>NW_003852404.1:15749777-15930122 GCF_000181295.1 Otolemur garnettii | reverse complement strand
AAAACAAGTAAATTTATTGTTTTAAAAAAAGTGATATTAAAAGCCAGAGAACGGGGATATTATTGTTGATTCTTGTTCTTAATAAGGCAGGTGCTTTAGTTTGAGATTTGATTCCTTATTGATGATAATGCTATTTTTACCTTCCCCGTAAGGCTCATTCATGTTTTTAATATGATTTATTAGGGAATAAACTAAATGAAAATCTTTCTAAATAACTACATCAATGCAAGGCACTAGAAATTATGATGGATTGACACAGCACAATATTTGATGTCTTTCTATTAGACACTAGACTGTCACTAAAATATAGTGAGTTTATGGTAAATGTTACACATTAGATTAATAGGACAGAAACTCAATTCAAAATAACATATACTTGAGAATAATGCACATACAGCAGTCAGAAATCATAGTATATTTACATATTTAGAAGATCCAAATTCATTTAAGATGCTCTGTCTGTGCTCAAATGCAGTAATCCCTCATGCACATTGTGGGGAAGGTCATTGAAAAGAGTAACTTCAATTGCCTTATTAAAATGGCAATGAAACTAGTCAATGTTGCCAGACAAATGAGAATTTGAAGAAGTGTTTACACCTTCTCTGGAGCATGTCCAGATGTTATGGGACTACATTAAATAGCTTCTGTTCTGATTTCATTTCCTTGACCCTTGGGAATATTTTCAATTCACCACAACTCCTACACTTCAAACAGCACAATGTTAACATGTACTTGACTCTAGTTAATTTAGTGGTGGTCATTCATATTCCCATTCTCTCTCTCTCTCTCTCTCTCCTCCTTCTGTGTCATATCTAACTCCTGTTCAGGAAAACACATTATCATTTTATCCTTAAGTTTTTTGGATGAGTTTATCAATTTTTGCCAAATATATACTTTTTTTGTTATAATAACGCTTCAAGAAATCTCATATACTACCTAGTGGAGTCATTTGCATGCTGCCTGTGGAATTTCAGATTTGTATAATCTATCTGCAATGATATTTGGCAAAGTTTATTTTTATTTTTTACCTTATAGGCATGAAATAGTTTGTGGTACTCTTATTGGCTGCATATAGTTCAGCCAATGAATATTTTCTTCTGAATAACACTTGATTGAGAAGGGAAAACTGTCATCACATAAAATTTGTTTAAAAAGTAGATACAAAACTTTAACCCCAAATATTTAAAATATATATCCCAAGCATATGAGGACCCTGTGGTTATGTCTGTCTACACAGCCAGCTACCTGCTCATCCATCCATCCATTTGCCTGCCCACGTGTCTGTCATTCAAAATACAAAAATTATCGTTTGGCTCTGTTTTTTTTTCCAGATGGTTGTGTGGTCTTCCTTTTGTTGTATTTGATTTCTCTAAAAGAGCTATGTGTTTTTAAACCTGCATAGATAACCTGTATACCTTAAAGATTTTGAACATGCTAAAGAGTAAAAATAGGTATAAGAATTTTCTCCCCAGTGTGGCTCTTGTGGCTCAAGGAGTAGAGCGCCAGCCCCATATACTGGACATGGCAGGTTCAAACCCAACTCCAAAAGCTGCAAAAAAAAAAAAAAAAAAAGAATTTTCTATCAAACCTAAAACTTCTAAAGGTAGAAATGTTGACAGAAGAAGTACTGCAGTTTTAATTTAGAGAGACACTGGTGATTTGCCGTGGGACCAAGCTGCACTCACTCACGTTTCCGGTGTGTGCATGCACCTACGTTCCTTCAGCTGTGCCAACATCCTTATCTAACTTTTGTATTTTTTTTTTTTTTGCAGTAATAGTTAAAACAACTCAAAAAAATTGTGAGTGTTTAATTATGTATGAGTTTAAGCACCTCTTACAGTAAGCCTTTGAACAATTTCCTTCCTAAATAATGCCCATTCTTGTCCTTTTCCATTTTTTTATTTAGCCATTATTCTTTGAAAAAATTGGTTTGTAAGAACTGATTATCTAAAAATGTCTTTCCAGCATGTCCTTTGTGTCTTATCAATTACCAGTTTTCTCTTCTTTACTGTAATAGTCTCATTTGGACCCAACATACTTTGATAGTTCCCATAAATATTTTTTTCAATTTCACATTTTTCTCTAATTTACATCCCCCTCAGCCATCAAATCTGTGGTGACACACATAATGTCAAGCATTTATAATCCTTGCTTTGCACTCCCGTTATCCATCCCGCCCACATTATTCTATTCTGTCCTGCATTCGTTCCAGTCCCTAGAAAAATGTTCTGTCAATCAAACCAAAGTTGATTGTGGCTTCCTTCCATACATTTTAGTCCAAATTTCAGGAATCTTCCCTCTTATGGGACTGCTCCTTCCTTGATACTTTTTCCTTTTGTATTTTTTTTTTTTTCTTGAGACAAGAGTCTTACTATGTTGCCTCGGTACAGTGCTATGATGTCACAGCCCACAGAGACCTCAAACTCTTGGGAGTAAGTGATTCTCTTGCCTCCGTCTCCCAAGTAGCTGGGACTACAGACATCTGCCACAATGCCCAGCTATTTTTTCTTTTTCTTTTCTCTTTCTTTCTTTTCTTTCTTTCTTTCTTTCTTTCTTTCTTTCTTTCTTTCTTTCTTTCTTTCTTTCGTTCATTCGTTCGTTCGTTGTTGCAGATGTCATTGTTGTTCAGCTGGCCGGACCCAGCCCAGGTTTGAACCTGTCAGCCTGGGTGCATGTGGCCGGAGCCCTACCCACTGAGCAACTGGTGCTGCTCCTTCTATATTCTTTAACAGCATTTCCTTTTGGTTTGCTCTCTCCTGGGCCCTTTCACTTTCTTTTATTGAATCTTCTTTCTCAGACTAACCTCTAAATAGTTCTTTATTTATCCTTCAATCCTCATCCTCATCTATTCTCTTTCTAGGTGGTCCCCTCTCCTGCCATGGCTTTAGTCTCCATAAATATGTTGATTACATCCAGACTCCCATGTGTACTGCTGAGCTGACATTCCTATTTAGATATATCTAAAAAGCATCTGATATTAGCATGGCTGAAATAAAACTGATATATATATATATATGTATATATATATATATATATATATATATATATATATCATCTGAAATTTAGCATGGCTGAAATAACGCTGATCTTGTTCCCAGCCATGACTGAGTCTTCTCCTACTGTGTTCACAGAAGCACTACACAGTCACTTATTCAGTTCTCAAACACAGGGGATACATTTGAAAATTCTATTCATTTTATAAGGCAAAACTATTACAACAGCCTAGGAATCTTAGCAATACTTTTTTCCAAAATACATGACTTCAAAACGAAGCAACTACTGTTGTTGGGCATATAGATAGAAATCTGGCTCTGCTAGGGGAAAAAGGACAAGGGCCCAGAGCCCATCCCACCAACTGCCCTCCCACCCCCTGTTCAGAACTTAGTGTGCCAACTGCAAAGGGATGCAGAGGACTCTGTAGCCCAATGGCCGAGATATAGGTACAGTGGAGTCTGGTGGGCAACATAGGACAACCTTAAGGCTAACTTTCATGTCATTAGTTTAAATCTCCATTGCACACACACCCCATTGGGGGCCTTCATAGAGAGTCAAAGTATGAACACCAAGAGTCTGTGATTCCAAGGTGACCTCTGATGCTGAAGTGGGCCCAGTCTAGGAAATATAAAACAGAATCCCTGGCCTTAACCAAATCTTTTTCTTGTCATAACAGAGGCCTGTTCGTTGTCTGTGGTGAACATATCTTGCTGTGTAAGCCTATATTTGCTCTTGCTCTTCTTCAGTAAACTTTGATCCACACTTGCCTGACTTTGGGCTGTCTGGTCATTTCTGGTCCAAGATCACTGCATGAACCAAGGATGCAAATCTGGCTTGAACGGGACACTATTTCAGACTAGGATCCTTGCTCCTACTCTTACATAACTACAATAAACTCCTCCTCCTGTAGCCTTTATGTGATATGTGAAATATGACAACATAGCACCAGGTATACAGCAAGATTTGAATCCATACTCTGTGGGTTTATATCCTGGTTCTGCCATTTACTAAAGATGTTATGCTGAGAGAAATATCTTAATTTGTCAACCCTCCATTTACTCACCAGGGAAAAATTATAGCAGCTCTCAATAGGCATTTTTGGAAATGTGGGTCATTGTTCTAAACATTTGGAACGATGTTTGGTAAATCATACAGGTTCAGTAAAAGATAACTTTAGGAAATCTTTAAAAACTATTTGTTCAGTCTATTGTTAAATCCTTTCAAACTACTCACCAAGAGTTTCTTACACTAATCACATTTTATTCCAACCTCCGTCACATGTGTTTTCTTTGTGTTCCACAAATATTCCAGGTAATTCCTGCTCAAGAACTTTGTACTTGCAGTCCCCTCTGCCTGGAACATTCTTCCACCCCATCTTTGCGTGGCTCACCCTCTTTAGTCAAGCCCTGCTCAAATGCCATTTCCTCAAGCAACTCCATCGTATTCTCCCTGTCTAACAGTCATAACCTATGAGGCACTATTCTTCTATCCTGTTTCATTCCTAAGATAAAACTTATTGCCGTCTACAATGTCATTATTATTAACTCGGTGCTTATTTTCTGTTTTTATCTTTAGGAGTCTAAACTCTGAGAGAGTAAGACTTTGGTCATCACCATTTCCTAGACTGGAGCAGTGCACAGGACGTGGCTGAGCCTCAGAAGTATTTGTTGAAAGAGTACATGTAAGAATGATAAACTCAAAGAAGGAGTAGAATAAATCTCTTCCACTGGGACCTTGGAATGAGCTGGAAATGTTTTTGTGACTCCCATGGTCAGTTCTTTGCAATTGCAACCTGAACATTTTCTAATTCAGGGAATCTGTTGTACCCCCCAAAAGGTGTCCTTTTTCAACTCTTTAGGATCTGACCACTCTGCTGAGTTGCCAGAAATTTTCCACTTTGGGGAAATTCTGTTAGCAATATTGTTATAAACCCAGAATGTATTAATATAAACATTGTAATAGTAATATTGATAAAATAATGAATATCTCAGTGTGTATTTTCTTGAGTGTTCCAAATAGTGGAAATAGTGTGTAGATGTACTCTCTCTTCAGTTTCTAATGTATTGTTTACAGACAAAAAATCTGTTTAGTTACTAAGAGGAGAAAATAAGAATTCCAAGGCAAGTGCATTATGTTGTTGTAAATTTATTTGTTCTGTTTTATTGGCATAAAAGGTCAAATTTTATTCTAAGAATATATTTTTATATAGAAAATATTTAAATTATTTACTGTGAAAAATGTATAAAAATGTTAGCTTTTTCCTTTCTTTTCTTTTCTGAGATGGAGTCTTGCTCTGGCTCATGCTGGTCTCGAACCTGTGAGCTCAGACAATCCACCCACCTTGACCTCCCAAGTGCTGGGATTAGAGGCATGAGCCACCGCGCGCGGCCTGAAAATATTAGCTTTTTATTCAACATGTACATAAGGTAGATATTTTTCTGGTTATAATATTTAACTGATAGGCTACTAAAATATATACAATTATAAGATGTTTCATTACAGATTTTATCCCTTTCTGTTATTCTGGGCTTCTGTGCCTTACAGAGAACATTTTCAGCTTACTTAGGTATATCAAAAAACAAAAACAAAGAAGAAGAAGAAGATAGATTTTATTTGTGTAAATTTAAATACTCATAATCAATCAGCTTTAGAGAAAGACAAGAAATGTGTCCCTTCTATGAGATTGCTTTACCAGGGTTCCAAAGGACATGTATCATTCTGTATAACTTAAGTAAAGTAGTGCCAGGAAATAGGGAATACATCAGCAAACCCCCAGGTTCACCTCTTTATAATGGCTATCCCTTTTTACAAGCATCTTAGTCTGGGTCTTTATCATACATTGAAGTTTGTTTGTTTGTTTGTTTGTTTCTTGAGGCAGACTTTGACTCTGTCACCCTGGGTAGAGTAACTTGACATGATAGCTCACAGCAATCCCTGTTGGGCTCAAGGGATTCTCTTGCCTTAGCCTCCCAACCAGCTGGGACTGCAAGCACTAGCCACAAAGTCTGACTAGTTTTTCTATTTTTATTTTTTTTTTTTTTTTTTTATTTTTTGAGATAGAGCCTCAAGCTATTCCCCTGGGTAGAGTGCCATGGCATCACGGCTCACAGCAACCTCCAACTCCTGGGCTTAAGTGAGTCTCCTGCCTCAGCCTCCCAAGTAGCTGGGACTACAGGCACCTGCCACAACTCCTGGCCATTTTTTGGTTGCAGCCGTCATTGTTGTTTGGCGGGTCCAGGCTGGGGATTCAAACCTGTCGCCTTAGGTGTATGTGGCTGGCGCCTTAGCCGTTTGAGCCACAGGCGCCAAGCCAGTTTTTCTATTTTTAATAGAGATGCAGTTTGCTCTTTCTCAGACTGGTCTCGAACTCCTGAGCTCATGCAATCTATCTCCCTCTGTCTCCCAGAATGCTAGGATTACATGTATGAGACACTGCCCTTAGCCATTTAGGTTATGAATAGAAATAATTACATTCAACTATGTTCTTTTCTGTTATTTTGTTCTTTGTGCAGTATAATTTACTTGCTTTACTGAGAAAAATAAGATTTTACTTATTTTTGTAAAGGAATAACATATTTCTCAGTATTTGAAGGTGTAAATCAAATTATGATCAATAATCTGGCAGTAGTCTTTGATATATACATATATATACACACATATATACATATTTATTAAGTTTACAGGATGAAATAATTACCAGTTTGCAAGAACAAGTTATGAAAGTTTTTTTTTTTGAGAATTTTGAATTACTTGAATAATGTGATGGTTTTTTTAAATGACATCTTGCTCTTCTAGTATTTCATCACATATTTCATTAGATATGTGTTTTTGTTCTTTGAAGAATTTTAAAATCATAATTGCATTGAGTTCCTTACTGAAAATAATATATTTTAAGGCCATGCCTTCCCGTATAATCAATTTTGCCTTACAAAACAAAGAAATTCGTATTTGTATATGTTCATATTTTTTTTCCTTTTATTAAGTCGTATACACATAGATCATGAATACATTTATGCATATGTGGGGTACAATGTGTTGATTTTTTTTATACAATTTGGAGTGCTTACATCAAACTAATTAATATAGCTTTTGCCTCATTTACTTGATTATTTTGTTAAGACATTTATCTTCAATACTTGATAGATTTGACTTGTACCCTTGCAATATGCTCCATAGGTGTGGTCCCACCATTTACCCTCCTCTATCAAACCTCCCCCTCCACCTCCTTCTCCCTCAATTTCTCTCCTTCATCCTGAGCTAGTTATGACCTATCTTTTATAATAAAGTATGAATAAATATAAATTTGTTTCATAAAAGTACTGAGTACATTGGATACTTTTTCTTCCGTTCTTGAGATACTTTACTAAGGAGAATATGTTACAGCTCCATCCATGTAAACAAAAGAAGTAAAGTCTCCATCTTTTTTAAGGCTGCATAGTATTCCATGGTATACTTATACCACAATTTACTAATTCATTCATGGGTTGATGGGCATTTGGGCTTCTTCCAAGATTTGACAATTATGAATTGAGCTGCAATTAATAATCTGGTGCAAATATCTTTGTTGCAAAGTGGTTTTTGGTCTTTTGTTTATACACCTAGTAGAGGAATTGCAGGATCAAATGAAAGGTCTAGTTTTAGATCCCTGAGTGTTCTCCAAACTTCTTTCCAAAAAGAACGTATTAGCTTGCATTCCCACCACCAGTGCAGACGTGTACCCTTTTTTCCACATCTATGCCAACATCTGTAGTTTAGGGATTTTGTTATGTGGGCTACTCTTACTGGGGTTAGGTGTTATATCAAAGTGGTTTTGTTTTGCATTTCTCTGTTGATTAAAGATGATGAGCATTTTTTCATGTGCCTGTAGACTATGAGTCTGTCTTCTTCAGAGAAGTTCCAAATCTCTTATCCACAATGAAATGGGATCACTTGTTCTTTTCTTATTAATAAATTTGAGTTCTCTGTGGATTCTGGTTATCAGATCTTTGTCAGAAACATAACCTGCAAATATCTTCTCCTATTCTGAGTGCAGTCTACTTACTTTACTTACTCTGTTCTTAGCAGTGCAGAAGCTTTTTTGTTTGATCAGATCCCAGTCATGTATCTTTGGTTTTGCTTCAATTGCCCAGGAGGGTTCTCCTCATAAAATTTTCTCCCAGGCCAATTTCTTCAAATATATTCCATGTAATTTTACAGATGTGTTGTACAAGAAATAAAAATAAATTAGTTTGTCAGGACTGTGCCTTCTATTTAGTCCTACTGATTTAGGACCTATGAAAGCATATTCAATGTCAGGTCAGCAACTGCTCTCTTGATCTTCTTGTAAAATTCCCCTTCTTTGGAGTTTCTTTCCTACCTCCACCTCCACCCCTGCTGCTCTCCTGTTACCAGGAGTCACTCTTCAAAAACACATGTGAACAGGATGCCAGCCTGTTATCTAAGCAGGCAGGAAGCACCAGTTCTCTTGGCAGGAGTAGTTGTGTGAGGAGGTGTAGGTGCCCTCTTTTTTGATACTTAGCTGATGTTCAACTAAGGGTTTTGGCGGGCATTTTCCATTTCAAATCAGAATCATCCTTTTACAAGTATTTCTAATTTCTCCTGGTACTGAATAGTGGAAGAAAAATTGGAATAAAATGAAACAGTAAAGAAAATAAAAACTGGGGAAATGGATTTAAACATGAAGTGTTTGTCATCTTTTAATTTCTTGGCTATGCACCTTACTGGGCCTTTGTGGTCCAGACAGTTTTACAGAGTGTGCAAGGCATTGATATTATGCTAAACAAATACCCCAGGTAGTCAGTATATGAAAGACTATTTCTGCTAGATTATAAATTGTCTGCACTTTGATGTAAGAGGTACTTGATATTTCTGACCATGGCCAGTTCACTGAGCACTATTCTTTTCACCCTCTCATTTGTTAAATCATTGCCTAGCTCAGGAAATCAATAATTGATCTCGATAATGTGGCTATATACTTAGCCAAAGAGCAGCAGCCTGAAGTGGGGTATGTTTCTACTAAAACTCTTGAATGCAGCCCATGGGGCAGTCAGTCTAATCTCAGTTCCATGCTTGATGTAACTAACAAGTGCTCTTTGGTGAGCTGAACTCTTTTAATGAGATTATTTGTAAGTATAATGGGGACTATGGAAATGTGCCAGTGGAGGAGTCAATGGGATAAGAATAATAGGGATAATGAGTAACACTGACAGAGAAACAGGTAGGCCAAGAAAATTGAGCACATTGAGAACTCTGGAAAATCAAGTGAGTGAATTATAGCTGTCAGAGGATGTCTAACGGCAATTATTGATGTGTTTTATAGCCAAGAGTGTGAAAGTCACTTTATGCATTCTCTTTTTGATAATTAAGAGTAATTTATAGGCTTACCGCCCTTTTTCTGTTTCAAGTGGCAAGCCTCCAAAGTTCTTCTTGACTATCCCGCTGTAGTGTGAAGTGGGAACAGAACAATCTCTCAATAAATGTGCTAAAATTCTTAAGTTGTTGCTATCAAATAAATATTTGGTTAAATGACTTTGTTGTATTTTACTCTTAATTAGCATATTTATTTTTAGTAGAGATACTTAAGTTTGTATTTGATGATACTTTGTACTTATGTATTTTCTTTATGGAAACTAAGAAGAATCTAACTTTTAGAGAACTAGAGAATGAATGCCAATAATAATTTGAGTTTCTCTGTGTTTTATTATTATTATTTTTTTTAGTTTCTCTGCGTTTTATTTCTATCCCCTGGTGTTTAAACATATATATCTTTGAAAAACATATATTGGACCATCTTTTCAATCCTGTATCTCTTCTAGTCTTTTTTTTTTAATTGTTGTAATTATGAAACTATAATAATTTTCTCTTGTCTAGATATCCATACTATGTCATGTTTTCAGTTGCTGATATTTAATATGCTTCCTCAAATAATTGGGATTAGACCTCCTATTTGATCCTGCAATCCCATTACTGGGAAAAGACCCAGAAGAAAAAAAAATTCCTTTTACCATAAGGACATTTGCACTAGACTGTTTGTCACAGCTCAATTTACAATCACCAGAATGTGGACACAACCTAAATACCCACCAACCCAGGAATGGATTAACAAGCTGTGGTAATTATACCATGGAATACTATTCAGTCACTAAAAATTATGGAGACTTTATATCTTTTGTGTTGACCTGGATGGAGGTGGAACACATTCTTCTTAGTAAAGCATCACAAGAATGGAGAAGCAAGAATCCAGTGTACTTAATTCTAATATGAAGGCAGCTGATAAGCTAATATAGGGATGGTGGGTAGGGGAATAAGCAAGTGGGAGGAGGGTACGAGGGAAGGGATAGAGTATCACGGTGTATGGTACATCTCTTGGGGACAGGAAGAAATTATAGGAGGGACTTTGCCTAACAAATGAAATCAGTGTAACCTAAGTCTTTGTACCCTCAATGAATCCCAAATAATAAAAAACCAAAAACATGAAACATGAAACAGTGGATGGAGGAAGAGATTAGAGTAACAACAAACAAATATGAATAAAACTTGCTGTTGCTTGCTATCAAAAAAAGTGGAAAATGTGCATAGGATAGAGAACCAATGCCAATCTAAGGGGAAGTTTTGTTGTTTTTTTCTTTATTTTTAAATTTCCCTACATATTTGATTAACATCAGTGGAGCCAAATAGAAAAAGTTGAAATCCTGCTTCTAATATTGCTTTTGAACTCAGGCAAATGACTTAATCTTCATAAAGCTTAATTTGCTTGTTTTTGAAATGAAGATTGACCTATTTCACAGATTTGTTGCATGCACATAATTTGAGATTCTCACTTACTTGATTTTCGTCTCCCTCCCTGTTTTTGTTTCTTTTTGCTGTGTCTACTCTCTGACCTATCACATAATAGCCCTAGAGGAAATTCCCACAATAACAGCACGTCACGTGTCATTGCTACCGTGACCTGTGTTCTCAAGGAAGTGGAAGCCCAGGGTCTCATTGTCGGCATGTAGACGAGCACATTATACTGCATCAACCAACACACACACACACACACACACACCTCACAGGTCTTTATTAGGTAGACATATCTCATGTAATGTGAAGAACAAACACCTAATGCCTGAAGGCCAGAGTAGAATGTGAAGTCTGTCTCACTCTTACATTTACTAGGTCTATATTGATTTCCTTGGGCACTATACTTTTATTGATGTCATCATTTGATCAAAGAAAAGGCAAAAGTCTACAGTTTTTGCTACAATTTTTACTTGCAAGACAAGTACATCAAATCAGACTTTAGTTTCTTAATCAGTATTTACAAATTATCTATTTAAGGAATTTTCAGAAATATTTCCCTTTAAATATTACTATATTATTTCTACTTGAAATATTTCTGTTTACTTTGGAGGAACCATGTAGAAAGTATGCTATAGTTTTGTTATAGGATTTTGTAACTTGTATAGATTACTTTAAATGAAGTTCATTTACCCTGCTTGTTGCTAAATTTGGATCAAAGTTAAGGTCCCTTTTTTTCTTCATCTCTGGTTTTCAGTATCCCAACCTGTAAAGAATGTATGCACATGTGTTTATTTTAAAAATGCCATATATAGATCCTCATTTTTCTTTCAAGATAATGGTCAAATAGTCCATCAATGTTTTGGTGTAACAATAATTTTTTTAATTAAGTTATGTATTACACGACATTCTTATATAAGTGTCCCATATTTTAAAGATCAATTTGACAGGTTTTTATTTTACATTCAATGTTTTAAACCAGATATGACTTACATTATAAATCAAAACATTAAGTTTAATTTTCAGCTTTTAAAATAATACAAAATGCTATTGAGAATGCTGAATCTGAGATCATTTTTTATGTATCCTCATAACATTCAATCTTTAAAAGTTTTGTCAATTCACATGTAACTTTATTTCAAAGAGATGTATCACTTTATTCAGTCTAACTTATTTATTATCAGCAGTTATAACGAGTCCCTCAGACCATTTCATTCTTTCACATATATAAAATCATCATTTTTCATACGTCCATTAAGCTTTCTTCCACATTATTTTTCTGAAGAGCTACTGTGAGTATGAGTCTAAAAGAGTTGGTGCTGCAAAAGGAAGAGAAACACTTGAACTGTTTCAGTTAGACTATCAAAACTCTTGGATCAGATAACTTCTCAACTTTCATAAATTCAGCATTCTGATCTTTAATTAATAGAAAATATGACCTCCTAATACTGAATATGCTCCAACATTAAAAAATGCCCTTGAGAAATTTTAAAATGACATTAAAATCCCAATGTATTTTTGAGGCAAAAATAGGTCAAGCAACTACATGTTTTTTCATTGGCATATTGTCTCAAATGGGTATTGAGTTATTTTTCAAAATTCCACAAGGAGACCATTATCTGACTTGTGGGAGAAAATAAAGTGGCACGCAGGAGAAGAAGTCGACATGATAGTAACAATTGGGTGTAAGAATGTGACCATCAGACTCATTTGCCAGGAAGTGCCACTGTCCACCTCCGCATTCCACTGATACCCTTTATCACTGCTGCTTGGTGCATGTGGAGGACAATTTCTCCATATGGAAAATGCCAGTGTAGTGGACAAGGACTGCTTTATAATTAGGAAGATCATTCACTGTAACATCAAAAATGTTTGGTTTTGTTCTTTTCATTTATATATTCAGATAACTCATTTAAAATATTCTTTTCGGCTTGGCGCCTATAGCTCAACCGGCTAAGGCGCCAGCCACGTACACCTAAGGTGGCGGGTTTGAATCCCCAGCCCGGACCCACCAAACAACAATGATGGCTGCAACCAAAAAATAGCCGGGCGTTGTGGCGGGCGCCTGTGGTCCCAGCTACTTGGGAGGCTGAGGCAGGAGACTCGCTTGAGCCCAGGAGTTGGAGGTTGCTGTGAGCTGTGATGCCACGGCACTCTGCCCAGGGGGACAGCTTGAGGCTCTGTCTCAAAAAAAAAAAAAAAATAAATAAAAATAAATAAATAAAATATTCTTTTCATTAGCATCTTACCAGATGCTTGTCATATGATCAGAAAAATGAGGCAAAATGTCCATTTATGTGAGGTGCTTATTACTTAGGGTCCATATGTGTGCTCTCTCATATTGAAAGAAGACGACCAGTGGAATCAGTACTTTTCTTGAATTTATTATAATGAGGATGATATAATTTTGAGTGAAAATAGATGATTTTATATAAAGAAAACATTTTAATGCCTTCCCTTGGTGCATGCTAAAGGTTAAAAACAAGTGTTTTGTATCACTGTAACTAACTTATTTATTGATGGAAGTAATCTAATGATTTAAAAATTTATTTTTATAATCTGTGAATTTATTTACATTTTAGTTCTGATTTTAATTTTTTTTAAAATTTTTTTTATGTAACATTTCTTTCTTTTTTTATATTTCAGGTTAATTTGAGGGTACAAAGAATTAGGTTATAGTGTTTGCATTTGTTAGGGAGAGTCTCTGTTGTAGTTATGTCTGCATCCAAAAAGTGTGCCATGTACCCCCACATTGTGCCCATTCATCTCTGGGAGCACACCCATCCCTTTCCTTCCCCTAAGCCCCCATATTGAAATGAATTGAATTTCTCTATTCTGTGGGCATGGTTTAGATTGCCTACTGGCTTCATATTAGTATTGAGTACATAGGATACTTGCTTTTCCATTTTTGTGATACTTTACTAAGAAAAATGTGTTTCATCTAGATTTAAGCTAATAAGTGACACCGACCATCATTTTTTAGTATTAGTGATTTTTTAAAAATACTTTCTTATTAGAAAAGAAAGAAGAGATTCTGATTCTTTTAGAATAAATTAGATAATAAGAAACATTATATCTGCTTTAAATTCTTTACTTTTGAAGCATTTATTCTTTGTAACTGCATGATACAAATATAGTGCAAACTATGACAAATGTTTATTTTCTTAAGCAACTTAATATGATTTTATTTGGTGTTTTCAAACCACTCAAAGCTGTGCAAATACACCACAAATATTATTTTTAAACACTGTAACATCACAGCAACATCTTCATACACATACAGACACGTATACACATACACATATGTCCATGAATTTAAAACAGATGTTTTAATGTGATTGACTAATTATAGAGACAACATTAGTAATGACCAATAATAAAGCCTTTTTTTCATTCCTCATTTATGATATATCAAAAAAATTGAAGGGAAAATTGATTATTTAGTTAAAGGAGTCTATCAATAACCAGAGCCAGCCTGGATGACTCAGCAAGTAAAGATCAATGACAGATGGCCAGTTACAGTCCAAGCAAAACATTCAAATTCTTCCAGCAGGACTCTTGGCTTAACCAAAGAATAAACTATCTTAGTTTCTTTGGAATAAAATTTTAGTCAGTGTACTACTACAAGCCTGCAGATAAAGTAGATTTCCCAAGAGCACCAGCTATGGGGATGCTGTATATGTAGTCCTAGTCACCTTTATTTCAAATTAATCCAGAAAATTAGTAAATTTATTCATCTGTTAAGTCATTAGAAAACCCACCCTTGGAAAGAAAAGTGAAATAACAGAACAGAAAATTTACTGAATTTTTCAACTTTGTGTGAAGTTTTCATTGGGGTTCGACATGAAAGCAAGAAATGGGAATTATTGGAATTAATTTTATACATTTTTAGAAATAACAGATTTGTGCTTCTTCTCTAAGCAATATCATTTAAAAGTAAAGACAATGCTCTCTGTAGCATTCTAGGAAGCAATCATAGTTTAACAAAGACAATGATGAGACGATTATAAGGATAATGGAGTTCAAACAGGAAGTGAAAATTAATGCACAAAGTCATAAGGTCAGAGATAATCAGTGGCCGAATGAAAAGACAATAGGTGAGCCAAGGGAAGTTTAAAATTCAAGAACACCTGGTGGGGTGTTCACAAGTTATCTTCCATCTGCGAATAAAACATTTGATGTAGACATAATTCATGATAAACTTTGGCCTGGTCTGTAATACTGGAAATATTTAATTTATATTTTTATGTTAATTTTTTAAAGATTTACACTAAGACTGTTAGAAGCTATTAAAGTATAGCTCATCCTATTCTATATGGCAGTCTTAGAAAGAATTAGATGGGAAAGCTCAGGCAAGTTGATTTATGAAAGGAAGTATCCAGGAGACCAAGGGGGAGGATGCGTAATCCACATGTGCAATAGGGGTTTTAGCTTCTATATGTTTCGTGAAACAGGCTGTCAATATTTGAATTAAGTTTATATTCTAATTAAGTCTTATAGACAAATATGTAAGATTCTATTCTAAGTATTTATTTTTGTTTTGCTAAAGACTGATCATTTTATGCATTTTATGTTGGGAAAAGAATTATAACAACCATCAAGAGAGATTTTCTTGATTACTTCTCCCAAATAAATATGTACAAAAACACTGAATGCCACAAGTATGTTAGATTCACAAATGGCATTTTAACATCTCATTCACACACACATTTCTGGCCCCAGCATGACTGCTGTTCTTCCCTAGGCATTCAGAGTTCATCATACCATACATATGGATCAAGGAGCGAAAGGTTCTTCACTCAGAAGAGATTCCAATTCCTCTTATCTTCTATGTATGCTTTACTTTATCTCATTATTCCAAAGAATATAGCCCATGGGAAACACACAGACATTTCTGATGATTTCAGTACAGAATTTGTCATGCTATAATTTTCATTCTTTCTTATACATTTCCTAGGAATGCAGAAATCTTCTATTTGAATCAATACTTTAACATAAGCAGATGCTAGTATTCTATACTTCATTATAAAAGAGAAGCAGCAAAACAAATATGTGGATTATTTAGAGATTTAATAACAATAATTTAATAATGCACAGATAATGCATAATAATTTAATAATACACAGATGACGAATAAATGATGTAAACATCCACATGTGTAAACATCCACAGATATTCTCTGTCCTAGAGCCCAGATCGAGAGTCTAGATTCTGAAGAACAAAAGCCCATATTATAGTACATTTCAATACATGACAAGCTACAGGAAGTTGGCTTATTATGTATAGCTAGGCAGCAAGGAACGACAGAAGCCTGGGATGCACGGTAAGTCAATTCCCCTAAGGCTCGAGAAATCTTCCCAGGGTAGATGAAGTCTTACCAGCATGTGCCCCACTTGCACAACAGCTGAAGGACCCTGGAAACCAGCCCACACTCCTTTCTCCCTTGGGAGAAACATAACCTGCTTCGTTAAAGCACTAGAAGACATTCAATTCTTATGAGGAACTGCAAGAGAGGATGGGTTATAGGAAGTTCCTCCTCATCTCAGGATGTTGCATTCCTAAAATATTTTGTAGTTAATTCTTGAGAACTACAAGAAAGGAGGAGAGAAAACTGGGTTGTACAAGCCTGCTCAGAGAATTGTCCTACAATTCGATATTTAGATTATATTTGTGTTTGAACAGATATTATTAGTTTTCAACATGACTGCTGCAATAATATGACCGTTGCAATGATCTTGGTAGTAGTTTAATATTGTGAGCACGGAAGGAATTCAGGAGGCATGAGGTGTACTCCTAGTTCAGGCATTTTCTAGGAAGAAATTGAAATATCGCTTGCTCTCTTTGAGTACCATGTTTCATCTCCTTTAGCAGACACATAAGCCATAAGAAAAAATTATGTGAAGTACAAAAACTAAGACAAAATCTTATGACAGAGTTTGAAAGAGTAAAAACACTGTGCCCAGGCTTACATCTAAGAGTGTCTATAACTAGTCACGGACAAGGCAAGGCAAACTTGTAGTGAGAGAGAGCAATGAGTTCTATTATTAAGCTGAATTAATGAATGAAACTACTTTCCTTAATATTTTGTACAAAGTTTATCTGTATTAAAGGGCAAAGATGTCTAAACTTAAGACACATACATATTCACACAAGCACAGGCACACGCTTGCTTGCATACATACGTGAGTCCATGTCATCTGACTAGAAGAAAAACACAAAGTGTGGCTAAGGAACTGCAGTTACTTGAGAGAGTCTGGAGAGTGTATCAGACCTGTACTTTGCAGCTCTTAATCCTTTTAGATCCCTTTCTCTCTGGAAGCTTTGGGCACTGGTTGCAATCCTAGCCAACAGGGTAGCAAACAATCATACTCGGAAGCTGTCCCACCTCTCAGGTCTAGCATGGAGCACAGCATGGCCGTGGTCTTCTTCCCTGGCATGGTCCTGTTAAGGCTGAGGGGACCACTGGGCAAGAGATATCTGTGACTGAGCAGTGCAGCATGTAGGGCAAACCTTGACTGCAGAGGGGAAAAGAAAAGGCAAGGGAATCCTCTCTGTTCTCCCTTTGTGTCGTTTGTATCAAGCAGCAGTTATGGTTATAATGCATCTTTTAAGTTAATCATTTTCATTTCATACCATGCAGTGATCATCTCAGAATATAGTACCAATATATTTGCTTTGTTTCTTTAATACTCTTCTCTCTCCGTGAGTCCCCCATTCATGACAGGATTTCCTTCCCTAATAAAATGCTATCACACATACCTTTCCTCAGGCTCCACCTTCTGTGGAATAAAAGCTAAGACAACTGATGTTAGGTATGGCCTTAGAAAGCAAACTCCAAAGATAACATCATGGAGCCAAATTACAGCAATACAGATCCCAATGCTGATGGCAAACTTAGTGAGTATATCTCCTGGAATGCAACAGCACAAACACTACTAATGATAAATTGGATGAAGTTCAGGTGGAATCGAAGGCACTGGCATGTGTGGAGGTCATGATGTTACAAAGTTATGGGCTATGACAATTAAATGAGTCATAGAACTCTGATCTTCAATGCCTGGGTGGATAGGCAATGTCATCTCAGGGCATTCTGTGAAGAGATTTCATTCATTTAATCAGAAATTGTAATCTCAGGATTGAAACAGGTTAGAAGAGTGTAAGACTGCCTGGTATAATCAAATATGTAATCTCAACAACTCTCATTTCTCAATAGGCAAGTAAAACCCTAAACTCTTATGATAGGAAAAACAACTGAATAAAAAATGAATAAGATTTAAATCCCCAATGACACAGAATTTATTATTTCAGCAGATACTGCCACCTACTCCCTTTTTAGAAAGAAGAAATCTCTCCTTGAATGGTGACCTTGAAATAACCATGCTTGAATCCAATGTTGAATGAGATAGAACTTATTTTCAACAGGACTTCTTTTGCTTCCCATCACTGCCTCTGGAAAAATTACTAGCGCAGGATTAAACACATACCAAAGAGGGAAGTAGGCTCTTGTCTTTTGGAAGGATGTAGCTTACGGGAACTATAGAACTCAGCTAACACTTACTGGCAGAAAATGTTAGAAAATACTTATGTATAGATCTTGAGTATATCCATCAAAAGGGTATAAACTATGGCTCACAGAAGATAATTTAATTAGTTTTGGAGACATATCTACGATAAGCACTCCTAACATAGCCAAAGAATGTGTTATGATGGCCACTTGAATCTTGCACTCAATTACAGTAAATTAAGAAGAAAGGCACCAATTCTTTGACATAGAAATGAGGACAAAAACAGAAGACTCAGAGAACAAGGAAAGATAAAATGGATTTAATATTTAAGAACTCATCACAAGTCCATTGTCCTCAGAATATTCTTGGTAATTTTCTCTTTAATAAAGCAATAAGGATTGTTTTGATGAGAGGATATCAAGGTCCTAGTAAAGGCTATGTATTTTTGTCAGGGAGCAACATGTGGCTATTTTGAGGGGTGTTATATTCCTCTCAGCATAATGTCAGACAGAATACATGGACAGAATACACAAACCTATTGCAAAATTTGAATGATAATGGTAATTTGATCCTAGCATTTCAAACCGCATATATAAATTACATGAATAAGCAATCCTCATGTCTACATCCCTGATCTCTTAGTACAAGTAAGTTTCCTTCGACTCATTCTTGATTTCACATGGTCCTCCTATGCCCAGTTAATGTAGCAGAATAAATTTCAGCCCAGTTCACAGGTGGATTATTGGAGTATTTTGGCATTAGATGAAAAGGGACTCTGTCTAGTTACAGTTCTACACAGAGGGACACTAATGGTCCAAGTATGAGGCAGATCATTCTAGTGGGCAAAGCTATGTGCTGTCACTTGTCACTTCCTAAGGTAGAGAACTGGACACAGGTATGGACTTATAGGGACATGAAATGCTTGGTTGGTTTGTCTGGACCTAGAAAATCAAGACAACAAAAAAATGTAAAAGTAAGGACTCAGCATTCTGGGGAAGAGACACATGGATAGACCCATGGGAGTGGGCATACAGCGTGTGGATCTTTACTTTTCAGTTTAATGACTGCAAAAATGACAAATGCTCCGGCTTTCGGTAAGCCTTTTGCTCAGCACACTCAAGTTCGGAGAGTGGCCCATGCACAGCACAATCACAGTGGTGCTCACGGGTCGACGAGCATATGCGTTAGCACCTGTAGGCTGATCTAGTTACTTGCTACTGCTGAATGCCCACCTTGTCGTTGGCGGAGATCAGGGGATGGCCGCTGTGGCTGTGTGACATCAGCCCTGGAAAGGCCTATTCATATGCTTAGCATTGTATCATCTATTTCAAACACTTTGCTGAAAAAGGAAAGCAATTCATACTTCCTGGAATCTTTGCTTACTCCAGGTCTGAGTGTGCCATGGCATCTCACAGTCCCTCTGTCAGCACCACCACAAAGGGCTTGATAATTACAGCACCTTCTAATTAGTCCACCTTCCTTCCTCTCTTCTTGCTCTCCTTTTCTCTCAGACCAGCTCTTAGAGATGCCACTCCTTACTAAAGTGGTAGCACGTACATTTTACCTCACCCTCTGTGTTCTGGGGAATCTAGATTAAAGAAAGAAACATACGACAAATTTAAATACTCCATGCTTAATATTCATATCAAAATGTTTTTTTTCAGGTAACCATTTTTCTCTTTCTAATTACTGTGGCAACCCCTTCTCTGTGGTCTTTATACAAAATTTTAAGTTACGTCTTTCAATAGTAGTAATGATCCTATTGTTCATTACCTCAGGGTAAAATCCAAACTTCATATCAAAGCATGCACAGCACTCTACCCATCAAAATTAACTCAGATTAAATTCACAGGTTATTTTTCCCCCATCAGTGATTCTGATCTTTACTTACAGTTCTGACCTTTCATATATTCTACTCCCTTTGCCGATGTCCTTTATATTTACAATTTCTGGATAGACACCAACCCCATGAACTCCACCCATCCTGGGTAGGATATCCTAAAATCTTGCAATACAGGCTTGATACATGTCCTAAAAAGTTTTCATCATCTGGGCATCGTGACACATCACACATCCCCTAAGAGTAAGATTTAGGACATGTTATTTTATCATGTTTTTTGTATATTATGAAAAAGATGGAGGGAAAGCACAGGGACTTCTTATTTGGGGGGGTATGATTGTAGTTTGTTCATTCTTTGTGACTTGTGTAATTTGATAAATTCTGTCACAGGGTGAAGGAAAGGGGGGGAAAGGAAGAGACTTACTACTTCTGTGTAGCGCTTACACACTTTTAAATCACCACATTTCTGAAATGTAAACACCAGAGATATATAGAACTTGAGGATTTTCTCCTGTTTGAAAAGGCAAATCCCCTTCTAATAGATGCCATATTAATTTATATTTATTATTCACTCTCGGGCATAAGGTAATTTTATAGAACATTTCTAAGCGTAACTGAAGTATATGCAGCACAGAAGAGAACAGCCCGAAATGTGGGAGAGCTGAAGTAAAAAGAGGTGGTGTAGAGAGATTATAAATTAGAAAAAACCCCACAGGATATTGAGAGTCTAACACTTCGTATCTCACAGACATTTTAAGACATCCCTGTATCAGAAGTATTTTATATTAAAGGAGGCTCTAAGCAGCGAGTAGTACTCATCAGTATAGCCTGCAGAGTCCTTAGCTGTGCTCTGATAACACGTTTTTTGAATGCTCAGATATTAGTCCCATCAACTTATAAAATAAAACTGGTTTTGGAAAGGTTATATATTTGTATTTGTTGGGGTAGGGAGGGATAGTAAGGTGAATTAGGGAGAGGATATGATGGCAAAGCAGAGAAGTATATAAGAAAAGCATGCATTGCCTCTCTTGGAGGCTAACCATGGACGCCCCAATAATCTGTTCATCATCTGTGATGATTTATTTATGGCACAAGACAAAGATATTCCTTTTTTTTGAACTGTCTTCTGAAATATACAAAGACTTAGATCATGTTTCCCATCCACGGACCACTCTCCAAAAGGAGACTGACAACACACGTTACTGAAGACATTCACACTGTTGCTTGTAAAACAACACGAATAGAAAAAAAAACAAAACCAATGGACAAAAAACAAGGACAAACTTAAAACCAAAGGCAACACAAACCTAGTCTGCTTGAGCATCCCATTCGTTCACCCAGAATACAACATAGAACGTCTACACCAACAACAGTACCAGTGGTGGTAATAGCAGAACCATGGATAAGACCAGTAATATTTGTAATAATAGAATGCAGTTGTAACAGTGATGTATATATGAGAATTAAAATATAGGTTTCTTACGAATTTAACTTTATCAGTCCCTCTGGGAAGAGAGCATTACTTCAAGATACCATATTTTAAGTACTACCAAAGTTTAAGGGATCAGATGTGGACATAAAACTGATAACTGTCCCACTAGGGTTTACGCCAGGTCCTCTGAAAGGAGGTGAGCAGAGTCGTAAGTCTCTGAACAGACTTCTTTCTCTCTCTTTCTCCCCTTACAGCATCCACTCATTTCGTGATTGAGTGGAAGGGAAAGAATGATTATTTCTACTGAAGACATTCATTACAGAAATTAATTGTCACAAATTATTTCATACAACATTAATGGATAAGGTCAAGAAATTAAAAAGTCTCACCAATTGTTAAGTCGGATGCTTTGCGATTCATTTATCTCCATAGAATGACGAGTTAGTGCTACAGTTAATAAAAAACAGTAAAAAAAATTAACAGAAGAATTTGGATCTTTGTTTTATTCCAGTCTCTCTTAGATTCCCTACTCCTTATCGCTAGTTCCCTCTTATTTTAAAGTTTCTAGGAATTCTATTCCCCTTTTAGCTTAAAGGGTAATAAATGAAATTAACTAGTAATTGGACTCAGTAGCTTCTTCCACATGATATTCAAATTAAATTTCTAAACCAAAGACAATATACATTGAGATTTTCACTTTAATATTCAAAGAATCTTTGCTAACTTATCCTCCTCTACCATCCCACTTCTGACTTAAAGTATTTAAAATTATGAAAAATATTAATATAACCATCCTTTAAACATCATTAGGGCTTAAAGGTTGTAATAAATAACTTGACCTTTTTTGTCATGAATATAGACCACAGACATTTCATTTCCTGATCATTTTGATTTTTAAAATTTTATATCAATAATTAAAATGTTAATAGCTGTCTGGTGATAAAAATTTACAATATTGGATATATTATGGAATTAAAAATGTCTCATAGTAGATTTAGCAAAATATTAAAAGATTAAATAAAATAATGCTCCAAAGGATGAGATTACTGACCCCTATTTGTTTAATTTTACCTTCATAGACATTACCCTCATAAAATAATCTTTGAAAGAAACCATTTATTGACAGAGCAAATAAATATTTAATCTTGGTAGAATGTACATATACTTACCCTTCAGATGTGCTTGGTGTTCATGTTGTTGTTTTTATAATTTTTTTAATGAAATGAAGTCATAAAATGCCTCAGATATAATTGTACTCTCAGTAATATAAGACATTAGCAAAGATTGCATTATCAACTTTGGAATTTTTTGATTCAGTAAAGAGAATATTTGTGTAGAGGTGTGTGTGTATATATATATATATATACACACACATACATATAATATATGTGACTAGATATACTTGAAAACTTAGTCTAGAAATATGTATACACACATACTACAATACTTAACTCAGAACAAGAAATTTGCTTTTCAATTTCAGAACACAAATTTTTTGGTTTGATTACACAGTTGACAAATGGTCAAAAGCTGCAGTGCATTTAAACCACGTATTTATGATGGGAAATTTTTAAAGAATCTGTGGGAATTATCCTTTATAGGAGAAATATACCTTTTACAGTCTCAGACTGCACCTCTT
Source organism: Otolemur garnettii (assembly GCF_000181295.1). Classification (NCBI taxonomy): domain Eukaryota; kingdom Metazoa; phylum Chordata; class Mammalia; order Primates; family Galagidae; genus Otolemur; species Otolemur garnettii. Next base: position 15,906,933 of record NW_003852404.1, on the reverse strand, counting down.
CACATCATTAAACATCCCTGTGGGATAACATTAATATAAGTAATGTTGAGTCAGGACCCAGATTTTAAGTAGAAAAACATATAAATATACTAAGAGATAGATGAGCTTCTTGTTGAAGAAAAATAATAAACTTTTTATAAATAATTGTGCCTCTTTATTAAGAAACAATTTTGTATCCATATAGGATTAGCCAATCAGTTGTTGAAAGAATTCACTGTCTCTTATAGGAAACATAAACAATGGAATTTAATGAAAATTAATTGTGAGCTTGTGTTTCACTCCAGAAATACTCAAATAGTTAAAATTATTCCTAAAGGTATCCCTCTTTCTTCACTACACTAAAATAGAGATTAATGCCTAAATGTAGCTATGCTATGGGCTCAGTAGTTTTGGGCAGGAATTCAGCTACATAGGTCACTAAGACAATTTTGAGACAGACTGTATTATGGCCCATTATTCACTTCCAAGATATACAGTGGGCAGCGTTGCTTTCTGATCCACCTGTGCAAGTTTCCATGACTTCAGCTTATCGGTGTTGCTGTGAGGTCTTCATCTGCTTCCGTCCACTCAGTGGGAGTCAGCTATAGAGCTCTTCCACACGACTATTTTCTGCGATTTTAAAAGTGGGTTAAAGGGGTCTCAAATCCTTGAACATTTGCAATGGACTTGTGGGGTCCTTCCTCCTTCCCGTGTGACAATGTTTCAGTGGCTTCAAAAACTTAGAAGAGGCATAACTTCACTGAAAGATGAGAAGAGGAATGAGTGGCTTTTGGTGACTGCAATGACTGAGGAAAATGTCCCGACTGTGGAAACAGTGGTTCATGAAAACAATCAAGTGACATTTAAGGACACTGAAGCAACACTGCAGCTTGGATTTCTGGCTGTGTCCAAATCTGCACGAATATCTCAAGAGTCAGGGAAGTTTCACCCAGTTGGTTAAACAGACTGGGGTAGAGAGCAAAAGCACATCTGTGTTGAATGGTATGAAAAATTGCCGGCTAGCTTGACAGAGGCAAGTCTAGACTTGTGTCTGACGTCATTCTTGGTGATGAAACCTTGATTTACCAGTTTGATCCAGAGAATAAGCATCAGCTGGTGGATTTTTTTCGCCCAGTAAAAATCCACCAACAAAAATGAAGTGGCTTAAAGCATCAGAACTTTCTTCTCCAAAATAAGTTATGCTGCAAGTGTTTCTTTGGAGGAACAAAAGACCACTACTGCTCAGTGGCACACTCCAGGATGCCTCCCAAAAGTTTCCAGGAAGCTTCCAGAAGGGCAGCTACAGACAGGAATGTGGGGAACAATCTTGCACCATGACAATGTGTCCACCTGCACAGCCAACAGCACAGTTCAGTTCCTGGAGTCCACAGAGGTTACATTCATGTCTTGTCTACCCCACAGTCCTTATCTGGCCCCAAGAGATTATTTCCTGTTCCCTACAGTAAAAAATTGCATACACAGAAAGTTCTTGATTCTTGAAGAAGCTGTTTAAGTCTACAAAAGTGAGCTTATAGCACTTGAAGAAAGTGAGTGGAAAAGTCTTTTCAAAAGTGGGTTACAGGAATGCAAAAGTGCATACAATATCATGGTAATTATTTTTAGAAAATACAATAATCAAAATGATTTTATGTTTCTTAATTTTTCTATATCTCAAAACTTTCACAGTGTTTCTTGTATCAATCTAATAGCAAAACCTGGGCATATGTGTGTGTGTGTGTGTCTGTATGTTGGTATTTGGGATTACAGATAAATTTTGTGACTATATATGATAAAAATTAGCTTGCTGTAAGAATATTAATAAATGGTTCATATATTTTTAAATATTAGTTTCTAAAACTACTGTCTAAAAATTAGTTTAAACTAATAAAAGTGATGAAATTTCATACTAACTACCAGAGGTTGGACTTGACTTCTGAGTTATATTGAAGAGGTTACACACATCTCACATTTCTGTAGTTTAAGGACCTGTGCTTATGGCTGGGTTCTTTGTTAAGGACCTCACGACCCGAAAATTAACATATTGATCTCTGCAGTCTCATCTGAGGTTTGAGGTCTCCTCCCTTGCTCACTTAGATTCTTGGTTGTTGAAATGAAGTTCCTATTGTTAGATCAGGCAGCTGATTAGACATGAGCAGGGTGGATAGCAGATGTAGTCAGACTATTGTGGACTGGCTTGATCAGCCTCATCTGGTCTATTGTGGGAATGGGGCTGATCACTAATTAAGATCTCACAGGTGCAAGACCTTGCAGATGGATTGTGTTGGGGAGTTGGTTGTTTTGGGTACTAATAAATGTCCCTGGGAATTTCTAATGTAGATAGATATGAATTATTATGGGAATGTTCTGGAAATGGAATTGTTCAAGACCATGGGGAATTTCCAAGAAACCCTGACAAAACTGCGTTTAAAATGTACATCCTGTGTTTTCTAGCAGGGCCCCATTTACTGTCCAAGCCATCAGAATAAACTTTTCTCTCTTGCTAAACCTGCACTTGCTCTTATTTTCTTCAATTATTTAAGTGACTGACTTGAACTATCACTATGCTGCCCTTACATCGTTTTCTTACTGGCTGTCAGCCTGGGGTTGGTATCAGCTATTCAAAGCCACATTTAGGGTCTCCCTACACGGCCTATTTCCCAAGCAGTTCATAACAAGATTGTTTGCTTTTTTTTCTGGCAGTCAAGCATCTGCTACTGTTTTGCATCTCCTTTAAAAAGTACACATGATTAGGTCAACTCATCAATGATAATTCCCCATTTGGTTAAATCAAGGAAATTGATTATAGACTTTAATTAAATTAATATCTTTTATCATAGTCTACTTGGGCTGCTATATACTGTGTGGGTTAAACAACTATTTCTTGTAGTTCTGTGTACTGAGAAATCCAAGAACAAGCCACTATTAACTTGGGAACTTGGAGAAGGACGGATTCCTGACTGGAGAGAGCTCGGGTTCTTTCCTCTTCTTATAAGAACACCAATCCCACATTGAAGGCTTCCAACATGCCTATGACCTCATCTAAACTTAATTAGCCCTCCAAAGGCCTTACCTCAAAATACTATCAAATTAGGGTTAGGGCTTCAAAACATGAATTTTGAGGGAATGAAACTATTCACTCTGTAACAGTTATAGAGTAAAACATAATCTTGGGAATGGTAGCCCATTGTTCTCACAGGTTCTCCTTATATTGTAAGGGGCAAGGGGCATTCCACAAGTTGTGTATGTAGAGACAAGGATCTTGGCTGTCATTGAAGAATTGTGCATGGGACATTAGCTCTATACTTTGTCAACTGCTGAATAAGTGGACAGCAAAGCTGAATTTTAAAGACGGTTAAGCCTAAGCTAAAAATCAAAAGTAAGGAAAAAAAACACAAGTAAATAAAAAGGGGGAGAAAGGAAGGAGAGAGAGAGAGAGAGAGAAAGAGAGAGAGAAAAGACAATAGGAAAAAAGGAAAGAAATAAGAAAGAAAAAAACGTGATCTTGAATGAGGTAGAAATAACCAGGCACAGGACTGAATCCTCTAATGTAGCCATGTATTTTGAACTTTTATATTTACCAAAGTAATTCAAAATTCAACAGTCTGAAGGAAAAAGCTTACATTGTTTGCTTGCTTGTTTTAATTTTTGCAAAGTATGAAATCTGATAAATTAATCATTTTATGAAATAATATGCTGGTTCAATGTCATTATCACCAATAGCACCGCCACCAACACGATCTGTTATTGCTTCTCCTCTTCCCCCTCCTCCTCCGTGTTTTATCTTAATCTCCTTTGTCTCTATGTCTCTTTCCTGGTTTTTAATAGGTTTTTATGCTTTGCTTTTTTCTTATTGATTTGCTTAAATTCCTTGTAGTTTCTCGTTATTAGCCTTTTGTCAGATTCATAGCGTGCAATTATCTTCTCCAATTCTGAACATTGTTCTTAGTTATTCAGAGACTTTTTAACTATATCTTATTAATTAATTAACTTATTTATTTCATGTGTTTGCTGGTGGGATCTTCTTTACAGATTCTTTCCTCAGTGTGATAAGATTAAGAGTTTTGCCTTCACTTTTTTCTAGGATTTTTATAGTTTTGTATATTAGATTTACATATTTTATCCACTCTGAGTTAATTTTTTTTAGTGTTGAGAGGTGCAGCTCAAATTTCAGTGGCTATCAGTTCTGCCAGCGCCATCTATTCAATAGAGATTCTTTTCCCCAGTGTATGCTTTTATTTTTTGCTTTGTCGAAGATTGGATGACAATAGGAGGCTGATCCTGTTCCAAAGATCTATGTCTCTATATTTGTGCCAATACCATTCTGTTTGGATCACTTAAAAATGTTTGCAATACAAAGAAAGCCCCATACCAGACAGGTTCACACCAGAATTCTACCAAACCTTCCAAGAAGGGTATGTACTCATGTTACCATCTCTATTCCAAATTATTGACAAGGAAAAAATACTTCCCAAATCCTTCTAAAGAGCAAATATTCTGATTCCAAAACCAGGAAAGGATGCAACAAAAAAAGAAAACTATGAGAAAAAAAGAAAATACATCAAAAAATAGTTTCCTGTAACCTGGAAAGCTTCATCCTATGGACATAAGGCTGGTTCAACATGCACAAATCTAAAAACATAATTCACCACATATACAAGAGTAAAACGAAGACCATATGGTCCTCTTAATAGATATAGAAAAAGGATCTGACAACATTTCTCATTGTTTTTTGATAAGAAAGCTTAAGAAAATTGGCAAAGGTGGGACATTTCTTAAACTGATACAAGATACAACAAACCAACAGCCGACATCATACTGAATGGAGAAAAACTGAAGGAATTCCTGCTTAGAACTGGAACCAGAGAAGAACATCCACTATTGTCATTACTACTCAGCATAGTTCTGGAAGTTCTTCAATGGAATCAGGCAAGAGAAAGATATCAAGAGTATCCAAATTGGGACAGAGAAAGTCAAAATACTACTCTTTACTGATGGGATGATTGTATTCTTAGGAAACTCCAATGATTCAACCATGAGTTGAAAAACTACAGCAATATCTTATAATATGAAATCAATGTACACAAATCAGTACATTTCATATATGTGAACAATAGTCAAGCTGAGAAGCAAATTAAAAAAATACAGTACCCTTCACAGTAGCATCAAGGAAAATTGAATACATTGAATATATTTAATAAACAAGGGATGTGAAGGATCTCTACAGAGAGAATTATGAAATCCTGAGAAAAGAAATAGCAGAGGCTGTTAACAGATGGAAGAACATATCATATTCATGGCTCGGAAGAATCAACTTTGTTAAAATGTCTATTCTACCCACAGCAATGTACAGATTTAATGCAGTCCCATTAAAATTCCAATGTCATACTTTGAAGATCTTGAAAAAAATCATTTTCATTTTGTACAGAACTCCCTTCTCTTTTCTTCTATTCATGCGAGTATCTGATCTCATTTACTAAAAACTCAGTATTTTCCCCTCAGTTTAGAACAGTATTTCTAAACAGTTTCAGCTCTCTCATAATTGTTTTTAATCCTGCTCATGTTGTTTTAAAGAAGTAAATATCTTAGTTCCTACTTTTTAACTAGAAGATTTGCCTTCCAAGGGTTTCATTGCTTTCAAAATTCAGTCCATGAAGTAAAATTATTCTCTCTTCTTTCTAGAAGCTGCTGTATGGTGTAATTCTTAAAAAATTTGAAACTTTGAGTGATTCTAGACAACTCTAGGGGTCTGGACTGATGAAAGTCCACTAATTCTTTTAATTGCATTGGGTGGGGGGATTGTGATCATTAGGTAGTATAGCCTTCAATTCCTACGTTCAAGTGCTCCTCCTGCCTCAGCTTCCCATGTTGGTGGGACTATAGCCACATATATAGCACCCATTTGTTATCTAGCTTTCAAATTTATTGTCATAATTTCATGTAATAAATAAAATGAAAGCAACATAGCTAGAGATTGCTTTGCATCTCTTGTTGATCCTGCTTTTATTGCTTTTGCCCTTTTTGCTGCTCATTTATCTTCCCACTTCATTTATTTATACTTTCACTATGTATATATGTATATTAACCTGAAAAGAAGAATCCCTGCAAGGGACTTGGGAGTGGGATTTAATTTAGGAAGCAGAGCAGCAGTGTGGGAAAACCCGAAATCAAATTATCAGTGAAAAACTCATGAGCAAAATTAGCCTGTGGCCCTGTGGTGAAGGGGAGGTGGAAGTCATAGAACCAGGATATGGTGCCAGTCGCAGGAAAGACCAGGCAGGCTGGGGTGCTGCTGGTCCTGTGTGATCATTGCAAACTGATGTCATGGGAGTCTGAAAATATGAGCTACCATGTCACTTCAGCTTCTAAGTCTACAAGTTCTTCTCATTTTTAGACTTTACTAGTCACTTAAAGATATTCCGGGAAATGTACTTCCCAGGCTTCAGTAAAGGGACAGTGGGACCAAATCAGACTGGGCTCCAACTCCTGGCCTCCAGCAATCCTCCAACGTTGGCCTGTTAAAGTGATAGGATTACAGGCATGAGCCACTGTCCCTGGTCCAATTTATAATTTAAATTCAAATTCAATTTTCCAACTTGCCTCATACCATCTTTTTAAAAATAGAAACAACAAACCAAATTTACCCATGTAAATTTTTAACACAAAGTACAAAAGAGACAAATTTTCTCATAGGTTCTAATCTAGCTCTAGTCTTGCACTTCCTAATCACAAATTCATCTTAATCTGGATGATTATAATTGCATCTATTTCAAATTGCAGGCAATAAGTAGAAAGAACTTCCAATCAAACATACTGTCTTTAAACAGGGTGTTTTAAGTCAAATATGATCCTTCTCCAATATTATTGACATTGAAAGAGGAAAGCATTCCATCTCAAACTGTAATCTTTTGTTACAAATATCTTAATGTTCTAGGTACATTTTATCATTTTGCTTCATCATTCATGCCCTGCCCCTTGCTAAAGTTTATATACACCATTGCTATTAAATTTGTTCCTCTGTAATATTGATTATTATACTTCTCAATCCCATAGAAAATATCTCATTCCTGTGACTTGCCTTAGCCAGTAAAATTTTAGTCATCATGATATATGACATAGTTGTATGTCACATCAGAGCAGAAGATTGCATGGTTCAACTCACGCTCTTCACCTCTTGGTCTTTGCCACACAAATAGGCATTTTACTTATAGGAGTTTCTCCTGCTGCTTAAGTACTGAAATAGAGACAATCAGAAACAATTTGAGCTAAACTGAGACACATCTTTCTTTGGATGTTAGTAAGAACTAAATGCTATTGTAAGAAAGGAGAATTTTGGAGTTGTTTGCTATGCAGGAAAATGGGACATAAATGATGTTAACTTCTAACATAAAAGACAGAGAAATTATGTAGCTATTTTACTATTGTATTTCTAATATTTCACTCCAGTAGTGTTTCCAATTTATTTACCCTGTCTTTTCTCCACCAACTCTAAATTATGAGATGGTTATTTTTATCTTGTGCATTAATATGAATGTTTTAGTTGAAAGCGACAGAAAATCTAAGCCTACCATGATTTGATGAGGAGTGAATGGAATGTATTGGTACATTAGCTCAAAACAAGAGCTTTAAGGAGAAATGAAATCTGAGATTCAAATAATTTCCAGGACAAATCACTCTCCAACACTGCTTTATTCTGTGTTCATTGTCACGATCAGTGTGGCATCATGGTCATGGCCAGGTACTTGTGGCACACATTCTCAGAGGTATAATTACAAAGATAATAGTTCACCTTTGAGTGCTTACAGTGTGCCAGCCACTCTTCTAAGGAATTCGGTGATTTTTTCACCACAATAATTATACCTAGTAGAGACTAATGATATCCTAATTTTATATATAAGAAAACAGATGAACTGGAAATAAGTAAGTTGACTTATCGTAATTGTTAGGTTGGCCAAACTAACTCCATTTTTAAAAGCCATTCTGTGAGACTGTCTTAAAAGTGGACATAACTCAGAGAAGAGAGAGACATGCTACAGGTTTGCATTTGTGCTGGCCCAATTACAGACCCATCTGAGAGTAATATACTGAGACTCTGATAAGAAGAACCATCCAGGAGAGTCCCGATAATAAGATAACAATTTTGATGTCCTGATGAGAATGACAGTCTGGTGGTCCTTGATAGAAATGAGCTCTCCTGGACCAGCTATCTAAGACCAACATCCTTTAGATCTTAGCCCACTGGCACCTAAGTATCAAAATAAGCAATGCCGCCTTTGATATACTTTAGTCTCAACTGTTCTGATCTGTTTCTTTCTTCAATTTTTACCTATCAATAACCACCATTCGTAAAGGTCTAATAGAAAATATTACATTCTTGCAAAAATGTTCAAGTAAAATTCTTAAATTTTACTACTGGTAACTCAGATTTTGTCATAATTCTATCATGGATTGAATTTCTCTGTTAAATTAAATTGAGTATTATAATTGTTCCCAATTGAGACATGGTCTCTGTTTCTCTAGGTGACTTTTTTGTTTAACTTTAAGTATACAGATAAAAGAGTGACAGAGTGTTCTTCAGAGAAAAATAAGGGCATTGTTAGTAGAAGAAAGGCTAACGTATCTGGGTGTCAAGAACATTTAAACCTCTGAAATTTTTGTGCTACTTGAAAGCTAGCAAGTTAGCCTGCCGATGATGGAAGAATATGAAGAGGACATGAGAGATTCCTAATCCAAATTGTAAGGACTTTATTAATCATAAAATAGAAAGCAGCATGGACTTCATACATCATCAGCTCTCCTCATCTTCCCAGTCCCCAAGGCTGGGCACAAATTTACCCAACTGAAAGGGGATGATTCAGAATTCAGTTGAGTACCTTGTTCATGTGGCTTATCATACTCACAAAGGATTCTGTACATTCTGCACTGATGGACTTACCAGTAATTCAAAAGTGAAGGTTATATGTTTAATAAATTGTTATTTTAAAAAATCACACTAATTATTGACTAGACAAATATCCAAAAGAATATTATTATTAACATCATTATTTTATTATAGGATTATCTAAATAGAACATTTTCTAATAAAAATTTGATCTGGTATTAAGCATAATGAAAACAAATTTTATATGTAGTTACATTTGAAGACAAAAGTTATTCTTCTCAAAATGAGATACAACATATCCCCTTATGAATATTAAAGTGAAACCTAGACAAAAAATTAAAGAAACTGGCTGTTCTACTTTAATACATAAAATCCAGTTTAAATTTATTTTCTTTAATAGAAGAAACATATTCTTTTAATTGCACTCTGAATCCACAGATCTTCTCTATTTTATTTTCCTTTTGCTTGCTCTAGGTGTCTTCTCTCTTTACTACTGTCGTGTCTGTGACAAAGTTGCTGCTCCTAATCATCAGTCAGCTTGTTAACCTCAGCTGCCTAGGTCTCTGTGAGTGGACGGAACTGTAATTAAAATGGCGCAGCTTAGACATCTTAAATAATGATATAAACAATACTAACAGAATTCATTTTCCCTTAAGAAGTAGGTATGGTTAATTAACTTTTATACTAGGATAATTATCTTATTCCAAAGGCCTAGGTGTTAAAAAGTACAATTTTCTTTTGTAACTATTTTTTTTTTTTTTTAAATTTTATCAAGCTCTAACTTCATGGAGTATTGAAACATAAGTTAGTGCACTATTCTCACTTTCCTCGTGACTCTATTTAGGGCTGAAGTAGCATTGCTGTCTGTTGCATTTCTTCTTTAACCTATGGATATTCAGTGGTCCATGCCCCCTCTGAAGGCCATGGGGATTACTGTGATGTACTTAAGTCAGTATTGAGGCAGGAAACAATCTTATTTCTGAGGTCACATGTCTCATCATTAATTCAAGCACTCTTCTCTCCTGCACTGTTTCTTTGGATAGTCCCAATTCTTGCCTGGGGATTAGATGGCCTAGGGGCAGGGAGGGGTACCCACATGTCTTGCTCTTAATGATTATTATGTTTCCAAACCTTTGTAAAGGAGTTTATTATTTCTTCTTCTGAGTTTAGGCTTCTGAAGAGTAAAATCTAGTTTCCAACTGCTTTGACTCTTATTGCTGCTGGCACATCTTTTCTCTGAGATAGGATGCTCAGAATAGCCAAATTATTAAAATAAGACAAAGGTCAGTGATAAAAAGAAAATTCTAGAGAGGATAAATTGTTAATGTTTCAAAATATGTTTGTAGCCATACATATTTGTTACAGCTTTAAAATCAAAGCACAAAATTAAAGAACAAATGAAACCACACTGAGACAGCCTGCTTGAAAGAAAAATTCATGTTCTATTTTAGTGCAAAAGATAACCAGGAAAAATCCATGGATTCACTAAATGAATTTTCTAATATGACATGGGGGAAGAATTATGGAGAAAGAATTTGATATCACTACAAATTGTTCCTTTAGAAGGTTAGGTGTGAGATGAAAATTGGGAAACTGGAAATTGTCTGTAGATTTTACATGTAGCAATAGGAAGAGTGTTCCATAACACATTAAGGGGAAATAAAACAAAATAAGAAAATAAGATACCACAAAATAATGAAATCCATAGAAGACAAGCCCACAGCCTTCATCATGCTGAGTGGGGGAAAGTTGAAAGCATTCCCTCTTAGAAGTGAAACAAGACAAGGATCCCGATTGTCACCAATGCTTTTCAACACAGTATTAGAAATCATAGCTGGAGCAATTAGGGGAGAAAAAGAAAGAAAGGGCAATGAAATAGGAACAAAAAGAGGTCAAATACTCTGCTTCCAAGGATCATATACTTAAAAAAATCTTAACAAATCTTCCAAGAGTCCTGAAATTAGTTATAAAATAAAGTCAGAGGTTACAGAATTTATTTACAAGTCACACCATTAAGAGAGAACAATGTCCCATCTGAACAAAAGTATGTTCAAAAATAATAAATAACAGTGTCCTCAAGTGAAAAAGAATCAGTATGAAACCCAGTGGCAAATCAGTACCATTTGATAAAATGCTGATGTAGTTTTTCACAGAATTAGGAAAAAAATCCTAAGTTTCATATGGAATCAAAGAAAAATCTTAACAGCTGAAGTAATTCTGAGAATAGAGAACAATTCAGGAGGCATCACATTACCTGACTTCAAATTATACTACAAGGCTATAGTATCCAAAACAGCATGGTACTGGTATAAGGGTAGATACAGAGATCAATGGAATGGAGTAGGGAACACAGAAATAAAATCATCTACCTGCAACCAACTGACCTTCAAGAAAGGAGACAAAAATGTACACTGGGAAAAGGACATCATATTCAATAAACAGTGATGAGAAAATTGGTTAACCATATGTAGAAATTTGAAACTATATGACAAACTCTCATCATATACAAAAATTAATTCAAGATATAGTTTAAAGATGTAAATGTAAGACTTGGAATCATAAGATTTCTAAAAAATAATAATCATAATTAAAAACACAAGAAAAACTCTTCTGGTCATTGGCCTTGGCAAAGAATGTATGACTAAGACAGTAAAAACAAATATAGCAAGAAAAAAATAAAGAAATGGGACTCAATTCAACTAAAAAGTTTCTGCACAGCAAGAAAATAATCAACAGATTAAACAGACAATCTATAAAATGGGAAAAATATTTGCAAACTATACATTGTACTAAGGATTAGTATCAGAACCTACAAGAAACTCAAACAAATCAACAAGAAAACAAATAACCCTGTTAAAAAATGGCCAAAAGATGTAAATAGATTTTTCTTAAAAGAAGCTATACAAATGGCTAAAACCCACATGCAAACATGTTCAATGTTACTAGTTATCAAAGCAATGCAAATTAAAGCTACATTGAGATACCACCTTACCTGTGTCAGGAAAAAAAAAAAAAGGAGTTGGATGAAGGACAATAAAAGCTTTCTTTGATAAATGAAAATATAAATAATGAAAACAAAACAAAACAGTAGATATTGATGTGGATGTGATGAGAAGCGAATGCATATTACACTGTTGGTAGGAAGGCAAACTAGTACAACTGCTAAACAGATTCCAGAAAGAACTAAAAGTGTACCTACCATTTGATCAAGTAAATCTCACTACTGGGTATACAATCAAAGGAAAAGAAGTCAGTCAATCAAAACATGTATGCACCTGGATGTTTACAGCAACACCATTCACAGATTCATAGACATGGAATCAGCCTAGTTGCCCACTCTGTGATTAGTAGATAAGGAAAAAGTCATATACAAAGTAAAATTAAAAAGTAAAAAGTTATATACATACATATATATATATACTTCTCATCCAATACTACTAATTGTACCAAGTATTTTTTCACACCATACAAAAGCATGAAAAATATATTTTGCAGCAACTTGAATGGAACTAGAGACCATTATCCTATGTGCAGCATTTTAGAAATGAAAAAACAAATACCACATTTTATCATTTATAAGTGGGTGCTAAATTATAGGTATATATGGTCATACAAGGTGACACAATGGACTATAAAAATTAAAAGGGAGTGGGTGGGTGGGCAGTCAAAAATTATCTACTGGGTGCAGTGTATACATATTATTCTGGTGATGGGTACACTAAAAACCCTGATTTCACCTCTGTATAAGTCATCCATATAACAAAAATATTTATACCCCCTAAATATGATGAAATAAATTTAAGAAAAAACAACATAAAATGTTTGATGTTAGCAAAGTAATACATAGGACATTTCTTGCACAGGTTCTGGTTTTTATTTATTTAAGGACGAGCATTCGCAATATTATTTTGAAAATTTTATATAATCATTTGATAATAACATTTTTAAAAATGACCAAGTCAGATGTAGCATAAAATCATCCCTTACTAAGAATTATGAGGTTACTGGGCTTTTGTCACTGATATATTTGTCAATATTTAATAGACACATGTGTGTACCTGTGAAACTCCTAACGTCTCCTGGTTAGATACACAGAGCTGTGTTCATTCTCAAAGCACACGTTGCTTCAGGAATTGTGAAGCCTTTCAATTCTGACAGCAACATTCTTCCAAACTATTTCTCCTGTAATTTCTTAATGTCTTTCTTTTTTCCTTACACAGGAGATTTTCTGAAAACCATATGTAAAAGAGCATTGCTTTTCACACGTCACTTTCTGTGTGCCATCTTTATTTTTCTTCATAGAATTTATCACACATGACATGGAGGCTTTTTGGAACATAAGCTCAAGAGGGCTTAGACATTATTTCATCTATCCCTATATTCCTTTGTGCTCAGAACAGTGTCTAGAATATAGTAGGCTTTATATGATTTTGGCAATAAATAATAATATGAGCAGAAATCGTCAAGAAACCTCATACTTTAAATTTTCTTGAATAGGAACAACCTTTAGGAAAAACTGTGACATCTTAAGGAGCTGTTTTTATATTTCATGGCATGTTTTTTATACTCTTCATTACTATGGAGTTTTATGTCACAGGAATGTAGAAACATTTATTTAGGGAGAATGTTTAGGCAGATCAATTCCTAGTGATTTCGATGAACTTAGTATTAAAATAATCATGTTTATGAGTCACACAAAACTGTCATTAACACCTATTCTGGGAATATCTAGGATAAGACTATATAATAATTATTAAATGATACAAACATGTACACACTTTTTGTTTATAGAGTATAGCAAGTCTATGAGTTTAATAACATTATTACTCTCACAGTTCTCTCACTTGAGGCACAGAAAGGATTTCAAATGACCAAGATAGAACAGCACAAGTTTTGGGTAAAAGAATTCACCAACCTCTTAGCAATGATCTACTTTTATCTGAATGAGACATTATATTACAAATAGTGTTTTATTTACTGAAAAGTCCCTTTAGAATATGTTCTTTGGAATCCCAGGTATATATGCTCTCTTCTTAATAGTGCCCCTGTGTGAATTTATATACAATTACTCTTATGAATGGGTTTTTTTTTTTATTTTTTCAATTAAGAAAGTAATGGTAGAAACAGGATACTAAAATGTTTGGAAGTTGTTGAATGACTTTATTCTAAGGGATAAAAACTTATGTGAAACCTAAAGGAAATTAGACTAAAGAAAACTAGGTAATGACATTGAGTATTCCTCTTTTAAAAGTGAACACTCCCTTATTAAATTATATTGAATCTACGTATTGTAAGGTTTGGAATTTTTTTGTTTGTTTTCAAAGTAGGATTCAATTACTGTAACAGATGAACCATAGTGGACTATGGAGAATAAAGAGTCTAATCAGTTATAGAAAGGTTTGAATTATACTTTCTCATTTCTTAAAGAACTTTAAGAGTTTCTTAAACATAAAAGTTTAAGCATTTTATGATCATTAACATTTTTCATAGTACTCTTATGAGTATAGCAGATGATTAATTGGATCTCATTTCAAAGTGACCAACTGAAAGAATGAGAAGAAGATTAACCCTTGGTTTCCATTTTAATAATGGAGACTACAGTAGTGTATGTTCTTACGACACATGTGTGGTAGAATTATTTGTTGATATGTTCTTTGGTGGTCATCAGAGGTAACTTGAATTAGAATTTCAAGACAAGTTATAAATATATAAATATAATAGGGCATATTTCAAAATGATAAATATGTAATGTTAACAGACTCATGGAAATTATGTCACAAAAAAGCATTAAGAATCACTAGTTCAAATTTTGTATATTTCTCATTATTCATGTCATTCTACATTACTATTAATAACTCATTTGTTTAATCTGTTGGATAAAAAGCAAAGCACTCCTATCACCAGCTGAGTTTACTAAAAATTACAGATAGTAACAAATCAACATTTCTGTTAGACTTATAGGGAGGCTCCTAGAAGTGAGAAAATTATTTTCAAGAGGGACTTGCAACCCATTTAGTCATAAAGTAAATACATATTTATAATGTATTCTATGATAAGTGAATATATTAGCACATTTATGTGTAACATCCCTTTTAGAAAAGCAATATTACCTATACTGTGCTTGTGAGAATCTGAATCTTACAGAAGTAAAGCAGTTTCCACATCTGATAGCCTAAGGACATCAGGAAGTTAATATAATGTGTCCTGTACTTCACTGATAGATGAGAGATTCAAAGATAATGGCTGGGGAGCAAATCTGATAAGTTGGCAAAATAAATTTTCTTTTCCTTTGTGGTAAAGTTTTTTACTATTAAAAGATAAGCTTGAAAATGAATGAGTGTTTTCTTTATTTTCCCAGTACCACTCTCCTTCATGTTCCTTCCTAGGATAATTGATAGTCTCTGGAGAACTATCTATCGAGTTATCCAGGTTACTTTCTTAGAAACATTCTAGGAGAAAAAAGAATAAAGTCTCTTTGAAAGTGGGAAATGCATTTCTTTCTCATTGGGAATGCCAATATCCTTTAATCATATTAGATAAAAAACAGTTCATTGCTCTTTTTAAGAAAGTGCGTAGTTCAGTACCAAACTTGGTACGGATGCAGGATCTGAATTTGACACAGCTCTCTTTAGACTCTTAGGCTTGGGCACGCACTACGTACCTCTGACACAAATGAAGAGTCTCAGTTCGTTCCCACTGCCCTGACCCCGCCATGCTTCTGATCATTTGGTAGGGATCAGGGTTATCATGGAACTTGACTTAAATGAGTAAGCCTTTCTGTATGTCTTCTTAATTCCTGTGGTACAAACTTCTTTCTTTTTCTGTGAAAATATTATATATTTGATCATATCCTCTAGCCAAATCATGACATTAAAATTTATTCACATAAGGCTCTAAGGAACCAAATGCAAGTTAGTATTATAATTTTGTAGATATCAGAAGGTTGTTTCTTTTATGTATTACCACTCACATTTACCGTGACTTGATTCTGTTCTAAGTAAACTTTATAATTTACATAAGTTTCTTTCAGGAAGATAATTCAATAAATTTTGTCAATATGTAAAAATATATTGTTAACACTGCCCTTTTCTCTTCCTTTCCTTATAGAAAGAGGTAAGATATGTATTATAAAACTACTACATAATAATACAGTCATCCTAATTATCAATTCTTATTAAATGTAAAACACTTTACAAGATTTTCCACTGGTATATCTTTCATTGCTTAATAGTATTCATTGCAAAAAATGCAAACCAGTTTTAGGATGTATAGAAAATATTTAGGCCAAATACCAGGTACTGGAAGTTTTCTACTGATTAGTAGAAACTTTGAAGATCTACTTATCTTGTCATTTAATATGCAACTAGGCCTCTTTCCCCTTTAAGATCCTGTCAATTATTAATGCTTACCCACAAGAGTTAGGTGCTGTAAGTGACATTGTTCATGCTCATATGACTATAATTTTTTTAAATTGTACTGGTGTTAATACCAACTTGCACAGGCAAGAGTGAAATCTCAATTAAAACAAAATTTGTCAGACTATTGGTAGTAAATATAGCACAGTTTAAATAGGTTATTATTCTGCAATGTGTTTCAAACATCAGTCAATACATTTAAAAGAACTAAATGTAATCTGATTGCCTCCATGAGGAGCCCTCAGAAGCAAACACTAATAAAAAAATTGTATGGATGACAAAACATGGTAGTAACTACAATAATATTATTCATTTCTAGCACATTACAGTTCAAAAATTCTATCATATTCATTATTTGATTAATACTTTTTGGATAATAACTTCAGTTGATTGAGAATTAAATTATGGAAATAAATAGTGCTATGTTTGCCCATAATTAAAATTTGCATTGATTTGATATCTTCTTGAAAATATTGGCCAATAAATTAAAATCAGTATACACAGGAAAGAGCAGAGGCACAGTTGAGAGACCATTTGCCTCTAATCTTTGCCATATTGATTTAAAATGTCATGCAGTATATTTTTGTTGTTATTGGAATTGCCACAGCAGTCTTCTTCATGAAGTCTTTTCCCAGGCCAATATCTTCCACTGTTTTTCCTATGCTTTCTTTGAGGATTTTTAATAGGGAGTCTTTCCCCAAGGTATGTTCTTCTTTGGTTCATTGAAGATTAGGTGGTTGCAAGATGTTAGTTTCATTTCCTGGTTTTCTATTAGATTCCAAAGGTCTATATCTCTATTTTTGTTCCAGTACCATGCTGTCTTGAGCACCATGGCTTTGTAGTACAGCCTAAAATCTGTTATGGTGATGCTCCCAGCTTTGTTTTATTACTAAGAAATGTCTTAACTATATGGGTTTTTTTCTGGTTCTATACAAAATGCAAAATCATTTTTTCTAAATCTTGAAAATACAATGTTGGTATTTTAATAGGGATGGCATTGAATAGGTAGATTGCTTTGGGAAGTATAGACATTTTAATAATGTTGATTCTTCTCAGCCATGAGCATGGTATGTTCTTCCATTTCTTTTTTTTTTTTTTTTTTTTTGAGACAGAGCCTCAAGCTGTCCCCCTGGGTAGAGTGCCATGGCTTTACAGCTCACAGCACTCCAGCCCAGCCTCCAACACCTGGGCTCAAGCGAGTCTCCTGCCTCCGCCTCCCAAGTAGCTGGGACCACAGGCGTTCGCCACAACGCCTGGCTATTTTTTGGTTGCAGCCATCATTGTTGTTTTGGCGGGTCCGGGCTGGGGATTCGAACCTGCCACCTTAGGTGTACGTGGCTGGCACCTTAGCCGGTTGAGCTATAGGTGCCGAGCCTGTTCTTCCATTTCTTAATATCCTCTGCTATTTCCTTTCTTAGGATTTCATAATTTTTTTTTATATAGATCCTTCACCTCCTTTGTTAGGTATATTTCTATGTATTTCATTTTCTTTGAGGCTATGGTGAAGGGAGTTGTGTCCTTAATTAGCCTCTAATCTTGATTGTGATTGGCATATACAAAGGCAACTGACTTGTGGACATTGATTTTATTTCCTGAGACATTACTCTATTTTTCAATGACTTCCTGGAATCCTGTGGTTGAGTCTTTGAGGTTCTCTAAGTATAAGGTTATATCATCAGCAAAGAGGGAGAATTTGATCTCCTCTGCTCCCATTTGGATGCCCTTTATTTCCTTGTCTCGCCTAATTGCATTGGCTAGAACTTCTAGCACACTATGTTGAATAGTAATGGTGACAGAGGACAACCTTGTCTAGTCCCAGTTCTAAGAGGAAAAGCTTTCAGTTTTACTCCATTCAGTAAAATATTAGCTGTGGATTTTTCATAGATAGCTTTGAACTTCAGATAGTTTAAGAAATGTGCCACATATGCCTATACCCTTTAGTGATATAAACTGAAAAGCTCTGTACAGCTAAGGAGACAACAACCAAAGCAAATAGACAACCTAACAATGGGAAAGGATATTTGCATATTTTGAATCAGACAAAAGCTTGATAATTAGGATCTATAGAGAACTCAAATTAATTCACATAAATAAAGCCAACAATCCCATGTATCAATGGGTAAGAGACATGATTAGGAACTTCTCTTAAAAAGACAGACAAATGGCTAGCAAACATACTAAAAAAATTCTCATCATCTCTAATTATTAGAGAAATATGAATCAAAAACACCCTGAGGTGCCATCTATCCCCAGCGAGAATGGCCCACATCACAAAATCTCAAAACTGCAGATGCTGGAGTGGATGTGGAGAGAAGGGAATGCTTTTATACTGCTGGTGGGACTCCAAACTAATAAAACCTTTTTGGAAGGAAGTATGGAGAGCCCTCAAAGAACTCAAGCTAGACCTCCTGTTTGATCCTGCAATCCCATTACTGGGCATTTACCCAGAAGGAAAAAAAATCCTTTTATCACAAAGACACTTGCACTAGACTGTTTATTACAGCTCCATTTACAATCGCTAAAATGTGCAAACAGCCTAAATGCCCACCAACCCAGGAATGGATTAACCAGGTATGGTATATGTACACCATGGAATACTATTCAGCCATTCAAAAACATGGAGATTTTACAGCCTTTGTGTTAACCTGGATGGAAGTGGAACACATTATTCTTAGTAAAGCATCACAAGAATGGAGAAGCATGAATCCTATGTACTCAATTTTGATATGAGAACAATTAATGACACAGTGGGGATGGGAGAAGGGGAGAGTAGAGAGAGAAAGGAGGGAGGGATGGGGAAAGGAAGAGCAGAGAGAGGGAAGGAGTGAGGGGGGTGGGTACTTGGTGTGTGCCACATCTTTTGGGGACAAGACATAATTGTAAGAGGGACTTTATCTAACAAATGCAATCAGTGTAACCTGATATCTTGTACTCTCAATGAATCTCCAACAATACAAAAAAAAATAGCACAAATAAAATTTTTATAAATACTGAAAAAAAATACCATGCAGTAATTCCCCTTGTACGGTGACTGACTTGCTTTCTTGGTGAACTCTGTAGCAGCTTAGGTTTCTTCTAATCAGCAGAGAAGGCACGGGGAGCCTTATCAGTAGCAGAACTAGACACTATTGATACTTGAGTGCCCTTCAAAACATTAATTTGTTCAAAATAACTTGGTGAAAGCTACTAGACTCCACACTACAATTTCTGAATAAAAATTTCTCAGACTGTGTCTTTATCAAGCATATGTGAAAATTATTATGAAAATGCAGGTCTAATACTGGACCACATGGGATTAAACTGCTGTTGAGAGAACAGAGCTCATTGTGTTCCCATCAAGATGATAACTGGATATGATCACAAGGGGATGTGTGAATGTGACCTGACTTCCTCAAGAGAAGCAACTGTAATTTCTGTTCTGAGAGTTGCAAACTCTAAGGCTGCTTAAATAGCAAACTTGAGGCTGCTCACGGAAGGCACTGAAATCTCAAAAAGTCAATGTAGACTCATCTTTATTATTTAGAGAGTTACATAGAACAAAATCCTATCAAATGTGTAAATCTTTCATTTAATTTCTCATTTGCAAGTAAATAGTGTTTCTTTTAGAAGAGAGATGGGGAGGTGACATATAGAAAAGTACATAGTAATTGCCCTTCACAACTTACTAGACAAGAGAATAAATCTCAAAGCAGGAAATTAGCTAAAGAATAAGATAACTTTTTTTAAAAAAAAATGAGCAGATAAAATGTTTACAGGATTTAAAAGAAATTAGTTTTTTACATAGCAAAGTGGCCTGGTAAAAATAGATGACTCCTTAAAGAAGTCATTGTTCCACTTTATATTTTATGAAATTCCTAGTTTTATTTATGGTTATAAAACGGTAGTGACATAAATGTACAAAGAAAGAAATAAAATCACAAAATGACTCATTTTATACTGAGACAGACTCTTCGGAAAAACATACATGAAAAAGATAACTTTTTGAGAAGTTTTGACATAACAGTTCCTTTTTGAGAAGGTAGAACTGACGTAGTTGAAACAGGTGAATAGATCTATAATAATAATAAGTGACACAATAATGAATGTTCGAGGTGATGTTTATTCCTACTACCTGGATTGCACATTATATGCATGTCTCAAAATATCACATGATTCCCATAAATTTGTACAACTATTATGACCCAATAGATCCAATAGAATCTTATGTTAATAAACTCAAAAGGAATAGAATGGAACATCTAGATTTTGATGAGTAAGAAATAGAATTAAACTTTAAGAGGGAAAAATAGGAGAAAAATGCCTAACTGTAGGGTGTTTTCATGTATTTAAATGTCCCGGGGTAAATAAAGCCATCAACACAATCAGTCTAAACCAGCTGTTCTCAACCTGTGGGTTCCGACCCCTTTCTGGGTCGAATGACCCTTTCCCAGGGATTGGCTATATACATCCTGCATATCAGATATTTACATTAAAATTCATAACAGTAGCAAAATTACAGTTATAAAGTAGCAATGAAAATAATTTTACGGTTGGGGGTCACCACAACATAAGGAACTGTATTAAAGGGTCACAGCATTAGGAAGGTTGAGAACCACTGGTCTAAACAGTAGGGTTAGATGTTCTTAAATTATACTATGATCACGATACTTTGTAAGCATGGCATTTTACTCTTAAAACCTACAAGCAACTAGTGTAACCTATATTACAAATGGAATCTTATGTGACCTATTTAGTTCCACCTTGGAGGAAAATACGAGGAACTCTGGAGATAAAAGCAACTCTGGAAATAAAAAGCATTTACTCTTACTTGTAAATGAGAAACTAAATGAAAGATTTACACATTTGATAGGATTTTGTTCTATGTTAACTCTCTAAATAATAAAGATGAGTCCACATTGACTTTTTGAGAGATCAAAAGAGAAAAATATTTAGAACTATGCACAAAATAGTAACCTGGCCCAGACTACTCCAAGGCTTTGCATTCCTGTAAATACTTAATGGCTTATGACTCTTTTCACATCAATTATTGTTGGGAAAATATTGTATATAATTATATTACAAAGCAAACATTCTAAGCATTACAGTATTTTTTTTTCACATTTTCCCTAGGCAAAGAGAAATTCATAACTGAAACACTAATTTACCCCAAACAATTTAATCATACTAACAGGCATGATTTCTGACAAATGTGGTGATTATCTCAAAAATTTAAAATAATCTAGAGCATTCTCGAGACTTGTCTATGACGCAGCAGTACGTATTGGGACACAGTGTAAGAGCCACATGTGTAGTTGATTACCAGTTGTCACATATCCACAATAGCTTCCCTGTTTTACTTAGTTGTATTGGTACCTCAAACTATTAATAACATCTCATTGTAAGTTTACCAGGGTTTGCATCAATCCAGTAACTTTCAAGGCTGAACTCCGGCACTTCCTTCTTTTTAGAGGTTCAATTTTACACCGGATTAGAATCACCATGAAGTCAGGTAGGGCATCTAGTGGTGATGATATGAAGTAACTTGAAAGAAGAGAAAATGTTGGAGACACTTTTTATGACACCACATATATTAATAATTCTTTGTTTTCAGAACATACAAATGTTTGGATTTATGTATGAAATGGAAATAGACCTTGAACTTCCATGGTGATGAACTTTGTGTTTATCTTTCATTTAATTCTTCAACCATACAATGCATGTGATATCGTTCTTCCGGCTTTTCAGATGAGGGAACTGTGGTTTAGGGAGTCTGCACAAAGTTTCCCAACTAGGAAACAACGTGGTTAAATAATAGGCAGTTGACAGGGAAGTTTTCTGACTCCAAATTTTACAGATATTCTTTACAAGTTTATGTAGTGTGTGTGTGCGTATTTTAGTGTTATGATTTAAGAGGATTACTTGAAAATTGAGATTTATTATAAAAACTTAAACATTTTAGCAAGTACAAAGAATTTTACATGTTAATGCAAAACAATTATAATTGTAAATATGTGGGGAGAGAAATAGGACTGGAAAGGAGAGGGAGAATGATTTTATTTTATTCCTGAATAGTATCTTCTCTCCTATTATTATAAAATTAATATATTTATAATGTGTATTTTCATATCTGTTTGACAATGTGGTTTTAAGATTTGTTAAAGAAAGGACAACTGGAAAGGTTTTGCTATGGACTGAATGTGTTCCCTCCCAAGTCTGTGTGGAGAATTAATTACGAATGCAACAGCATTAAGAGATGGGGCCTTAGCAAGTGTCCGCCATCCTGAACGGATCAGTGTGCTATATGAGGGCTTGGGGGTGAGTTTGCTGCTTCTGATTCTTTTGACATGTGAGGCCACAGTGTTGGGCCCCCCTGGAGGATGCCGTGTTTGAGGTGTTACCTCCGAGGTGGAGGCAGCAGCCTCCGTAGACACTGGACCCCTGGAGCCTTGATTGTGCACTTTCTCGACTCCAGAAGCATGAAAATTAAATGTCTCTGGCTTATAAATTAATCAGTCTCAGATATCTCGTTACAGAGCATAAAGGGACTAAGTGTGTCATAACTTTCTAAGTCTTAAGGCAAGAAGTACGAAGAAGTGAAAACAGAAAATTCTCTCAGAGTTAAGCCTTTAACTGTTTACTGAAATGATATGAGCCAGAAATAAAACCAGAAGGACGGACCCCCCAGGTCTGTTCCCCCCAAGGGAGAACGGTCTAGGTGAGGGTCAGAGCAAGGTCAGCCAGTGCAGGGTGGGGAGCTGTCTCCCTACTGAGGGACCCAAGAGCAAAAGCTGCGGCAGTTTTAAGGGTGCCAGGCTGGGGTGGGGAGATTGAGGGGAGAGGGCGAGAAACTGAGCGCTGAGGACAGAGCCGGAGTGAAGACAAGCGGACTCCACGGATTCCTCATGTCCACCCCCGTGAAGAAGGCCTTGGCATTTAATTACTCTTTCCTCTCGTGTGAGCGCGTCGTCCTTCATCTACCAGTTTCATATTAGTATTAAGGGTAAAATGGGGTGCGGGGGAAGAGGTAGGAGAGAGCGCGCTGGGTGAGCTGCCACTTACCAGGCGCAGTGTAGGGGTCCATGGCTCACCTCCTGGATGGAGGGCTCAAGACAACGTGGACTTCACCCCACAAACACAAGCAATGTAACCTAATCCCATGTGCCCTTATATTAATCTGAAATTAAAAAGAAAAAACACAGGCCTTAGCAGAGGAGCCTGAACAGGACAGTGCCCACTGCCTCAGATAAGAAGATCTGGGAATAAAGGCACCTGCGGTAGGAATGCAGGTGTTTGTAAGAGCGTGACTGGATGGGGTGGGCACCGAACCCTGACCGCCACCGCCTGCAGTCGCTGCAGTGACTTGGCTATACACTCGGGTTTGGGGAGAAAGCCCCCCAAGGAAAGCTTTTGTGACAGCCTATGGTTAGGCTGGAAAAATCGCACATACGTTCTTATCTAGGAGCCAGGACCCTTAGAAATATACGCAAACGTAAAGGGACAGCAAATCTGTGCCCACAGCTAAGATACTGATAGCGACAGAAGTTACATCTCTTACTCACAGTTCGCATTCACATAGATGAGATACATCAAGCACCTGCTCTCACTTAAATCTCTCAAGTATCAGTGAAATCGAAGTTATTAGACACACTTTATGAGGAAACAACACCTCCAATTCCACACTGCTTTATACTCCATAATAAAAAAGGAAAAGCTTTATTCTATGTAAAGATGTGTCTCCATACTCAAAAGATTCAGTATTTTACCTGACTTTCTTCTCCCACCATTTCTTTTTAATACATTTATGAAACTCATATTGAAAACTGAATTGAGTTTCAAATTTTCATGTGGGCACATTTATCAATGTTTGTGCTTTACATTTAGTGAATCGTCTATGAAATTCTGTCCAACTGCGAACCTGGAAATTACTCATGTCATTTAATTTTTTACTTTTATATTTCATTTTCAATTATTTTAAAGTTTTGTTTCCAAACAGATGATTATAATGAAGTTAACATTAACAAATTTTGTACAGTAATTATCTCTGTCTCAAAAATTCGATCTTTAACATACAGTCCAATATAATTTAATGTATACTCCATTTTTCTTCATCTATTTTATATTATCTACTATATCATACACCAAATTTCTATTTGAGTTTGGATCCATTTCTAGTCACTTTATAATTAAGTATAAAAATAAGGACTGAATAACTGTATGTAAAATTATTAATAGAAATTGTTTCAAGGTTTTTTAAAGGACTAAATAGGGAGATTCAAGGAAAATGGGCACACGTTTTATCTGTGAAGACTACTTTTTAATATTTGAAGGAAATGTTAGAAAAGCAGGAGTTAACACTGGACGGTGAACTCACAGTTGTTTGAAACATTATTCTCTGACTATTCTGTGTTATTTTTATCACTATAAAAGACTTTGTAGTAAAAATTTAGTATTTGCTTTTCCTTAGTGTCATAAATAGGGAAATTATTTAGCAATTTACTAATAAGGCAGTTTAAAGCCAAAATAATTGCATTACAAACTTGAACTGAAGAGTGATTGTCATTAAATAATTCCTGGAAATGGCTTCCAGCTGCTGCAACTCTCTTCTGTTAACTTATGACCATCCGTCATCTTATTATTAGGAATGACCTTAGCAAGTTGGCAGAACTCAGAAACCATCTATGTGGGTCCTATTTTACAGGCACCAGGAAGGCCAACTACTCAAAATTTATACCCTACAACATGTTATGGTCTCTGAACTCAATTATTAGAGATTTATTTCTTTGTTTCTCAAACTCAGACTTCTGAAACATTGTCAGAATGCAAATACCTGTCAGATTTTAAACTCTGGAATGAAAGCATTTATAGAGGAAAAAATAGAGAGAGAGAGAGAGAAAGTTAAAATCCAGACTTCTTGCATTGGTCCATTTCTCAGTCTGAAATTCTTACTTTACAATAAATCTATTTTTACCAGATAAGCACAAAATAAAAAACAAGTTTGTTTTCAAGGCATTTGCATTCTTCCTCATGCTGTTGAAACAGTAAGAAAAAGTCTCTCAAATATCAATTTGACATCTCTACTATCTTCTACTCCCCCCAAAACCAACTGATTACACATCCACACACACAAAGTAGTAACAAAATGACTCTTTTATGTATTATTTATTAAAAGGGTAAACTAGCAGAAAACTAATGGAGCTGTTATTTGCTATTCATTATTTATCATCCATTTGTTAAGTAACAGTAAAAACATTTATTTCTAACAATTGATGCACCTTCATTTTTTTCACTCTTCAGTCCTAATGTCCCATATTTGTATGTATTTAGTAATCTTATAAGACAAAAATAATTCTAACTTATATATGCTTAGGGTGACCAGACGTCCCGCTTTTGGCGGAACAGTTACGCTTTTTAACAATGTGTCCCATTTCCCCAGGCGTCTTAACAAAGTGCCGATTTTTGGAAAGAATGCTCGAAGGAGCAGGAGAACAGGAAGGGAATATGTGGTTTTCGTCTGCCAAGTGGCTATTTCACCAGAATATGAGTTTTATACTATTTTTGTTAATTTTATAATGTTAAACTCTAATAATAACAAATAACTGTTGAGAACTGATTATAGAGAACTCCTTATCAAAGTTTGCATTGTTGTCAGGCCCTGTCTTGCCCTGTCTTGCCCTGTCTTGCCCCCTCTCATGCCCTGCCTCACCCCACCCTCTCCCCTCCCCTCCCCCCCTCCCCCCCGCCATGTTGTCTTGCTTTACCAATGTTATAATCTGGTCACCCTATATATGCTTAATAGCCTCCAATGACTTTGGAGTAAAATGAAATTTCTGTCAATTTTGAACGGCCATTTTTGCCTTCTTAGCCTCTGAGTGCAGTTGTCTACCATGGCTCTTGTTGACAAAACTCTCCCCACTCTCATCCATAGAAGTTGGCACCACGTCTTATTGTTTCGGTGATTTTGAACACTGATATTTAATCTTTCTTCTATATAATAAATATTAATATCACATCAAGAAAAATATATTTCATAATATAGTATCCAAGCAATGTTACAGCTTTTTTTCTCACTAACTTAAACATCTTGTGTGATTTCTGGTACAGTCCGCTGTTATGGGATCTAAATGCCTTCGATCCTCACTCCTCATGATTAACACTCTGTAGGCTGCAAAGTGCATCTTGCAGGCTTGATTCATTTGAGTGAGTCAGCAAAACCTAAAAAATGGATATCTTGTTTTTTCCTTTACATGTAAAGAAAATGTAAATATTTTTTCTTTAAATGTTTAGTTGAATGTCCTATGTCAAAATCAATAGTACAAAAATAGATGGGCGAATTAACATGTGTATATATATATATCACATATAGAGAGATATATATCTCAGGTGTGTAAAGGACAATAAGCTTTCATAGATTACCCCAGTTTGCAGTTTTTAGTGATTTCTTCATGCTGAGTGAACTTAACAATACAATTGAATATATCATATTGTTAATGGTCCTAGAAAATAACATTTTGGCTTTAAAAAGTTAACAATATGGAGAGAGTGGTACCAATTATAGATATGTTATATAGAGATAATCTATTTTCTGAAAGTCAGACTTTTGACTTGAAATCAAGAATATAAATTAAAAATAGGAATAAATTTAAAATGCAATGGATATGAATTTTGAGGTATAAATCTATGCATTTGATTATGGGACTTAAAAATATTTGTATCCATCTGCCGTTGCTTCATTTCTTTACTCACTCAGCTTTCTAGTTTGATCATTGTTAATATTTTGATAAGAAACAGTGAACTGAGGATAATCTTTCTTAAAGTAAATATGATTCTACTTCTGCTCCAATAAGAATGCTTGAGATTGAATAAGCATATCTAAATCCTTAAGGGGAACTCATTCAATGTGAAATTGAATAGATGTTCTGATAACCAACAAAACATATCCTCTCAGAAACTAAATTCAATATACACGCACTTGAGCCTCTTCTCCAAATCTCCATCCCTGTCATTGGCAATATCATTTATCTGATACCACATAGACATTGTTCTGGAGAAATTTCCTATTCCCTTCTTTCTTCTTCTTTGTACTCTCATATATCTGAGCCTCAGTTTCTTTATCTGGAAAAAAATAAAATATTAGAAATAAAGCACCGTATAAAGCCATCTAACAGCACTGACCTGTGGGAGATGTTAATGTTGGTCCTCAGGATCAATCATTTTCTCTATCTCCAGCACCGAGAGTGCCTGAACATTATGTTCTGTACTTATTCATTGCAGATTCCATTTTGGTGCAGGTTATTTTAATTTCCTCTTTGGATTTTAGTAACTATATTTAAAAATAAAGCCTTGTATCTGCCTTCTTCATGTTCTTTGTGTATCAATTTTATAAAATACTATGTCCCTGGAAAAATTTTTATATGTCAGAAACTTATTAGGCAAAAGTCTAAATTTATAATCTTGACATTCAAAACCTTTCATTAATTCATTCAGCCAATAGCACATCTACATTGCTGCATTTTTATTTATGAATTTATTTCTGCCATTTATTGATAGAAATTTACCAGGAAAATACTCTGACATTGTCCAAACATGGTACACTTTACTCTGACGATGGGAATATAGACATTACATCTACCTTAGAAAGAAATTGTTAATATGTAATACAATTGAAAATTTGAATATTTACACCTTACCGAAATCACTTTTAGGAGGACACTCAATGGAAATTTTGGCTACTGTGTATAATTATATGTGTACTTGATTATTCACTGGAGCAATATTCATAATAAGAAAGGCATTCAATGCATGCGTATGTACAATTACAAATAGGACATATCCCTGTGTAATAAACATAATGCAGCATTGTTTTCAAGAACTACTTTGGAGCTACAAGCAAGAAAATGTATAGAAATAATTATCCAGTCTATGACTCTAACTTTGGAATTGTTGAAATGGAAATAAAAAAAAAATCTCCCATAATGGGCTGGAGTGGATTAAGTAGCAGGAGAAAGTCTTTGAAAGCATCAATCATGTAGATATCCCAAGAGTAATTATCACCATGTATCAAATTAAAAAGGAGGATACATCGGTTATTTGTAGACAAGCAAGGATTTTTTTTCCAGTAACTTTAGAACCTGCCATGACAGTAGTACCGCCTCTTTTCAATTTCATTAAATTCAAATTGAGAGTTTTAATTGTACCCAAGAGTTCCAGCTATCTTGCTGGCAGAAATAAACCTGAAAATGTTCGATTCATTAGAGAAATTGTCTGAAATGCTTTCCTTCTGTCTTATTGTATGGAAAATATCTGTTGATCCATTATATTATGTTAGTTGATATTATATCTTATGTGAGTGATATAGCATGCAATATGATATGCTACACAATAGTAATTATCAAATTTACTGATAATAATGATGTCAAAAATTGTTAACATTTATTAAAGGCTTCTTGTATGCCAGACACTGTTCTGAGTAAAAATATGCTCAATTCTCAAAACAGCCTTCAAAGAAAGGTATTTTGAAAAGTATCACTTTACAGATTAATAACAGAGGTTTAAAAAGTTGCACAATTTTACCAAGATCATACAAGTAGTTGGTGGCAGAATTAACCAGTATTACCAAGTCTGTCCGCCCTGAGACCCCAGATGTTAGATGTAATTAAAATAAGTTTCTATATAATTTTCCATTTTGGACCTATACATAGTTTATATATGTTTTTCTGTCACTGATGTCTAACAAAATCTTTTAATAACAGGTAATGAAGTGCCACAAAGAAAGGACTTGCAAATTCAAGAAGGAAACAGGGGAAGATGCTGTCAAAAGGCGTTAATCCCTTCAAGATGCCCAAAGACCAAGTGAGTGCTCATATTCTACTTCTAACTTTCTACTCACATCAAGTTTTTTTCTGGGAATTAATGAGATGTACATTTGAGTCTAGAACACGTTTTAACTGCGTGAGCCCATGAACCCATGGATTTTCTTGTATCTCTGCCACCCTTCAGATAGCTAGACCAACAGCTAGATCAAGTCCTCCTCTTCCCTCTCCTCCTCAGCCTACTCAGCACGAAGATGACAAGAGCAAAGACCTTTATGGTGATGCACATCCCCTTAATAATAGTAAATATATTTTTCTTCTTATTATGATTTTCTTAACACTTCCTCTAGCTTACTTTATTGTAAGAATACAGTATATAAAACATCACATGAAAAATATGTAGTAAGAAACTGTTATCCGTGAGCCGTCTGGTCAGCAGTAAACTATTAGTGCTTAAATTTTTGGAGTGTCAAAACATATAAGTGGATTTGTGAATGTACGGGGGTCAATGCCTCTAATTTGTTCAGGGGTCAATTATAATTTCACAAAGAATATTTGATACAGAAGACCCGTGTTAGATATAGTTATTGAATTTGAGATACCAGATTTTATTTCTTCTCATGTATTATTGACTTTTTTCTAAAAAAAACCTTATGAGGTTGTATATTTAATTCTTAGCTTTTGATTTTGTTTTACTGCTCACTTAAATATGAATGAAATGTTTAGTCTTCCTAAAATAACTTTCTGTATGTTCATGTCTACTCTGTTGTTCCATGTTTGAAATAAATGGTTTCTGTGTTTTTGTGGAAATGAGTACTTTTTTATCTCATGTCAAAGTCTCACTCATATATTATCCCCAGGTAACTCAGATATAGCAAAAAAAGTAGCCAATTCTCATCTTTCATTGGTAAATGTTTTCTTTGGTTTTGCTCTTGTTTGTTTACTTCCTACTCTAAGCATACAAACCTAGCAGGGTAATCCATTTGCCCGTGTTTGTTCATCCCATTAAACTGCCTTTTAAGGGCAAGGAGCAAATAAAAGCAGTAAATCTCAAACTACTTATTGCAATGTCAGGCACCTGGGAATGCACAATAAATATGAGTGGATAACAAATTGTGGAGTGTCAGGAGCCATGAATAAAGACAAGGAGAATGGGGATCTAGCACTATACAACTCCTAAGAAACTTGCCTTCCCCCTTCCCTTAACCTTAGCATTAAGGTCAGGAAATCATCCAGTCTATGTGATTTGGTCTATTACATCCTTATTTGTACAGTGCAGGGGGCATGATGCTTAGTATTGATTTTTCTCTGATCCTGCTTAACAAGCATGCTTATGCCAAAGTGACTGATGAGACAACTGATCTGCCAAGGTGGCAATGGGACCAAAGCTATGTATCTACTGTAAAGGTGAAATAATTGGAATGAAATATATTGATCAGGCTTGGCAAGTATTGACTGGCTGAGTCAAACTGTAAGTATTTCTGTTTTTAATAGAAGGAGGAAAATAAATTGCATAGAGACTTTTGCAGGATACCCGTTTGATTACTGAACTTTGTTCCCAAATAATTATGCAGAATATTCCTATACAGTA
Source organism: Otolemur garnettii (assembly GCF_000181295.1). Lineage (NCBI taxonomy): Eukaryota > Metazoa > Chordata > Mammalia > Primates > Galagidae > Otolemur > Otolemur garnettii. Next base: position 15,876,282 of record NW_003852404.1, on the reverse strand, counting down.
AAATTGATGTTATTTACCTTACATGGCATAATCAACATTATATGTTCTACAGTTCTGCCTTATCTGAAAAGGAAAAGTTTAGTAAAAATAAGTATCTGCATTTGACAACAGAACTCTATGCTTTTGATCAAAAGTGATGTTTGAATCTTTTGTCTTTTTTTTTTTACACAAATATGACGCAACAGTGTCATTAAAACTTTTAACAAAAATATTAGGGAGAGTTTCAAATTCCAATAAAGTATAATTTTTAATCACCTAGGATTTTGCATATCAACCTACTCTTGATTACATTTCTTTCAAACTGTAAACCATATGAAAAATTGGTAAACTACCATATACTTTAATGTGACCTTATGCTGTCAGTAAACACTTTCCTATGTGGGTCTGTGCTAAACTAGACAAATAATTAAAGCTTGTGTTCATTTTAATTATTAAGAGTGTTCATTTAATCAATAAGAAGTATGGAAAAAATAACTAGAACAATACCCGGAGACGTAGGTTAATAGCCCAAAATACGAGTTTCATATTAGTAGTAGCCACTTTTTCTGAATTACTGACTTAGAGTTCACATTGATACTATTCATTGTTTCAGGCTAATTTCCCTCTTGTCATTAATTTTCACTCATGGCTGTTTATTTAACTTATGACACAGCTTCTGAAAGGACTTCTGAGGAAGTTCAACATTTATTTTAAAAAGGGGATAGGAGCAGTTCAAACAAGGTTAAAATTGAAATTTTTCATCTATTTTTATTGTCTGGAGGTGCCAGAATTAATACGGCTCAACCAAAAAAACTTTAAGGCTAAAGCAAGGTGGCACTAATATTTGATAAATGTGGAGTCCATTGCTTACAGAAAATTTGTTGTGCCTTACTAGAAAATGCAACTGGGTACTCAGAAAATCGAATGTGAAAATTAGGAAACATGATTGAAAAGTAACTGGGCTCCTTCCAGTGTACGTCAGGGAATAGGCAAATACGACTGTCCGTATTTGACAAATATCTATTTTTAATAATTGTGTTCCTGGATATGTGCAGCAGATATGCAAACAGAATTGTGGTCAGAAGACAGAAATGTGGAAATGACATGCAGAACGTGTTGGAAAAGCTAAATATTTCACACTGCTACATTCATGAATGCTGGGCCTTTGCTTGGGGTTAGTACTGCTGCTGTGTGAACCTCTTTTTGTCAAGGGTGGAGTTATGCTAAAAAAAAAAAAAAAGGAGGATATTGAGAATCACTCACATTAATAATTCTTGTTTTCCCAACTTACCAATTCACCTTTATTCCCTCCCTTTTTGGTATTTTGAAATTATAACAAAATAACAAAATGTTGGAACACATTTTCACTTGCTTGCATAATAAGTTAGAATAAATATTAGCATAGATCAATATGAGATAATTGTTATGTATGTCAGGCAAGCCAATATTCCTGAAATATGCTCGAATTCAGAGGGCAATGGAAAAAATGCAACCGTAAGGGGAACAAATCAAGAATATTCACTCTTTACCTACAGCTCATTGATTTCCTATACGTATGAGTGTATATTTGTGTATGTGTATCTGTGTGTATATATAAGAAAACTAGCTTGAAAGTCTAGTAAAGCTAAGAAAAAGTACAAAGTTTTTACCTCTTTGCAAACAAAAAAACAAAGAGGTTTAGTTTTAGTTTTATTTCACCGTAAGTGTAGGACACCAGTTTTAAGCACAGTATCATTGGGCAAGACCCTGTAGTGTGAAAAATGGGCACTGTTGTTATTCTATTGAAAATGCGGGCACTTGTTTTATTTTCAATAGTCACTAATAAGATGGAAAACTAATAGACACATAAAAGTGTCTCTAATATGAGAACATGATCTATATTATATATGCTTTAAAATATTTGATGGTATTTATATAATGAAAACAAGCATATATAGCACTAAACTGCAGTCATACTCACAGAGACTTACTTATGCATGCACACACAACACAATCCTAAACAAATTTATGTAAATTGCATGGCAAAATATTTTAAGTGAGATGAATTTTTGTTTTGCATTTTTCCCCTTCCAAAACAAACCATATTGCCAGTTACTTGCTATTTCCTCACTTCCTGGAGGTTTTGAATAAGTACTATTGGGTGGCATTTAGAGGAAAAAATACACATGTACATATGTACACAAACACGAAGGCCTACCCAAACACAACCTTACAAAATAACATGTGATAAACTGAGTGAGCTGTTGGATGTTTGACTTATATACATTTTATATTCCTACAATTTTGTTCAGCTGGATGCAGTTTTCTGCATTCACCCAGTATTTCTTGCAAATTAAATCATGCATAAGCAAACACAAAATTGCATTCAGAGTTTTCCCTGACATAGCAATTACATAGAAACAAATCTGTCATCTCTAAAAAAGCATTTTAGCAGAACTGACTGCATTTGTACATCTTGACTCCTTCCACATGGTCTCAAGCCCATGCAGTTGCTAAAGCATTTAAATCTCAACTTAGTGCATTGCCTGTTTGCTGTTGAAATTTTCTTATTCATATTCCTTTCATGAGAGATACAACATATCTGTGATGAGGGGAGAGAGAAGGAGAAAGAGAAATGGAATAAAAGAAATGGAATAATTTGATGCTGTTGGACTGGGGAAAGATTTTATCACAAAGACCTCAGTGGACATTTCAACAACAAAAATTAACAAATTGAGAGTTAATTAACCTGAAAATCTTCCAAACAGGTAAGGACACAACAAACAAAGCAAAAAGACAAACTTCAGAATGGGATAAGATATTTGCAGGGTATAAATCTGACAAAGGGTTGATAACTAGACTCCACTGTGAGCTCATATTAATCAACAAAAAATGAGCAAACAGTTTCATTTACCACTGGTCAAGAGATATGAATAGAAATTTCTCTGATTAAGACAAACAAATGGCTAACAAATATTTTCGAAAAAATGCTTATTGCCCCGATCATCAGAGAAATGCAAATCAAAACCGCCCTGTGATATGACCTATCTCCAGTGAGAACAGCCCACAACTGAAAATCTCAAAGCTGCAGGTGCTGGCATGGATGTTGAGAAAAAGGGACACTTTCATACTGCTGGTGGGACTACAAAGTAATTCAATCTTTTTGAAAAGAAGAATGAAGAATCCTCAGAAAACTCAAATTAGACCTCACATTTGATCTTGCAATCCCATTACTAAATATCTACCCAAAAGAAAAAAATTATTTTCTCTTAAGAACATTTGCAGTAGATTGTTCATTGCAGCTCAATTTACAGTCACCAAAACGTGGAAACAACCTAAATTCCCACCAATCCAGGAATGGATTAACAAGCTGTGTATAGGTATACCATGGAATGCTATTCAGCCATTAAAAAAGATGGAGAATTTACATCTTTGGTATTAGGCTGGGTGGAGTTGGGTCGCATTCTTCTTAGTAAAGTATCAAAAGAATGGAGAAACAAGAATCCAATGTACTCAATTCTAATATGAAGCCAGTAGATGATCTAATAGACAAATACATAAGAGAAAAACTCAAATCAATTCAAGGTGGAGGCAGGGGAACAAAGGAGTGGGAGAAGGGAAGGGAGGATGGGTGTCCTTTCACTTAATAGGCACAATGTTAGGGTAGATAGCACACATTTTGGGGGTGGGACACAATTATAAGAGGGACTTTACCTAACATATGTAATAATTGTAACCTAATTCTTTCTTTTTTTTTTTTTTTTCCGCAGTTATGGCCAGGGTCAGATTTGAACCCACCACCTCTGGTATACGGGGCCCACACCCTACTCCTTTGAGCCACAGGTGCTGCCCTGTAGCCTAATTCTTTGTGCCTTCAATTAACTTGAAACAATAAAAAATTTATATGTAATAGATATATGGTATTATATTCTATTCTAAAAACAAACATTTCTAATAATGTTAAAAAGGAAAAAAAATCAATGAAGCTATATATGCTCCTTGGAAAGATCAACAAAATTGACAAAGCTCTAGAAAGGTTTAGAAAGTTTTGCAAAGAAAAAAAGTTAAAAAACTCAAATTGCTAAAATCAAGAATGGCAAACGTGGTATTATCACTATGGTCACTCTTGATGTACTCCCCGTGGGAAACTAGGCACTGATGCCAGCACCTCATCCAACCTTCAGAGGGATCTTGGAACTCTTTTTCTGAAATGTCTATCAGAGCTGTCATCATACATGATCTGACAATTAAGTTCCCAACCTCATCCTAGAAAAAGTGCTACATACTTCATTGCTGAATATCACTATAGTCACCTTCAAAGTACTCCCCTTGGCCAACAAATTAGACAACCTAGATAAAAGAGGCAAATTTCTAGAAGACACAAACTCTCATAATTGACCTCAGAAGAAATAGAAAATCTTAATAGACCTATATACAAGCCTGTACCCACAAGAAAAAGCTCAGAATTGCAGAATTCTGCTAAATGTTCAAAGACGAATTAACACAAATAATTCACAAATTGTACCATGAGTGGAATAAAACAGATCATTTCCTGATTCATTCTATGAGGCTGGTGTTACCTCAGTACTCAAAGTAGACAAAGCCCTGACAAAAAAGAAACCAATATCCTTCTTGAATAAAGACACACAAATGGTTAACAAAATGCTAGGGAACTGGATCCAGCAGAGCAGCCTTTGAAACAAAATGAGGTCAACATACAGAACAAACAAGCAAATGTAAAAACAAAAACAAAATTGAAGGAGAAAAAAGATCATCACCAATGCTATAGAATATATTAATAGGATAAAAGATAAAAAAAATCCATATTGATCTCAACAGACACAGAAAAAGCATTTGATAAAATCAACAGCTTTTCATGGAAAAACAAAAGAAAAAATGCTCAGCAAACTGGCAAGGGAAGAGAAAATTCTCTACCTAAAGTAATAATTCATTGAAACTCCACAGCTATCATCATACTTAATACTCAAAGACCAAATATCTTCTACAGAGGATCAGAAACTAAGTGAAGTTGTTCATTCTTGTCCCTTACATTCAATATTATACTTGGAAATTCTGCTCTAGCTGATTAGGCTGCAAACAATTTTAAAAATTTAGATCAAATAGAAAGTAAAATTATCACCAGTTATGATGACGTAATTGTATATATAAAAAAGTCATAGGAAAAATAATTTGTGTTCAGCAATGTTGCAGGATGAAAGATCAATATACAGATCAATTGCATTTATATGTACCAATAATTAACAATTAAATATGAAATAAAGAAAACTCCATGTGTAGTAATGGGGGATATTAGTGACTCTGAAATGCTCAGAAAATGAACACTTGCATCTAAAGCCACTTTTAGGTTACGATCTTACCACAAGCCAAGAGGACTTTTACAGTTTTACTTCCTGTTTATTTATATAAAAATAGGTATGACATATGTGCTCTTTTAAACTATATATCTTTGACCTAATATTACAACCTTATGTCTTCTTCATGTCAGACAGATATGACACAATGGTTTGATTTACTCTAAAGCTGTTATTTCTTTTTTAAATTACTCTGCATCATTTCAAAGTATTCATAAGTTTTGAACGATTCTGTTTTAAATGTTGATAAGGCAATTGAAAACATTGTTTTATCAAAAAGATTTGTATACTTGATAATATGAGAAAGCAAAGACTAGGTTGGGCATGTGTGTGTGTGTCTATATTATATATATAGATATATACAGATATGTATATGTGTGTGGGGGGTATAAATACATAAGAACCTCTGTAAATTGACCACCCAAGAAACTAATAAGTTGGTCAACATATGGAGGTGGTCAACATAAGGAACTAAACGTATAGTGTTGATACATACATGTTGCAAATGTCCAATCTATGGAAATTGGGTCAATTTAAGGAGGTGGTCAAGTACGGAGATTCTACTCTGTGTGTGTGTGTGTGTGTGTGTGTGTACGTGTGCATGCATATGTGTAAGCATGGGACTGTTAAATTGTCTTTTAATTTCAGATTGTTGGGTAACCCTCTTGGATCCCATTCTGTGACTAAGCGGAAGCTCCTTTTCTCTTACTGAAATAAATCAGCTCTGCAGCACACACACGCACAAATCAGATTTTGTGGAGGTATGTACGTTTTGGTAACATAGTTTGCTTTTATGTGAATAAAGTCAGAGTTATAGGTGTGTCCTTGTACCAGACAATGTGCAATACACATATGCAGTGTTCCCACTGGGCGGGGATTTACCCATCTTCTCAGGGATCATTGAATTTGTGAATCAGGCAGAATCAATTTTAACTCATCTTTGAAGTACTCAAAGTTGCAGTGACATAGGCTAAAATAATGGCCTTTGCTATTATGTGGCCATTTAAAGTCTCATGTGATTACAGGGAAGCAGTTTAGCAGAAAGTGACAGATGATGGGCTTTGACAGCAGGTAGGACCTGGTGTGGACACTGCAAGTTGTATCTCAGGGTATCTTTGATAAGTGGCTTGATTTTCATAATCTTCAAATTAATTTATTTAACCTCTAAAACAAAGACATAATTTAAATACTTTTATGAAACTTAAAGGAGACAACAAATGCAAAGTGCACAAGCCATCACAAGGTGTTCAGCGTTTATTATCTTCCTTCTATATGATTATGTGCATACTTCTCTATTATTTGCATTTTAATTTTGCATGGCATGTCATACTGGTAAGCATCAAAAACATATTAAGTCTTTCCTAATATTTTCAGTCAAGGACAAGCTTTAGGATACAACAGGGAACAGCCATTGCATCATTTTAAAAGGATTCATTTCTTTAATTTTTAATGCCATAATTTTAGAACATCTCTTTACTGCAGTAGCACTTTTCATTTCTCTATTGCTACACGGTATACAGAGACTTCTTTTGTAAATTGCATTCATATCCACATATCAAATGCAAAAATGTGATCATGCAACTTCACGGCTCAATAAAAAACCCTACTTTCTTAAAACATAAAGCTTAAAGTTTAAACCCTTTAAACTAGAATTTAATTTTCATCTCAACTTGGCCTCAATCTTGCTTGCCTTAGATTTCATTATGTCACTTCCGCCCCCATTCCTTTAACATATGGACAGTAGAATTTTAGTAGGATGATTTGGGAAGATTTAATTGGTTGAATGTAAAAATTTCAGGCAAAATGCTCAAAAGCGAAGCCTGAGAATAAACATCTCTGTAATGTGTATATCATATTTATAAATCTATAGCAATATCTAGTAAATGTTACAAAAAGATATTTTAATCATCTTACTTCATACATACTTTCAATCTGAAATTATAAGTAAAATCTATGCATGAGGTCATTTAATAGTTCTTTAGGCAACTTGAGATTCCTCTAAATTTATAATTTAAGATTAAATTGTGACTAGAATCTAATGAGTTTAGTGTAAATTGTATAAAATTTCTTCAAAAATATTAATATGTAAACCTACAAGGTTAGTATTCAATATTAGCATTTGTTTCTAAAGTCAATTACTTTATATTTGTTCTTTAAAGTGGTTAGGTAGTTAATTTCATTCATTAAAGAAAGCATATTGTTAGAGATCTCTACTATAAAATCGTACTCTTAGCTTGACATTTATATAATGATCTCTTACCAGCACATGTTCTATAAATTATTGAAATGACTAAAGACATTTATACTATCAATTTACCTTTACACTATCTACTTACCTTTATGTATTTAAATAGAACCTCCTAAAATAAGACAGAGTTATGGAAAGGAGTTAGTTAAACAATGTCAAAGCCAAACAAACAGTAACAATGAAACAAAACTTCCTGGAGGAAAATGATAATGAAACTAATCAGCAAAATTTAAATAAAACTTTTAGCTTCTAGGCAAAAATGGGCTGAAGAGGGCAATGAGATGGAGGACCCGTGATGAGTGCAGATGGGCCTCAGGTGCACCCCTCTGTAGTTTTCACGCACAGATGGGTTCATGCTATGAAAAGACTCTGCAAAGCCATCAGGTTGGCCCTAGAGTCGACTATGGGCCAAACCAAATGGGAATACTCCAGGCAGGATTCCCAGGGATGTCAATTATGGAAAGCAGAGATAGGGACCTGTTCTTTGGAATAACTCTCACTAGCACAGTAAGTTAGGAAATACACTTGTGAGTGCGTAGGGGAGAAGTATCACAACTAAGCCTTCTATATGTATAAATGCTAATTACGTACATCAGTACAGTTGTCTCAATTCACAGCATTGTGAGTGTGGCAAGAAATTTCAGAAAACATACATTTTTCTTTAATAGTAATTGTATCTCCTTTGAATTGATTAAAGATCTCTAACTCTCTCTACCTTGTATCAAAGGTAATATTCTAATGTTTAAATTAAGCCTTCTTCTATCAACTGAACATTTATATATGTCTACATGGAAGATATATGTGTATACATACATTTCTAAGTGAATATCTAATATCCCCGTGTTTCAATCACACTTTTTCTTCTTCCAACATAAAAATGTAGAAAAGTGTTTTAGCAAAACAAGTACCCAAAGTATATAGCATTATAAAAATCAGTTTAAAAATCTAGAGTTAAACTTCATGAATAATCTATTTTATAGAAGTTACTCCTGCCCAAGTAAAACATGGTATTTACAGAAAAAGCTCTGAGTCCAGTGTGTAGTCGCCAGAGCCAGTTAGGAACAAATATAGCAGCACTATCAATAAACACGTTTTTCATTCTGTAAGGAGGGAACTCCTAAATCTTAAACCCCTTCTTGTTTATAATTTTGGAAAAAGTCATAGAAATAAAAGACAGCTTAGTGACAATTTTTATTTTACCATATTTCAAATTATGAATGTATTTTTACTTTGAGTTATGTTTTCACAGTTCAGTATATGCTGAAGTTGCTCCAACAAAGATTGGGATTGGCAAGGTCAAAAATAAGAGTGCCTGCTATGTAATACTCCCCTCAAAGTTAAAAGAAAGGAAGAGTGGTTTGGTTTTTTGAAAAAAAATTCTTTCATCCTAGGAACCAACGCAATCGTAGCGCTATTATTTGGTGTTGAATTGATGACAATTTTCAAGTGTCAGTTAACACAGACCCGAAAGTCATTGGCAGCCCTCTCAGATGTTTACAGGTACTGTGAAGTCGCTAAGGACTCCACAACTGTGCCTACGGCTATTACTTCCTTCATTATTGCTTTCTTTTTTTATTACTTTTGGGTTTTGACTGAGTTTTCCCCAAAGGTCAAAGTATAACTTTCATGCCTGAAGGCATGCTTTTTTGAGTACAGAAAAGTGTCAGCTAAAATAAAGGATCTTCACTAACAAACTCACTTCTACCTTCAAGTTCACCAGTACTGGTACAATGAAACTAAAGATACATCAGTTCCCCACCTGGGAGGTGTAATATATAGGACTGAAATATTCTGTTTTGCATTTACAATAATACAATAACAGAACGATTGACTACATTGTTTTAAACATACACCATTTGCATAAGTCATAATGCGAAACCTTCTTTGCTTTGTTACCATCAGAATTTTTGTTATTTCTCTCTTAAAAATAGTAAATTTTATGTGACACACTGTTCATTCTCTGACTGAGGTCAATCCTGGTGATTTTCAGAGCAAGGTTGGTGCATTTTGATCAAGGTGAGAAGGGCATCAACTTCTCTCTTCGAATTGAGGAAACAGCACAAAAATAATTCCAGATGAAGCAAAGGGAGAAAGAAGCTGAAATGACAAACAGCAGACTTGCCAATTTTCATACATCTCCTTTTTAAGTTCCTACCGTGCTGGCAGGTGGATGGTTTACCCAACTTTTTCTCTTATATGTTATTCTATCCCTATATGTAAAGCTACTTTCAGGTAGAGCCAATATGGGCTCCAAATGTCCAGTGCAAAGAAACATGCTGCCCACAACCCAAGAGTATTATGTCCTAGTCTGGATGAGACAGGTCATTAACTAAAGGTTTTTATAAATGAGAAAATGTGGAAGAAACAAAGTAAAGCCTCATAAAATGCACCAGAAGTCTTGTTAATTGAGTTAGTTCACCCAAGTTCGTCATCTGAGGTTTGGAATAGGTTGCTTTGCTCATGTTGGGTGAACCACCTATGACAGAGAAGGCAATAGGCAGGTGCGGACCATCAGTTTGAGTTACACAGAGACGTTGAACACTGAGCCTCATAGAAGCCTCCCTGGTAGTGGAATCCCTCTCAGAGACATGCGCATGAGTGTGGGGGAAGGTACCAACAACAAAAGCTATAACAACAATAGTAACGACAGCCATAAACCGTCCAGATGACTCAAATGTTTGGAGACAGAGCAAACACATTTGAAATGAAAAGGCCTAAGCTAAAGTCTTGCTCCATCTATCAGTAGCAATGCTGAATGGACCCAACTTTGTAAGTTATAATAACTTCACATTATCATGGTTCATGGGTTATAATTTACAGAACCATAATCTAGAGATTAGAAAAACAAATGGAAAATTATTCTGAGGAGAGTTTGAACAGGCCAGGGTCAGGATCTTCCTCACATACTTCATCGGGATTTATATTTTACTCCCTGCCACTTTTCTTCTAGAAGGACAATATGCATATTAACTATAACATTCCTAAATTGGAGGTCCAAAACTCCTCTCGCTTTTCCGACAGTCTTTGTCAGCTAAATTACTAGTGACCCTACATTTGTAGTTGCTCAGGACAAAATTCTAAAGTGTACTGTGAATGCAAAAATGTATGTCCTTAAAATGATTTAAGGTGATGGCAGACAGTTTTCATTTGAAAATGAAAAATTACAATGTCTCCTAAAGACTAATATGAGAATTGCCTGACAGTCAGAACTACCCAATTTTAAATGCCGATGCAAGTAACAAGCTACATACCAAGAAATGAGGTGGAAATATATCCTTCCCTTTTCACAGGAGAATTTACCAAGTCTCATGACAAAAGGGATGGAGATAGGGAAAGGTGAGGAAGTGAGCACATACACACACAAAGTCTACTACAAGAGTAATTTCTTTTTTAAAATTCTTTATTAAATCATATCTGTGTACATTAATGCATTTATGAGGTACAATATGCTGATTTGATACACAATGTGGAATGCTTACATCTAACTGATTCACATAACCATCTCCTTGCATACTTATTTGTTATGGTAAGACATTCATACTCTATCCTTAATAGTTTAGAAATGTATCATTGCACTACACACATTAGGTTAGGTCCCCCAAATAGCCTCCCTCCTCCCAGCATTCCTCCTCTGCTCCGTTCCTCTTCCCTCCTTCTTTCCAGACTATAGTTATGTTTTACCATTCCTATGAATGTGTAGGTGATTATATACTGATTTCATAGTAGCGCTAAATACATTGGTTACTTTTTTTTCCCCATTCTTGAGATACTTTACTGAGAAGAATATGTTCTAGCTCCATGCAGGTAAACATAAAAGATGTGACATCTCCATATTTTTTGTGGCTGCATAGTATTCCATGGTGTACATTACCACAAATTGTTAATCCATTCATGAGTCAATGGGCACTTGGGTATCTTTCATCACTTGGCAATTATGAATTGACCTGCAATAAACATTCTGGTGCACAAGAGTAATTTCATCTCCCTTTTGTTCACTTGTGTTTATTCATGAAACAAAATATACTTAGTGTCCACTCTATGCTAGATTTATGTATAAATAGTGAAATGACATTTTCATCTCTTGTTTTATAAAAATATGTTTAAATGGAAGAGTTAAATAATTAAACTATTGAAAAGGTAATGTAGCATATTTATAACTTGCAAAAAGTATTATTAGATAAGTAAGGTGTGGTGGTTTGGGGGAACATTTTGTTTAGCCTAGGAGGTGACTAAGTGGGGGTATAAAAGGAAAAGGCAGAACATATAAGAAAATCTCAAAAAAAAATTGAAGTAGAAGAGAACAAGTTCAAGTACATGTTTTACATATACATGGTGAGGTATGTGTATTGGGAGTTTTGAGTGTGCATTGGGTAAAGCATGAACCATACTATTAAAAGTAATAAATTCAAATCATTATTTCTACACATCAAGTGTGTGACATGGGAAGTGATTTAAGCTCTTGGGGCTGCAGTTATAAATACTTAATAGTATGCAATATCATTGAGAGGAGAGACTTGTTTAGTGAAGGAAAATTTAAATTTTTAAAATGATCATAGGCTTAAACATTTGGTATAGACTTCATATATTACAGGAATGCTAACTAAGATCTTGAATGTTTATTTAAACATGTGTTTACTTCTATATTACAAATAAAATAACTACTCTTTCTATAATTATTTTAAGTCCTGTTCCATAATTTCCTCATTTAATATTTATTCAAGTTAATTGCATGAGATAAATGAGTTTGTTTTCTTCCTTTTATAATTGAGAAAAGAGAAATTTACAGTGGCTAACCATTTGTCTACATAAACAAAGCTAAGACAGTGGAACCTGAAATTTCTTTTGCCCAGGAACTCAGGGTATAAAATTGTATTCTTAGCTACTATACTTGATGCCATTGTATGTTGCTTTATGACTGCTGAAAAGCAGTTTGTAATTGTATTGTTTGTGTCCCACAAATTAAATGTAAATTTCATATGAACCATGCGCAAAATTATTATTCTAATTTGTGTTTCTCTTCATCTGATATGTCTCCCTTAGATAATCCCATTTCTATTTATCCCTTAGATAATCCCATTCCCATTTTCCACTGGGTCTTTATTGTTAGGAACTTCACAGAGCAGTTCAAAGTACACCATCCCAATTTCTGTTAAATTTCATTTAAATATTTATTCCCCAAGAATTCCATTCTACATTTTTTTCTCTTACTACTTCCCCCCAGCAATTCCATTTATATCAGCAATTAAATTAAACAAAGTGAATACTATGCTTATCTCTTCCACAACTGTACTAGTTATAGATTATTATTTTATCACATTGGTGAGAATTGTATACTTCTAACAACCTTCCAGACATTTTCATCTTAAAGGTCTACAATTATTTCAACAAGTCTAACATTGTGGTCTTGTCGCCTTTTAAAATCTGTTTTTAATTCCCAATTTTCCATCTATTTAAAAAAATTAGTACTGATCTAGTTATCTAATTTTAGAATTATTACCAAGTTACAATTGCCCATTTCAATCCATAATTACATTTACTGTATGATGATTTTATATTAATGCCAATGTGCTATTTATTATCTTGAGTATTTTTTAAAATTGCCCTATATATAAGCCTTTCTTCAGTTTTTTCTAACTCCCATGTTTTTCTACTGATAGCATCCTGACCTTCTAAAAACACAAATATGATGACTTTATTTCTATCTTTAAATGTTTTCAATAAACTGAATGTTTGTGTTTCCAGACAATTCAAATGTTGAAGGTGTTAAGATTAATGCCTTCGAGAGGTGATAAGGAGATAAAGGTGCAGTGTCATGAATGGGATGAGTGCCCTTACAAAGGGGCCCTCGGAGAGCTCTCAGAGCTTCTTTCTTCTATGTAAAGATGAAGCAAGAATGTGGTTATCTATGAACTAGAAGGTGGGTACTCACACAACTCACCCATGCTGACATCAAAGACATCCAGCCTCCAGAATTGTGAGACACAAAATTCTATTTTTTTTTATAAGCCACACAGTCTATGGTATCCAGCAAAAGCAGACCTAAGACAATGCTTTCAATAACATCCCCTTTAAAATCTCCAAGATTGGAAAACAGAGAAATGAGCAAATAAAATGAGCTTAACATATATTACTACCAAACATTTACACCCAGTAAAGTTCTGATATTAAATTTTAAAAAGTCATACATTAATCTCTGTATTTTGCTCCCAAATTTCCTTTCCTGAAACTCTATGGCAGGTATCATCTAGGGGAATACTAAAACGATTACTATTTCCAGTGAGTTCCCTTAGACACATCAAATCCCTTCCATTTTCTAATAATGTGCATATCTTATAGAAATAAACCTTTGATAAAATGAGTGTATATTTGATTTTGTTTACTAGATGTCACAGTTTTTCAGTAGAGGCTGTAAAATATCTGCTCATATTTCCAGTCAAGTTTTGTTTTGATACTTGTTTGATAGCTTTTGTATTTATTGATGTTTTCTCAATTGTGTATTTATGTAAGAGTCAATGTCATGATATTAAAAAGTATACACTATTGAAGCTCTTTTTGAAAGGTTATGTTAATGTTAACACATATATATAATATGAATAAATTTTAGTTATCAGTGTGCATGTATAAATATTCATGTGTGTGCATGTGAGAGTCTATCAGAGTCAACCATTATGTATTATGTTCAAGACACCATTCTTTTTTTATTTTTTAATTAAATCATAACTGTGTACATGATTGCAGTTATGGGATACATTGTGCTGATTTTACACACAATTTGGAATGCTTACATCAATCTGGTTAACATAGCCTTCACCTCACTTAATCATTTGTTGTATTAAGACATTTATACTCTACTCTTAATAGATTTGACATGTACCATTGCATTATGCACAATAGGTGAGGTCCCACCCATTACCCTCTCTCAACCTGGCCTACCCTCTCCCCTCCCCTCACTCTTCTCTTCCCTCTTTCATTCTGGGCTATGGTTGTGTTTTATCATTCGTATGAAAGAGTGGGTGATTATATATTGGTTTCATAATAGTACTGAGTACATTGAATATTTTTCTTCCATTCTTAAGATACTTCACTAAGAAGAATATGTTCCAGCTCCATCCATGTAAACATAAAAGATGTAAAGTCTCCATCTTTTTTCAAGACACCATTCTAATTGTAAATGTTTGTTCTGGAACAAGTCCTTTGCTGGTCAATTTTACTTTAGCTCTAACGTTATAAATATGAATATTCATAATATGTAGCAATTTTTAAAATGTGCTTGAGTAGGCAGCAATAATTGCTGCAATATGTTGAGAGTTAAATTAACTGAAGAAAACAAAAGTGGCAGGAACTAATTTAAAAACTGGAACAAGAATGAATGAAAATTTTATAAAAGTACCTTATAAAATGTTTACTAGCCAGTTCATTTATGAAAGAGAAACTTATTATAATTAAGAAACTATTTTTGTTCTATCTGTATTGAATGTTTGTGGCTTTTTACAAATTATTTTGCCATTAACAACTATATAGAAATAATTAGTTGGAACAAATATCTCTCTGATATGCCTGGAAGAATTCTAGTTTTCTAGTTTTGTGTATGAATAATTAGTAATTAATTAACCAGTTCAATAAGCATTTTTATTACCTATTTACTATTGGTAATAGACTAAACAATCTGAGTGATTAAAAATTGACTAAAGCATTATATAATGCTTGACCTAAAAAGTAATGGAATTCATGAGGGAAGACAAGGTGCACTCAAAGATCAGCTTTACGGAAGTGATAATATTGGCTGATGAAGGAGAGCAAGATGTTATCAGGTGAAGATGGGACTATGTAAGAAGAAATGTATTTCATGGAGAGAAATAGGAACATGGAATTGAGGTAAAAAAAAATGTAATTTGTTGAGGGATGCCACATTCTTACTTTTCCTTGGTACCTAGCTAGAGTAAACTATACTTCGGCTTTCATACCCTGGGGAAAATTGGCTGGACCTTGCGTAAAACCTCCCTTCTCCTTCACTCCATGTTCTTTTTAGAAGTATAACAACCCAAATCCATAGACAATAGTGAACTCCATAATTGACTGCATGATGCCTCTGGTTATTAATCACGGTTTAGTAAATCCCCATGGCAGCTATGTAAGTGAGAAATAATGTGCATGTTAAACCACTGATATGTGGGAGCTAATATGTTACAGCATTCGCTGTTGTCCAATTAATAACGGGAGAATATTCAATTTTACTGCCATTTTCACAGAGCATGGTTAAAATGAAGGAGTAACATAAGAAGTAAAAATGGAAAAATGGGAAAGCAAGTTAGAAGCTGATTTTGACTAGACCCATTTTCAGGAAAAAAGAATTTTAAAGTTTATTTTCCAGACAGTAGGATAAAATAGATGAGATAGGTTGAGAAAGGATAACAAAACTGGTATGGCCAGGACCACTCTGGCAGCAAAATGAAGGATAGAGGACAGAGGGAAGATTCCAGAACCATGAGAACAGTTAATAAGTCAAATCTGGGAGAACCAGACTAGTTTAATTTCACAAATGTTAGAGTATGTGTAAAAGAAAAAGATAGGGATGAAGCTGAACACAATAAATCTCCCATCTGGCTGCATTTTAGTCCTTTTTTCTTGTTTAATTGCGCTAGGGGGCAGTCAATTCATCAATTTTCATTTTATTTCTCAATTTGTTTAAAATTTGGATAGTTAAATGTACCAAAATATATTCATGTGTTGGTAGATACACGTGGCATTTTGAAAATATGAATAATTAGGGAGTGAGTTCTACCTTATTCGAAATGTTAAGAAAAAAATGAAAGGAAAGATTTTCAGAGGATAATGACTTGTTTCTATTTTTTGAAATAAATAAGGTTTCTTTGGGATGAAAAAAGATGAATGCAGTGGAATTATACCTAAAGAAATAAAGATGTGAAACAGCTCCAGATAAATTCCAGTAGGATCTTTTCATTTCCAGGCAGCCATTTTTTTTTTTTTTTTTTTGCAAATATATCTAATATCATACAAGTGCCAAAATAAAATGGAAATTTTTGTCCTCATATGATGATAATTTGCAGAAGCTTTTTAATATTATTGGCTTTGTTTGTTAGTTTAGGTTTCATTAAAAGCTCGATTCTCCTTCCGGTCGACTCTCCTTCCAGGCTTCCTGCCCTTTTCCTTCCCCTTACTACGCTTAATATTTTGCAGCTTTTCAAAACATATTTATGTATCTGGTTCCAGACTTGGTTCATATCTACAGTCATCATTCCACTTTACTCTCAAAATTGTAAATATAGCATAATGTTTCTGGGTAAAAAATAAATATTTAAGCCATTTATCTATCTTGAATTTTGTTTTCAAAATAAAAAGCTTTTGCACAGGCAAGAGCACAGTAAGTAAAAGCAAACAAAATCTTCTGAATGGGAGAAGATTTTTGCGAGTTCACACTTTAGAGGAGGAGATCACACAAAGATTTGAACACCGAGGTGTGGAAAACACATGGAAGGACTTTAGGATCTGTCTGCTGCAAAAGGGGGAAGCAAATATTAGGACAGAAAAATATTCCAGTTGGATATAGTAGAGTGCCTTAAAAAGGTACCGAAATGTGGTTAGAAGTATTTATAAGTTATTAGGCAAATATTCCTCACAGCTCTTAAGGGTACCCTAAATAACAAAAACCATTTGATGACTAAGCCCAGATTATGTAGGCATTCCTTACAGTGTAGCATGATTCTGTACAAATACTAAAATATTCATTTCTGTGGACTACTTTATTATGCTTAAAATAAAATATATTTGTGTAATAAAGTTGAAAACACTTATTTTCAAACTAGGGCTATTAGCAAAGATGGTGACATTTTTATGGAGACAAATCTGCTTTATACCTTTTAACTGGCTACAATCTGACTCTGCCTGACAACACCAATCTCAGTTCAGTAATTATGGAATGGTGGTATTTGTTACCTCAGATTGTCCTTATTTTACTCTTCTGATTAAATGATCCTGTTTCAGGTATTTCAATATTGTTCAAAAGAGCAGTAGTGTTTCCAGAAAATGGCAATGAGTGTAAGCTGAAGTATCTTAGCGCTTCATAACACCAAGTAGAGAAATTAAGTACTAGAAGGACGTAGAGTTTCCTTCTCACTCTGTTACCTCTTACCTTCCACAAACTCCCTTTCAATCACATGCATGTTTTTATTGTATGGAACGGTGCTTACTATATCATATCTGTGGAAAATGAAATAAAAATGAATAACTATATTGCATTCAAATATGTGCAGGTAATAATGTTTTAAGGAAGATGTAAAATATCTCATTGAACATAGGAAACTCACACAATGGAAAGAAAACTGCACATGTGAAAACTTCACATCTCATTGTATTATACTTATAAGATTTAAATTGATGCTCTGTAGATTGTAAAACAAATACTGCCTTATAGAAGTGACTAAAAATTAGGTTGGATTTGCAGATAAATTTTCTGTTGATCATATAATACAAAGATAGTCCAATAAAATGAGAATTTCAACTGAAGAAGAATGTAGGCATCGTCCACTGGCATAATACTATGCTTACAACTATCTCCAGGAGCAAAACGCTAGATAATGAAGATGTAAGCACCTCAAAGGCAATGCCTGACATCTTCTAGCACACTGTGTGTTTATTCTTAGTATTATGTTTTCCTGTAGTAAGATAATCTCTGTAAGTGCAGGAATTTCTGTCTGTATCATTCTCCGATGTGTATATGCCTGTTAGATCAGAATAAATCTTTTTATGTTATTTTATAAAGTATGAGTTCTTTTCTATTGATAGACTGTCCAGTTTTCCATTCACCATTTATTGAATGGGCCTTCTTTAAGGTATATTATTGTGTGCTTTTGGTATTTTAGTTTGTTTTTCAAATTGCATTTGTACATTGCTTCCAAATAAAGTAGCAACTGGCCTTTGTGCTTTAATATTGCATCTTGAAAGTTATCTATAATCAAAATTCATTCACTAATTCTAGGAGTTTATTGTCAATTCCTTTGAATTTTCTACAAAGATGATAATATTATCAGTGTACAAAGACAGTTATATTTGTTTCTGATCTACATGCATTTATATCTTTTTTTTTTTTATCTTATTGCACTAGCTAGGATTCTAATATTATACTGAAAGGGAGTGGTAAGGCTACATATGCTTGCCTTGTTACTCATTTTAGCAGAATCTATTTTTTAATACTTTTTGCATGTGAATTTTAGAAGGACAAATATTAAAGCTTTAACATAGGTTTTAGTCACTAAACACAGTGTTATTCTGATCTGTGTACTAAAATCATGTAGTGAATACAGATGTTTAAAAGTGTACTTAGCATGTGGAAAAGTTCCAAAGGGACAGATTCTTAAGTAAGCATCTATAAATTCCTGAAACAGTTAAATAATTCAAATTTTTAGTTGTGCAACCTGAAACGAGATACTTAAACTCCATGTTTCTATGTTCTCAACTGCAAAATGAACAGATAGAAATATAATTCCACTTCACAGATTTCTGTAAGGATTATGTGTTAGTACAGGTAAAGGTATTTAGACAATGTTCTGCACTAGCTGGACAATCAAGAATTACATGTGATTTTGTGGAAATGTGGTACATTACAATATGATTATTACTTTAAATAGTTGTTTACAGAGGTCAGAAAATCCAACACAGAGTGGGATAAAGAGGGATAAACTTCTTTGTACTTGGCTTTGAACAGATTTTTGTGATGACATTTTCAAATAACATTTTAACATATTTATCACTCAAATTATAAAACTTAAATTTTTAGTCTAATATTCTTCAAATGCTTTAGTTATGTAAAGATTTTATTATTAGACTACAGTTATCAAAATAATAAGGGAAGAATGGAGAAAGATTAAATTTCTTTCTGTGCTTACTCTTATGAAGATTTAAAATGTTCATGGACAAAAGAAAACACAAATCCTATAAAACAGAATATTTGAAGTAACAATTGCAGCCATTAATACGTTATAGCATTTCCCTTTTCTCAGAGTAACAATAATAATAACAAAAGTCACCTTGAATTTGAATGTGAGACGTAGATACCACCTCCAATGTAATGTGCTTCATGACATTGTTTTTAAGAGAACAAAGAAAGATGGTACAATTTTGAACCAAAGAAGGTCAGAATTTGTGAGCACATTCAGTAGTCACTACAGAATTATTGTTAAAACATATAGTAATTTGACATTGAATTCCATCGTGAAATGAAAATTTTTTTTGGAATACTTGAGATCACTGTGCTGGAAAGCAAAATCATAACCATTGCAGTGTACCACACTGTAAATTTGAGTGATTGCTAATCCCCAGAATGTAGAACTCTTGAGATATATTTCATAGCATATATAGAAGGTTTATGTTTACTGAAAGTGAAATAGCCAAACATATTTGTAAGATATAAGTATAATAAATAAAAAATATGGAGGAAGGTGTGAAATTTTAAGTTTATGTCAAACATAATCCTTATGATTTTGATCAGGAACTATACTAAAGTTGTTAAATAATTAATAATATAGTCATGTTCAAAATTGCAAACATAGGAAAATAAAGTGGAAATCATGTATTTGTTTTCAGATTCCTACCATAAATAAACCTTTTATTTTTATTTTTGTAATAATAAATCTCAAGACAGAAAAACTATGAGGATTATAAAATAAATCTATAATAGAGGGCCCAGCATGGAGCCAAAAGCATCTGAAATGGACCTTTAAAAATATATAAAATATAGGTTATTTTTCTTTTGACAAGAACATATTAGTGTCATAATAAATAAGATCAAGGTTAGAAACCAGTATGGGCTCCCAGCTGAATGACTTTCACTGTTAATATTTTCAGAATAAGAACAGTTGGTGCCAGAGCTTGAATAGTGTGTTTCTTCCTTGACATTACTTAAAGTGTCATAAATAGCTGTAATGTCCAACAGCATAAAGGAAGCTAAAAGAAACTGTTAAAGCTCCATTGTTGGAGGGTGTGGTAAGAAAGAGGGTAAGCATGTGGCACTCTATCTTGAGCCTAACAAATGTAACCAATTTTTTAACACAACAAAATATAATTTGCTTAATATTGGAAAAAGGTTGTATAAAATGATAAACCTTTCTACATCACTAGATGTAGGTAAAATCAATCCTATTAGCAAAGAAAAGCAAGACATTCTATGCATTGCTCCCCACATATAGAAAACTTTGTAAAGTGATGCATGCAGTTGTTAATGAGGGGTCAAAAAAGATGAAACGGGTGTTTTGACAGTCTTTTAAAAGAATTCAGCTTTTAACTTTGAATCGGAAAATTGTGGCATAAAATACAATGAGCACTGACAGTCACAGTCAGAATTTTGAAGAAACTACTTTTTAATGTATAGCATGCCATAATTTCAAAATTGTGATCCTTTTTTATCCACAGTGAGTGATTTAAAACTCTCTTTGCTTTCCAGATTATAACCCGGAGGCCTTAAGTGAATAGAAAGGAAACTGAAACCTAAAAACTATTATACTTCTTGGAAGTATATACTGTTGTCACATTAAAAGCCTGGTATTCCTGGTTCTTCACGATGGTGGAAGACCACTTCACGTTCTATAAATCCTATATCCTCTCTGTCATTTTGTCAATTTCCTTAGACTGTTGCTTAAAGCCAGTATTTAATAAGTGGAAAAATTGGTTATCTACAAAGATAAAATTATAACTCTAGTATGTAGTAAAATGCTATATAGTGTTTATTTATATTATGTTTCTGTCATGTGGTTATCTAGAAACAGGTCTCTAGTAATTTAATTCTGCAAATGGATTTGAGCTTATTTCAGTGCTGTATGTCAATAATTGAATAGAATTATACTTTCAAGTGTAAAAATGCTGAAGCACATTCAGAGCCAAATAATCATAACTCAGACACTTTATTTAAAATATATGATATAATGAATGGAAATAATGAACAATTTTGTGTGGGACAGATTTCAAGAAATAAAATTGCTGGAAGAATGGAAATACATATTTTAGAGGTTGAACCTGACAAATTAATTTCTAAATGTTTATATTACCTTCCTTTTCTGGCCAATTCTGTTTTTTTATGGGAATTGATAATAATTCCAAAAGATTCAGTCCTATAAATTAAAAACCCATATGAATTGAGGTTTGAAGAACTAAAATGAAATAAAAATAGTCAAGCATTTGTTAAGGAACATAAAAAGGCAAGAGCCTCTTTCCTTAACCTTTAAAGTTGAACACAGCAATAAAGGACAGAATGCTTGACTGGTTTGAAATAGTTCAATAAATCAGATTAGAAAACACCTGTTTGAGTGTGTTGGAATAGAGCAGTAGTTTAGATTAGAAAGTAGTTGACATTTACTCTCTGGGTTAATGTATGTTCTCTGGGATAACATAGTCCTCTTGTCTGCCCCCCTATACTTTGTTTCTCCAGGCTTGGATGTTGACACAAGACCACCAGTGTGTCACTGTAAGTATGGTCAGAGATCCTCCTCTACCCCAAATCATCTTGACCATTTCAATATTACTTGAAATGTTAATGTTGTTAAGAATACGATAAAAACTCCATGAGGTTTTAGGTCAGGGCTTCACTTCCTTGCTACTTCCTAGCATGTGAACTGGCTTGACTCTGAGATCTTGATAGGTTATTTCCTTAAAAATAATTTAGTGTACAAGTTTACTTAAGGGCTGGCTTGCACTGTGCCATGCCTAGGAGAAGAATGACAACAAATCCAAATGTTGAAATCTTGAAAGATCAAAAATTTGAAAATATAATACAAATATTGAAATATATTTCTTTATATTTGTAACATATTAAATACAACAGAACACTTTATAGTTCATTTTAAATAGCTAAGTTATAACATTTTTGCAAGCATCAAAACTGTTTTATTAATGACATTCACATGGTTATGAGTTATGAGAAAACTTTATTCATAAAAAATACATCAAAAGGAAAATATATAAAAGTATATACTTACTGTTGGTAATTGTGTGCATCCAAATAACTGTAGTCATCTGAAATCCTATGACAAACAACCTAAGCCTTTTGAAGAAATCAATCTAAGACCATGATGATTCATCACCACATATTCAATAACCCGAAAACCTGAGATCCCAAGAAATTTTATCTTTCACAATACAGATGTAGAAAAAGTACACCTTTTCACTTATTGTGAAAATTTCAGTGTTTTTACATACACACATAATACTTGTAAATGAAGTCAAAATTGTGATAACACACTTTTCTGGAATCAATTTTGTGAAAAATGCATAAAACTTATTAAAACACTCTAAAAAGTCTCTACATCCAGTATTTAAAAGTACTTAAAATATCCAGTATTTGAAATATTGTGAAGATTAAATATACATATTGCAAAAATAATTGTCTAAAAATAATTCTGACAATTTAAAATAATGAGAGAACACTATAAAAAGAAAAAACTCACTAAACTAAAAAGAAAATCCAACATATGAAAATGTATATTATGGGGCTAGATTATGGGCAATTGAAAAGACATCATAAAAGTGGCTGACTTTCATGATCACTATTTAGGTTATTAATATGAAAAGTTTGATTTCCTTGAGTACTACGTGTGACAGTGACATTTCAGTTTGACATTCTTGTTTTATTTTTATTGTGAAGGTTATTATTCATATTTTCAAATACATGTTTTGGTTTGTGACTATCTTTTAAATTTTTTTAGAGCAATTTTCGTGAAATGGATAAGTCAAAAATGTGTGTTATTTTTTAGTATGAATTCCATTGTGGAACCAATGCAGCCTAGATAGCTCAAAGTGTTTGGGAAGGATGTGGTTAATGATCACACAATACATAGATAATTTGTGAAGTTCCATTCAGGTGATTTTAATCTTGGAAACTAAGCAATGTAGGCAACATGAGACCAAGGTAGATAATAATGAATTGAAAGCTGCAGTGGAAGCAAATCTAACTCAACCTACTCATGAATTAGCAGTAAGATTTGATATTAATATTCCAATAATATTGTGTCCATTGGAACTAATTGGCAAGGTAAATAAGCTGTGTAGAAGGGTACTGCATGAATTAAATGCGCATTAGAAGATAAATTATCTGGGAGCTTGCCTTTCTTAACTGCCACAACATACAGGTGAACCATTTCTTTACAGTATTGTTACCTGTGATGACGAATAGATTTTCTTTTTTGACAGTTGCAAGCCTTCAGCACAATAGTTGGATAATGATGAAGTCTCAGAACAGTCTAAACTGTTCAATTCATCCAAAAAATCTTATGGTGACTTTGTTGGTTCAGCACTGATACTATCTGCTACAGCTTCATGAAACCTGGTTAATCAATTATAGGTGATGCCTTCTACAACCAATTGGACAACATGATGAGTATGATTAAGCATCTAAGATCTGTTAGCAGAAAAAGGCCAATCCTCTTGGAAGACAATGCTCAACTACATGTCGCACAAGGTGCTCCTGCTACAGAAGTTGTATTTGAAACTTTCTGTGATCCACTATATTCACCAGACTTTGCACCAGCTTACTACCATTTCCAACAGTCTTTGACCACTTCTTGGAAGAAAAAATATTCAATTCTCAAGACACTTTTCACTATTTCATCTCTATTAGCTCTCCAGTTTTGTTTTTTTGCTTGTTTGTTTGTTTGTTTGTTTTTAACTGGTGGTATAAAAAGCTAACATTAAGATAACTTAGTGTGGTATTCTTTGATTAATTTCATTGCTTTTGTTTGTGATATAATAAACTAAACTTTTGGTTCTTCATCAGACATTTTATAATTGATGACCTAATATAATTTGAAGTCTTGCATCATGATGAATAGCTACTTTTAGTTGATTTTAGGACATGGCTCTCCTTGGAAAATATATTCACATTGATTGTCCATGACACCAACATCAACATTACTGATTACAATTTTCAATCTTCTTTGCATGCTCCTATTTTGTTTTGGATACATAGGAATTCATTCAATGTAAATTCATATGCAAATTGCTAATTAGGTAGAACAATACTGATGAACAATACTGAAGTAACACACTTGTCTAAGTGTCTTCTTATGTTACTATACCTATAATCATGTTCAAACCAGTAAATACGATGCCTAGTTTCTTCTGGAAATCTTTGCTTTCATTCATTAAAAGCTTCTGTGATATCATCGACTAGAAGGGATTTAAATGCAGAGAAAAGAAATATTTTTATGTCAACGTTTGATCATTGCCATGTTGTGTGGCTGATACACTCTACTGGGTCTTCTGACAAATGCATTGGGCTAAATGGTGGGGGGAAATTCTGTTGGTTACACCTTGAAATTTATAATTAGGTTCCTTGATCTCAACTAATTTCAATCTTTCATTAAGGTTTGGGAATTTAACTGAAATCCATTTTCTACCAAATCCACGAAATTTTCATAGAAACATAACATGCTCCCTTTTTTCCCAGTGATTAATCCATAAATGAATGGATAAGTTCTACTATTTTATAATTGTGCAGGGTCATGAATTCTACATACTTGATAAAAATGGGGATAGGGGACAGTTTTTAAAGTACCATCCATTGGCCAAATAAAGCATGTGGCAGTTTCACATTATATTTATTGATAAATATAAGAATTCTCCTTCTTTGACAGTTAAACCCTTAATCAAAAAGATTTCACCATTTAATGTTTTTTAACATGTTAGGAATATCAATATCAACAAGTGCAGTTTTTCTGACAAAGCATAGTTTTTTCAAAGGCAAACAGTGCTAAGTAAAAGTGCAGAAGAATTACATAATTGAATAATTTAGCAGAGGAGAGTTCTTATATTTTTCAACTGCATTTTCTCTTCTGCTATGATCTTTGAAACATTCTCTGCACTTGTATTTGCTGAATAATTGTGGACTACAAACTTCATAACACATCTTTCCCATTTTAAACTCTGGTTATCGCTCAGCCATTGCAACCAAGAAAT
This sequence comes from Otolemur garnettii, assembly GCF_000181295.1. Taxonomy (NCBI): domain Eukaryota; kingdom Metazoa; phylum Chordata; class Mammalia; order Primates; family Galagidae; genus Otolemur; species Otolemur garnettii. The sequence continues at coordinate 15,850,746 of NW_003852404.1, read as the reverse complement.
TTTTTGTTTGCACAGGATCAGTAATAATTACCTTTTAAACATTTGTCTTTCACTTTTAAGTAGCCTCATAAACTTAATTTATCACAGCTTTTTGGTAAGAAGAAAAACTTTATAAATCTCTTCCATTGTATTGTAAGAAATAGAGTAATAAGGAAGACCATTTGGCTTTCCCAATACTAAATCTGTATTGCTAAGGTTTCCCTAGAAAGACAGAAGCAAACAGATTAGATGGATGGATAGATAGATAGATAGATAGATACTGATATGCATATAGATATAGGTAGATATGTGAAGAGGAATTTAGTAGGAGAATGGGCTCACATGATGTGGTACATGAGAAGTCCCTTGACAGGCCATCTGCCAGCTAGAGTCCCTAGGATGGTGGCCAAAGGCTTCCATGTAAAGTCTAGTGAGCCTACAATTCTGATGTCCAAGCGAGCAAAACAGAAGTCTTACTTCACTCTCAGAGAGATACCAATTACCTTCTGTATTTGTTCTTTTTTAGACCAACAGCTGATTAGATCATGCTCCCCAACATTGAGGACAGTCTTCCTCACACAAGGCAGTCAGACTCACACATTAATTATCTCTAGAAACACCCTCATAGATACACCTAAGATAACATTTCCCAGGTTTCTAAAATTGTCTATGCCTTAGTCAAATTGCACCCCCCTGACCCTCAATCACATTTGGTTTCCAAATAAGGACCATAAAGAATAATCCAGCTACCATGATACACTTATTTTATGATTATGTGTTTCAGGATTTTAGACAGGGATTTTAATCTTTTCGTGGTCACCATTCAGGATTGTGGTTTCAAAATTTTGAGATTACAACTTTATTGGTTTTCTTTTTAAAAAATTTTTTTTATCAAATGTAATTGAAAAGGCATATCTTAATGTACATTAAATTTTGAAAACTATAGTATCCTTGAAAATTTAAATATTTAAAAAATTATGAAATGTTTATTTCTGCCAATATTTCCTTTGAGTTGTTTATTGTTGTAATCAAAATGAAAAAATTCTTCTATTCTAAGGCTATTACATGTATATTTGTTTTTGAATAAGGAGAGGACCTCTGTCATTAGTTTTTCTAGTTTTATTTTTTAAGTGAAAAAATTTAATTATTTTATATTCTACTATAATATTCTCTGCAGCTTTAAAATTTAAAGTTTAATGAACCTTCTTATTTTAAAACTAGACTTGGCTGTAGTGTAATTATTTTTTCCTTCTGTCATTTTATCCACTTTCTACAAAAAGTTTATTGGCAAAATATAAACCAAGCAATAAAATGTTTTGAAGAAAAAAAAAACAAAGAAACAGTGGTGCAGGTTTTATTTTTAAAAAGCTCATATTTTCTAGCTCAACTAATTTTGAAGGTTGTTTCATAATATGCCATACTTTTTTTTCCTAGTAAGTTAGAAAATTACATAGATAGTTAACATTTTGCAATGGCATATAAGATAAACTCAGCCTACTTTACTGAAGAGACACAATTGGTCACTCCATGCTGTTTCTTCTAATAATTTCTTAAAGAATGTTATATTTCCCCCCCTGCAGTAGATACCAAGGATTATTTTGCAAAGAATACTGAAAATTAATATTTTCTGCTCTGTCCAATGTTTCCTTTCTGTGTGGGCAGTTCTTGGCACCTATAGTCTGATTTTCAAGGTGTAGCTCAATTTTAAAAGTATAGTTTAGAAAGTTTTAGAACTTTTACAGTTTAAAAGTTTTAGAAAATAAGTTTCCATACATTCTAAATTATAAAATATTAGCAATTAATTTAAAGTCATGAAAATGCCATATATTCAAATATTAGATAAAATCTTTAAGAAGAATCACAATCAGGTTAAGTCAGTAGTGAACCATCTCTTCCACTTAATATTACCACATGAAAAGTGTGATAATGTTCATATACATCCATTAAGGGTATATTCAGGTTTAGGCATACAACAAAAACCAAGTCTGTCAAACAAAATATGCCTCAATGCAATATTCAACCTTGTATTTGTGATTTGGCATTTGTGTCTCGTCATAAACTGGTGCAAATTCTGTTACCAGCTCTAAGTTGTCCTTTCCTGGAATCTTTCTTGTCTGGCTCTTTGTGTGTCTTCAGCTGTCTAAAGACAAGGAGCTTTAAGATAAGCTAATGTCTTTTATGTTTACATGGAGGGACCCAGAACATATTCTCCTGAGTAAAGTATCTCAGGAATGAAGGAAAAAGTATCCAATGTACTCAGTACTTGTATGAAACCTACTTATATTTACTCACACTTTCTTATGAAAGACAGAACACAACTATAGACCAGGATGAAAGCGATAAATGGAGTGGGGAGGGTGGAGATGGCTGATAGAGGGAGGTTAAAAGGCAGGACCACACCTATGGAGCATATTGCAAGAGTACAAGTCAAATCTGTCAAGTGTAGAACATAAATGTCTTAATACAATAATCAAGTAAATGAGGTAAAAGCTATGTTGATTGGTTTGATATAAGCATGTCAGATTGTATTAAAAAAACAACACATTGTACCCCACATATGCATAAATGTATTCATGATCTATGTGTATATGACTTAATAAAAAATAAATAAAAAATGATAAGCTAATATCCCAGGCAATGTTTCCCAGAAGTATTATTTTCAAATTATTTTCATTCATTGCAGAATCTTATAACAATACTTAGTTTTATGTCCCAGCAATATAGGAGATTTTATTCTCCTATCACTCCCAGGCACCCAAACTCAGGCCATATCTGCCTGTTCCTGGACCCAGAAGTAGTTCAGAAACATAAGCCCAAGTCATCAGTTTGCATTTCTGCCCCACTTTTAGACCATGCTAATGTCTTTGATTTGTTTATCTGATTGAAATAAAATTTTGCTGATTTATTAAAAGTCTGCATGCAAGAAGAAAAGATGGAAGCGACCAAGGGCTAGAACATAGCAACAAGCTAGCTTCCAACTTCAGTTCTTAGCACATTTTTGTGCGTGGATTTTATTAATACTTGTGTATAGTTGAAGATATTCTACCCATCTAAGTATTGTTCTCACATGAAAACAAACTTGAAAAAGGAATAATATACATTTGAAAACAAATTATTTGTATATTTTAAAGTCAAGAGAGTTAGCAACAAGGTAAGATACACATTTGTAAGAAGATATACATAAAAATTTGAAATGAACAGGAGGAATAGTATTAATTTTGAAGAAAAAAATTATGACATTGAAGAAGTCCGCTTTTTTGCAAGTTTTTTTTTTAATGTTATAGTGTACATGTAAACATGGTATCACATGGGCTGATTTTGTTATAGTCACCTTTTTTGAATGTAAAAATCTACACAGCCCTCTATATTTGTTAGGCTAAATTTATACCTTTTAAAATATTGCTTTTTTTTATTATCACTGTAAGAGATACTTGAAAGAAATGAACATTATGAGACACAGGTAAGCAGAGGTAGACTACAAATATCAACAAGGGAAGCCTTGTGAATCCCATTGTCAGTGATAGGCTAGCAGTATCCTAACTCTGGTCAAATGAGCTCCAGTTATGTGCCTTGTGAAATTTCATCATTTTTATGAGTTCATTGTAGTTTATACTTAACTGAGGGTCTACAACTTTGTGAAATTATCATTCAGTGACAAAATTTTAGCGGTTATCCTCCTCTCTTTTAATCATAACTGGTGTCTCTGTACCTTATAGAAAATCCAAACTCACCTTATTTTGATATGGTTAGCATTTGTCTATGGACCTCTGTAGGACTGCAGACAAATTTATAATGAGATACCTGTATCTACACAAAGATAGTTCAGAAATTTCCACAAGGCCCTGGGTGATAAGCAGTGGTTTCTTCCTAATTCCTATCCTTAAAAACAGTGATCTAAATGGATCGAGGTTAGTTGATATTGAGTCCAGTGTGCACCCGGAAGCCACTCTCAATACAAAAAATAAACAGAACAGAGGAGTGTATTTAACAGGGTCAATAAGATGTCCTCTAGGCTTTGACATCTCCTTGAGTCTTCTCATGATGATTTTCTGTAACCTGTACACCACAGTCCTATAAATTGCAGACTGTAAAATTATAAAAATTCCAAAGGGCTTAATACATCTATTTTGTGACTGTTTTGATATTAAAATATTTGAAAGTGAACAGAGTAATTATTTAGCCAACAGTCCTCTTTTCAAGTTATATACTTCGAGTGACTCTTCTGTGAAATAAAAGAAGTCTACAATTACCGCTGAAGTAAATAAGCTTTGAAATATAATGCATGTTTTACATCTTTGTGTTTGAGAAAATCTTTAAAAATACGATTTCAAAATATTGCAAACAAATGAATTATACATGCATGATTCTTAATGAAACAAAATTATATCTACTTAAATTGCATATTTATATGTCTTAGACAACATAAAATTTTTAGTAAATAGTATATTAATTTTCTAATTTCCAAGTTAGTACAATAAATGAGAATAGCAAAGCAACTGGGTAGATAATCTCAACAAACTCATTCCATTTCATTCATAATCATTGGATTTCAACATTTTGACATTACATCATCATGGACTAATGAAGTCTTTGCATTTATTGTTTCCTCTTATAATATTATTTAATGTTACTCCTTAATACTCACAGTTCTCAAGTTGTCCAGTGGGCTCCCATTTCAGATTGGCTTCTGTGTTTGTATAGAACATGATTTCACTAGGTCTTTGAAAGCTACTTTGTTTTTTGACACAACAAAATATTTAAGAATCATCTAATCTCAGTCTAAGACATAAAATTAGTCATTTTAAAAAAAAATTAGTTTCTTTTAATAGAAACTAATCATAGATATAAAAAATTACATATTGGGTACAATGTATACTATTCTGGTGATGGGCACACTGAAAGCCCTGACTTCAGGATATATAATTCATCCACGCAACAAAAAGCACTGTACTCCTAAAACTATTGAAGTAAAGCAGTAAGAGATTTAAATCTGAGCTCTACTGCCATTTATAGTGGAGATGTTCATCTAACCCCAATGTGATAATGTTACATACTGTACAACTCTAACAAAGTGGGATTCTGGATAAAGCAAAACTATGGAGGGAGTAAAAAGATCAGCGGTTGCCAAGGCTGAGGGAAGGGGTATGAAAAGATGAGACACATAAGAATTTGGGGGCAGTGAAAATATATGTATAGTACAGAATGTTGCATTGTATTTCTGTCCAAACCTATAAAATATACAGCACCAATATGCGGGTAGCAAACCCTAATGCATCTATGAACTTTGGGTCATTACATTGTGTCAATCAATGTCGGTCCATCAGTTGCAATACTTATTAAGCATACCACTCTGGTAGGAGATGTTGATCACGCAGGAGGCCATGCATAAGGAGGGGCAGGTGGATACTGCAAATCTTTGTACTTTTCCTCTGAATTTTACTGTGAACTCAAAACCGTTGTTTTAAAAAAATTTAAAAAATGTTATTTTCCATTTAACTGAAATATATAAAAATAAACCATCACATTTCATACATTACCATATTTATTTTAATATTTTAGTGGGCAAGATGGGCACTACCCTTTCAAGAGACAATTCTCAAAGTCTTAAAATATTTATTCAATGTTTAAATTTTTAGATTCAAGAAAGGTGGATGGAGGAACGGGGTTCAGTAAGTTCCCACCTAACGGGGACAATGTACTGGTATATGGCACACTTCCAGGGTACAGGACACAACGACAGCCTGGACTTGACCTTACAAAGAGAAGCAACGAAACTACTCATATATATTAGGGGTTCTCAAACTTTTTAAACAGGGGGCCAGTTCACTGTCCCTCAGTCCGGAGGGCCGGACTGCGGGCCCGGGATGAGTCGGCTACTCAGCAGGACAGGCAGCAGAGGCAAAAACACCCGGCGGGCCGCATGTAGTCCACAGGCCATAGTTTGAGGACACCTGATATATATCTTCATATTAATCTGAAATATAAAAGAAAGTTCAAATGGAAGAAAGAAAAGGAGAGAGAAAAATTACTCTGACAATGCTCTAGAACTTTTTTTTTTGTTTTCATTGATAAAGTCAAATTCTTCCATTTATTATGTCAGATTTGACTTGCTTCTTCCTTCCCTTCCCATCACTTCTGTTATTGGAGATTTTCTGAGGAGAGTTGAGCCATAGGAACCCATTACTGATGTCAGCATTAAAAGAAAAATTACTGTTCATGAGACAGAAGTTATTTTTAGTAAAATCAGCATCCTTGTTGAGAGCCTTGTGTTCATTTAATATATGTACTGGGCAGACAATACTGGCCATGATTTCTAAGGGTGTTTTTAATCCCATAAGAAACTCTAGAGAAAATTTTCTCTATATATGTTAAGTTACACCAGAATAAGGAACAGAATTATAAAATGAAATGCGCGCAACAATGTCACCAGTGCATTCCATGAGGAAAGGGTAAAGCGAAACTTTCATTGGCAAAAAGGCATTTTTACCAATAACTTAGAAACAATTATTGGTTCTGGATGTTCAGTTCCCGAGTTGGCAATTCGTTGGCAGAAATGCCCTGAGCCGGGAAGTGTTCTTCTAAGAACATCTTATCTGAATTACTGTACTCTTAAAGAATGCCTCATGATAAATCTTACCAAAGTAGGAGGTGTGTGGAGGATGCGAATGGGTTTCCTGTGGGATTTTTAGAAAGCCTTGGAAACAGATCTTATCTCACCCATGGAAGCGTGAGCCTTTCTTCCTTCATGCTTTCCCCACTTCACTTTGTCTGAGGCTGATAAAAATTATTTCATTCTGGTATTTGAAACATTCACAGACTTCTTGGAGCTCAAAAGACTTGACTAATGATGGTTCTAGGACTTAACATATTTGAAGCTATTTGATGAAAGATTCCTTGGCAACCCCAAGAGACAGAAATCTGGAAGCTTGTGGCTATAAGAACAAAGATGTAGGTTATGGATATGTTTTCAGGTTCTCAATTTTCCTTGGAAAGGAGACAGTGCAAAGTTTTTAAAGCCAATGCCGACAATGGATTCTGAGCCAAACTTAACTTGAAACGTTGATTGAGTTCCACAAAAGGCTGAGGCCAGATGGTACAGCTGAGTTACAGATTGCAGACAGTCACAAGCTTATTAGATTATTTCTCTCCTGTGTTTGGCAAATTTTCTGTAAACAGTTTCTGCTTTCTTCTTCTGGGCCCCTGACTGCTTTCTGTCTTCCAATGCAGACTTCACATTTTTCATGATGAGGGTTCCATGAGTCCAAACACTTTTTGTTAGCCCATGGCAGGCATAAAGAAATACTGAAGGCTGAGTTAAGGAGGGTATGAAAAAAACAAAAACAAAACAAAACAAAACCAGAAACCTTCCCAAATAGCTTTACTAAGGGGTAGCAGCTACAGCATAAGGGGAGACCACAACATAAGGGGAGATAAGTAGAAATGTAAAAGACAACGATGGTCCCAACTGAGCACGTGTTGTCTTTCCCTCAGCTATTTCCCGGGTCCTACATGACCAGTGCTGTTTCAGATACTGATGAAGTTGTGCCAAAGTGTTGCAAACATTAAAATACACAACATACCACTTTACTTTTTCTTCATCTCCCTTTCTTTTCTTTTTTCTTTTTTTCTTTTTTTATTTCTTATAGCATAACTATGTACATTAATACAATCATGGGGTACAGTGTGCTGTTTTCATATGCATTTTGAAATACTCTCATCAAACTGGTTAGCATAACCTTCATGTCATTCTCTTAGTTATTGAGTTAAGATATTCATGCTCTGCTTTTAGAAAGATTCACTTGTACCATTATAAGGTAAACCATGGAGGTGATGCCACCAATCACCCTCCCTCCCCCCATCCAGCCCCTTCACCTCCCATCTCCCACCCCCTTCCCCTATTCTAAGGCTATAATTAGGTTATGACTTTCCTATAAAAGCTATGGATTAGTTTCAAAATAGGGCTGTGTACATTGGATACCTTTTCTTCCATTCTTGAGATACTTTGCTGAGAAGAACATTTTCTAATTCCATCCATATAAACATAACGGAGGTAAAGTCTCTATCTTTCTTTAGGGCTGCATAGTATTCCATGGTGTACATATACCACAATTTATTGATCCATTCATGGGTTGATGGGCACCTAGGCTTCTTCCATGACCTAGCAATTATGAATCAGGCTGCAATAAACTTTCTGATACAAATATCTTTGTTGTAATTTGATTTTTTGTTTCCTGGATATATATCTAATAAAAGAATTGCAGGATCAAATGGCAGGTCTATTTTTAGTTCTCTCAGTGTTCTCCAGATGTCTTTCCAAAAGGAACAAATTAATTTGCATTCTGCCCATCAGTGTAGAAGTGTTCCCTTTTCTCCACATCCATGCCAACATCTCTGGTTTGGGGATTTTGTGATATGGGCTAATCTTACTGGGGTTAGGTGGGACCATAGAGTTCCTTTCTTTCCTTTAAAAAAATTATATTAGCCACTGATTTCAGAACAAAACAGACCAAAACTTACATAGAGGGAAAAATAATACTGAAAGCAAGTCAGAATTTGGACAAATACCCCACAATTCTGTGTGTCTGATTACTTAAAAGCTTACATTTTATCATTTTTTTTATGTGTTAAACATTACTATATATTTTCAACAGTATAGTACCTAAATGCATAAACTTTCGATGGGATTTTGGGTATAATTTCTGCCTTAATTGTTGAGAAAAATAATCTGAAAGTAAAATAAACTCTAAGGACAAAAATTATTCTACATAAAACGTGAGAGTAGCTGATATCCCAAAGTGAGCTTTTGAAGCCTACAAAAATATCAAGGCTTTTCTCCTGATGTTTTTGGTGAAAGCTTCACTTTTTTTTTTTTTTTTTTTTTGGCCAGGGCTAGGTTTGAACCCTCCACCTCTGGCATATGGGGCTGGTGCCCCACTCCTTTGAGCCACAGGTGCCGCCCAGAAAGCTTCACTTTTATAACTTCTTGTTATTGTAGAGTATTGCAAAAACTCACATTGAATTAACCATTTCCTATAATCTTATTTTAGTTTTAGATTGTTTTAATTACTGTAAATAATACCTTTTATAATATCAAACAATACCAATATCACAGCACCTTTATCAGTGTAGGAATCAAAGGGAAACTTTCCCTTTGCCCTTTGCCCTCAGAAGTTTCCTTGAGGTGAACTGACCAAAAATAAATTATGAGGAGAAAAGGCATATGGAATTTATTTTTATGTGCATAGCATACAGAGTCAGAAGAGAACAATCACCCTACATAACTTAGTGGCATACAGGTACTTCTATAGTCCATACTTTTCTTCAAAGAGGAGATGAAGATGGAAAAATTTGGATGATTTTTAAGAGAGACAGTAAATAGTTTTAGGAGAATTCAATAGGCTTGGGAAATAGACATTAGCCTTGGACAAAGTCTGTTTGGGCTACAGGGCAGATGATGGTTTGTGTTCAAAGTCTGTCCGGTGCGTTAACAGACTTTGGTGTGACATCCTCTGATAGCTGTATCAGTTTCAATCTCCTCTCATAATAAAATTTCAAGGATGGAAACTCTGCTTCTCTTGATCAGGTCTGTTTTCTAGACAGGTCATCATCTCGTGCTTTGGGAGACACAAGAAGTCTGAGTGATGAAGAGGGGAAGGCTAGACAGATGTTGAGATTGCTTGGGGCAGTCGTATTTTGTGATAAATAATTTCAATTTTCCTCAGTCCCTCATTAGAAATTTTAATTTTATAAAGTCTGTATCTTATTCCTGGGAATAAACCTATCCACTAAAAAGGTGTGCAAAGGGAGTGAATGTTCCTCTTCTCGAAATTTCTAAACCTTGATGCTCCTGGGCCTTAAAAAGTGACATTGTTTACTTCCGACAAGGTCAAAAGTCCTGTAAGGGAACTGTGTAGGCAAGGACCGGGACGACTTTTCCAGGTTTTTTTTGTCATCTCCATAAAAGAAACCTCAAACCCTCAATGTGGTCTGCTTGTATCTGAAAAATATGACATTTACATCAAATCTTTGGTATAATACCTATTATTTCTAATTGCTTCATATTGTAAAATGTAAAAGATTCTTATTGCACTTATGCAAATAATAATATTGTCATAGAATACAATTGTTTATAAATAGTTTATGAATCCTAGAGGCATCACATAGAAAGATAAATGTTTTAATTTTTCACACAGAAGTGTACTTTAACAAATTTTTGTAAAATTGTATATACTTCTATAGAAAAATTTATTTAACTCTGTGAAAAAAATAAGCAAAAAAATGGATAATGTTCCAAATAAAAAAAACATTAAAATTATATCATAAGTTTCATCCTACAAAATTATTCTCAGAATTTTCACCTCGTTCAATGAGATAAGCTGAAAATTATTATAAACTTGAACTTGTCAGCATTCTTTTCATCCTCTTCATAAGCTTCTTTGAAAATACAACACATTATAATTTACAAATTTTTTTCAGAAAACAAAATTAAAACAATTAATGGCAGATAAAAATACTGTTTATAAAGCCATTGCTAAAGATGAAATTGACAAGAACATTTGGCCATTTTCTATGATCTACAAAAAATTAATGTAGTAGCCACAATATTAATTATAGCCATAATTATAGCTGAAAATATATACCAAGACATATTGGAATTTCAGTAACATCATAAAACTTTGGAAAACATATTTTTAAAAATATATATGAATATAATTTAAAGGAAATTCATTTTCATGTCTTATATGACATTATATTTTAATGTAAAAAACAAGCCTATTTATAATTGCTTTTCTAAATGTTTTAGGGACATATGTAACATGCCAAGTTAATTTAAGGCCAAAAAGTCTTAATTTAGAATTTGAAATGTGCTTTGATGAAGATTTTCAAATATGTCAAAGGTTTAAAAATGCTTTATTAAAATAAAATCACAGTTATTGTAAATGTTAGTCATTCATTTAGCCAAATGATAATTATAAGATTTCTAAAAGCAAAAAGTTATATTCTTTCATAGAGAGGAGACTCAGTTTTCAAACAAAGACATCATAAAAACAACAACATAAGGCACAAAGAATCCGTTTCTCTCTCTCCCTGCTTTGTTTTTCACTTTTCTTAAATAGTGAACTAAATCTTTTATTACTTCTTATTAATACTACACAAAATTTTGCTTAAGAAAAAAATAAATTTTAAATTTTTCTTGGTACACTTTTTATGCTAAAACTAATTGTTTATAAAACTGTACAAACGAATCCACCTGATTTAAGTCAGACCACACAAAATTTTGCAACTTTTATTTATATCATTTTTTTCTTTTCTTCCTTATGAAACAATTTTTTTTTTTTTTCGAGACAGAGCCTCAAGTTATCCCCCTGGTAGAGTGCTCTGGCATCACAGCTCACAGCAACCTCCAACTCCTGGGCTCAAGCAGGTCTCCTGCCTCAGCCTTCCAAGTAGCTGGGACCACAGGTGCCCACCACAATGCCCAGCTGTTTTTTGGTTGCAGCCGTCACTGTTGTTTGGTGGGCCTGGGCTGGATTCGAACCCATCACCTTAGGTGTATGTGGCTGGCACCTTAACCACTTGAGCCACAGACACCAAGCCGAAACAACTTTTAAGTTATCTTTTATATAAGGGTAATCAGTTCTCCCAGCACCATTTACTAAATAGGGATTCTTTTCTCTTTGTTTCTTTTGATCACACGGCAATTCGAGGCTGGTTTTATCTCTAAATTCTCTGTTCAGTCCCATAGATCTACATCTCTCTTTTTATGCCAGTGCTGTTTGGAACACTGTAGACTTGTAGTATAACCTGAAGTCTAATAAAGTAATGCCTCCAGATTTGTTCTTATTTTGTAGAATTGCATTGGTTAGTCAGTTTTTTTTTTTTTTTTTCGGATTTCATACAAAGCATAGAACTATTTTTTTCAAGACCTTTAAAGTATGACATTGTCATTTTAATGTGTATCCATTAAGTCTAAAAGAAATTATGGGAGAAACTCTAAATATTATTACTTAATATTATTTTTTTAGGGAAAAAATTTATGAAGAGATCCCACCGGCAATCACAGCAACAAAAATTCATAAGTATATACATGACATCTTAACAAGTTAACAAGTCCTGCAGTCAACAAAGCAAAGAGATAGCCTTGCAAATGGGAGAAAATATTTGTGTGCCCCAAATCTGATGAAAAGCAAATAACCACAATCTACAAAGAACTCAAGCAAATCAATAAGAAAAGATCAATCAACCCCATTAAAAATTGGGCAAGAGACATGAACAGAAACTTTCTCATGAGGACAGACGAATGATTAACAAACGTGAAAAAAAAATGCTCATCATCGCTGATCATCAGAGAGATGAAAATCAAAGCCACCCTGAGATATCACCTAGCCCCGGTGTGAATGGCCCACATCACAATGTCCCAAAGCAACAGATGCTGACATGGCTGCTGAGAAAAGAAAGAAACACTATTGGTGGGACTGCAAAATAGTACAGTGGAAAAAAGTATGGAAATTGCTCAAAGAACTAAAAATAGACCTACAATTTGATTGTGCAATGCATTAGTAGGGGGATCTATCCAGCAGAAAAAAATTATTTGACCATAAACACATTGCACTCACATATTGATAGTAGCACTATTCACAATCTCGAAGGCACAGAAACAGCCCGGGGGTCCTTCAACACATGAATGGAATAATAAAAGTGATATGTATATATACCACAGAATGTGATTCAACCATACAAAAGATGGAGATTAGGTATCTTTTGTGACAACCTGGATAGATTTGGAGAACGTTCTCTCAAGCAAAGTAGCACAAGAATAGAGAAAAAAGCATTGCATGTACTCAGCACTTAATTCAAACCAGTAGATTAACAACAATATGCTCATATGACAGAATAACTCAATACATAGAAGTAAAAGGGAGGGTGGGAAGGGGTTGGGTAAACTCCACCCCAACATGTATATTATACAGGTACATTGCACACTTTCTGGGTAAAGGACACAACTACAACATGGACTTTAACCTTATAAAAGCAAATGATATAACCTAATTTTGGAAATAAAATGAATAAGTAAATTTAAAATTCAAAAATATTATAAAAAATTAGACCAAGATTTATGGTCTTGCCTAAAAAACAGGGGAAGGGAGTTGTTGAGCAATAGTCTTCCGCATATGAAGAAAAATTTTTCTATAATTAATAGTAATATATCTATCTCAGTCTACCCCTCTACTCATCAATTATACAACTCATTTGTTGTCTGTTACTTAAAACGCAATCATTTCTTCTGCAAGAGAATCAAACCATAGTCCCATCTAGAAAGTGAATTCAGCTTAAAATGCCACATATAATCCTTATGTCAGGCCCAGATGTAAATACTCTTGGACCAGAAAAGAAGTAAGAGCAAAAAAGAGGATGAGAGTGGATGTGAGGGGGAGAGAAAGAGAGATAGAGACCGAAAAACCAAAGTTGGTTCACACAATGTGTGAATTCTGTGGGGTCCACATTGCAGAGGCCTCACCTGAGAGAGGAGAGAACATCATGTTCTCAATCCATGCACCTGCTCTGAAAAGCACAGGGATTCTTTGTTCAAGGTTCTTGACTCCACATTCTGAGAGATTTTCCTTTTACCCTGAATTAGTATGTCTAAAATAAGTGTTGCGGAATATGCTTTTGTGGGAGTCAGTAAGAATTTTCAAGTCACTTCCTGAATATATGAGGAAGATATAGAAGTTGTTTCTATGTCGTGTTTCATCAAAGTTTTTAGTACAAGCTGGTGACTTCTTAGCAATAGAATTCTTTCAATATTTCACTAGAGTTCTTTCTGTTGTCAATCAATTTCATGTGCCAATGAATTCAAAATTCTTTTTGAGATGTTACTCTCAATCTTGGTGTAACAGGCTTTTTCTGCCAAATTCTTCTCTCAGCTCACTGGTGAGTATTTTGAGACTACAAGAAAACAAAGGAGGCTTACTCAATTAATCTTACCTATCCCTTGAGTCCCTTCACTGGTCATTTGCTACTCAAAAGTATTTATTAAACCCTATTTCTTACACTTCAGGGCCAAAAAGAAGTCAAGAATGTGGAAATAAATGTCTTAATCTCATTCTCCTCCAAATTTCTGTTTTCCTACTTTTGCCCCCCGATAGTCAAACGTATCTTGCTGTCAAAGAGCAAAGGAGACGTGGATGCACGTGGTGACTCTTCCAGGGCACAACAAGGTAGAGAAGAATGGAGAGTGGATCTGGAGAGACGAACCACAAATAACTAGCACACTACTTATTTATTATGTTTTCTTATTTATGGCTATGGAAAACTGTTTTTGCAATTTCACTTTATACCCTTAAGCTTGTGTCATTATAGGAACACAGAAATCTTTAGCAGCTATTGGTCCATTTAGTATAAACCTATTTAAAGCTTATAGTAGGGGACCAAGACATTATTTGTTTTTAATTTCAAGAATAACAAATATATGAATACACCATTTATATTCTTGATGTTATTGAGTCAAAGTCAAAAGCCCTTTTTATGCAAAATAATAATAATAATAGGAAAGCAAGATTTAAGCTATATCAAAACAATTGAGCATTTGGATTTTCTTTATAGACTATTTTATAAAATGTAGGAAAATCTATTATTTTAAATATTATTGTACTGGTCCAAGATAACTTTTTGCCAAATGAAAAAAAAAAAGTCTGCATATTTCAATGCTCTGCTGCTACATGTTTTTGCTTTGTTTCAAATGCCATCAAAGTCTGTTAATAACAGTAAATAACTGGGTACAAAAGGATTGAGTCAGAATACTTAATGGAACATCAATAATAATCACGAAAAATGTTTAACTTTTTTTCAGCAGTGGCTTACTGGTGTTATTTCAAGCCATCTAGTATATTGCTGAGGATTGCTAAAAAAATGTTAGCAATTTGTGAAAATGCCATCATGTTAATGTATACAACTTTCTTCCTACTCACATTTTATTAAGTAGCCCACTTTATTTTGCTTTTGTAGATTGCTAAAATAAAATATTTTAGAAAGTTTCCCAAGTAAAAGCTTGGGATTATCATTTTTTTCCCCTTGCAATTTTGTTGGCAATTCATTTTTCAAAAAGGCGTAATGATAAAGTTTACTAAAGTTTAAACTTAAATGCATGAAATAGTTTGAACAGAATTTGATGTCTACTTGAATGAGCAATTGCAATTACTTTCTCAGACATAGTTCAAAATTTGCCTGGATATTTTTGCTTCGGGAAAAACCTTTGTTTTACAATATTGTATTACTCTCTCTTATGACAGCCTTGTCAAAATGATTAGATGTTACTCTGGAGGAATATTCATTCAATAATTAGCATTAGCAATAGCACAGGGGATGTCTCACTTCACATTTTGTTCCTAAGGCCTGAATTCAATAGACAACTTATAACCAAAACTTAATTAGAAGAATGCTTACCATATAGATAATATATTATTTTTCATTTTAATAATCTCCCATCATATTGACGATAAAAATAAGTAGTAAACAAATTAACATTATGGATTTTACACAGAAAAAAGAAAGTCAGGGCTCCAGAGGATACTTGAGACAAATATAAATTTAACCACAATATGACCTTTCATCTGGCAGATGAGTACATGGCCAAAAATAATATCCAAAGTGAGAATCCTGAAAGATAAAGTTAAACATACACTCACATGCACACATACATACAGAGGCCTCAGTTATCAAAAGATATTTAATTATAATGACTTAGTCTAGTCTTAAAGACAATAATTTTAGGCAAATTGGTTGAAATATAATAAACTTTGCTTTTAATACCAGCTGTCATATTCATCTCGCCTTCAGACATATATCTTATTTATAAATATGTGTGTGTGGGTCTATAATTGAACAGAACTATGTGAATATTATATACGTATCTGTGGTTGAAGAAAAAGATAGTACCATTTTTTTAATGTGATGATGCCCCATGACACTGCTTTAGGCTCTGGAAATTTCATGGAAGGCTAGTTATTAATGGAAAAAATCAAACAATCTAACATAGTCCACATGTTCAGTAATTATTCAAATCTTTACGATTTTTGTAATGTTGAGATCCCTCAACACCACAGGGCAGTGAGTATCTCTTGCCACTTCTGTATCTCATGGACCAAATGTTACAGATACTCTCACTGACATGTTTTACATACGTAATGTGAGAGACAGAAAGACACATTAGAATCTTAGAGAATGAGAGATTATTAAATAAGATAAAAGCCAAGAATAATAGAGAAAGGATCAGGAATAGGCTGCAAACTATTTCCCAAATTTCACTTTTTTATTGATCATAATAGTGAATAGTTTCCCAACCAAGCAAAGGGTGTTTAGAAAATGATAGCAGAATTTAGATATTAACAACACAAAAAATGCATGGAACTTGTGATATTTATGCAGTACATGGTGATTTTCATCATAAATTTTATATATTAAAAATTCTATTGTTTGGGATATAAATGCTTGAAATATGAATTGAAATGTTTACTGAGTTTCTGCATAAATTTTAGCACCCCTGAAACGCATGAGTGGGAGTTGTTGACGAAAATTTTGAAAGTGTCTTATGGTCTAGATTTGGGTACATATGATATTAGGCTAAAAGTTTACACTTTACTTAATATGCAATAAAAAGCTAAGGAAAATCTGTGAATATGAAACAACTTAAACAGAAGTAAAAATGAAGTAATTCAGTGTGATAAAAACATCACACTGCAGATCAGCAGATGAAAATGACTTAACCTTTGCTTAGAGGAAAATCAAATAGTTAAATGTATACAGGAAAACAGTGTAATAGGTTTACTTATATTTGCTACCTGAAGTACAAAGACTTGGAATTTCAGAGAAAACCCTTGTGACATATTATTTCACCTGAGTCAATAATGATTAACAGAGAAATTTAAATTCTATATATTCTTCAAATATCTTCGTCACATATCAAAACGAGGAAAGCGTAAATAATCTCTACTTTGACAGCCCTAAATGTATGTTTACTCAAGTTTCAGGGCAAAACTGCCACTTCCAGTATACAGAATGTGCACACGTATATTTTCTGCCTTACTAAGTTAACTTGAAAGACTGTGATTGTAGTCTCATTATTTTTCTATCTTCCCAAGTGCCTACACAGTGTACTTAAATTACTGTAGTCAATTTAAGAGAGGAAATACCAAGAGTCATTTTGATCATATAATGTTTAGAGTAAGGGGCCGGAATATTTGAGGACTCTTATTTAATACCTTTAATCCCAGTAGCAGCTGCCAGTAACCAGAAAATTACTAGAACCCAAAATTATGAATGTTGTTTGGGGAGTCAGGGAGAGAGAGAGAGAGAGAACTAATTAAAAGCAATATACTGTCTGGGTGAGACGGCTCACGCCTCGCCACAGCACCAAGTAAAACTCAATGCAAATCAAGCAGGCGTGTGTAGGGGGGAGAAGATGCTTTAAATTTGTGCATAATGGGAATATCACATAATAAAAAAATTAAAAATAAAATAGTATTTAAACACATTCACAGGTAAAATTTAACCTGAGATTTTTGCAAAATTGTAGACGCAGTTGTTTTTTAAACTAATGCCTAGCAATATACTGGCCAGGCATGCTGGCTCAAGCTAAAGCCGAGCACTCTGGGAGGCCCAGGCAAGTGGATTGCCTGAGATCAAAGGTTGGAGACCAACTTGAGCCAGAGTGAGATCCCATCTCTAAAAATAGCTGGGCATTATGGAGGGTGCCTATGGTCCCAGCTACTTGGGAGGCTGAGGCAAGAGAATTGCTTGAGCTCAAGAGCTTGAGGTTGCTGTGAGCAATGATGCTAGGGAACTCTACTGAGAGAGACAAAGTGAGTCTTTGCCTCAAAAAACAAATTAAAATTAAAATCAATATACTATGTTAGTAACCACATGCTCTTGGGTTCTAAAACATTAGAAGGCAATTTTAAAATTCGTTTTGTTTTGAGCTCAAGAACTGACAGAAAATTAGTAGCACTTATAAGCATTGTGTAATACTCGAGGACAAAGAAGATTTTAAATATTTGTTGTGGCTGAAATACAAATTTTTACATTAATAGATTGACATGTATGTGCAAATGTGGAAGTAAAACTCAATAGAAATCAAGCAGGCATGTGGAGGGGGGAAAAGATGGGCAAATTCACACGAACGGGTATACCACATAATAAAATTTAAAATAAAATAATATTTAAACATATTTACAGCTAAACTTTGACCTTAGATTTTTGTAAAATTGTAAATGCAGTCATTGTTTAAACTAATGCCTTCTTCTCATTATGTTTCTCTTTGCTTCCTACACTTTGATTGGCAGATTTATCTCCAATACAAATAGTTGTCTTCCATACAGTTGGAGTTTGTTAAGAGAGGAGTATCCACATGGTACATTAGGATGTAAAGTATAAGGTATAAACTAGCAAAGGAGAAATTGTTCAGAATGGGGGATTGTATCCCAGGATTAATTCTTTAACTTATCACCTAGGAGACACAACTGTAATTACAAAATTATTAGTTTTGAATGCTTATGAAGATCAAGAGAAAGAAAGAAAAAAAAAAAAGGGATGTGCCAGGAAATACTGAGCATTTTTTTTGTTGGGATTACATCTGCCAATAAATTTTTTTTTTTTTTTTTTTTCAGAGAGAGTGTCACTGTGTCACTTTTGGTAGAGTGCTGTGCCGTGGTGTCATAGCTCATAGCAACCTCAAACTCCTGGTCTCAAGTGATTCTCTTGCGTCAGCCTCCCAAGGAGCTGGGACTACAGGTGCCCACCACAACACCTGGCTATTTCTAGAGGCAAGGTCTTGCCCTGGTGCAGGCTGGTCTCAAACCTGTGACCTCAGGCAATCCACTTGCCTTGGTTTCCCAGAATGCTAGGATTACAGGTGTGAGCCACTGCATCCAACCCCGAAGAGTATACGTAAACACTTAAAAAAGAAAAATAAATATTTCTTACAAGTGGATAAAAATTTTTTTGATTCACATTCACATTGTAGATATATCAAGAACATAACTGTAACAAATTATTGTTGCTAAAAAGTGTACAGGAAAAATTGAAAGTTATTTTGACCCAGCCTAATAGGTGGTTTAATACATACTAGTGTACTTCCATTTCTACATGTTTATTTTTGATGCTTCGTATAAATCTAGCTTTGTAAAGTATAGCACATCACCTGTAATTAGCATGCACACCAGACATTGAAACCTAACATACTACGCTTAGAACACCTTGTCAAGAAAAGGTGTGACGTGTGATAAACACAATGCAATTCTGGGCGTTTACAAGGAGAAATGTCTTGTTTTTCTCTCTATTTTCTACTTATCATTACAGCCATAGTATTAAATTCAAAAGAGGAGTAATTATGTCTCCTGAGATGAAAATGTTGTGTTACTGGAGGAAAATAACTGCCCCCCCACACACACCTTTATTTTTCTTTCCACTGAGCTTGTTTTCTTTTCTTAATTTTCCATTTTCATTTCCTGCATGGGGTCTACTCACTGCTTTTCTTACCATCTGTTACTCATCTTCTTTCTACTAGAGGAAATTTAGTAGTTTAAGGCCCCAAACTTCACGTTTATATGCCTTCCATTTTTTTTTCTTTGAATGTCCACATAGATCTAAAAAAACCACCATTAGCTAGAGAGCTGTCTCACATAAGGCATTCATTTTAGCCAAAGGAAAAATATTTTTGCAGCTTCTATTTGTAAACTGAATTCTGTTTTAATTCAATGTTTCCTATTTCACTGAAACATGCACTCCATCTAATTCTGGTACGAATCCTGAGAAAATCATTTAGCTGCTCAGGATTAAAAAAAAAGGAGATGCTAATTTGTTAAAACATCCTCAAACATGTCACTTGCATACTGCCTTGGCACTAATTGCTGCCCTGGGATGATGGTATGAATCTTCCAGCTTGAAAATAGCAATGTCCTAGCATCTCAGGACACCAGCTGTCTATGGACAAAAAGTTGTAAACATGTGTCTAGATTCGGGATACATAATAGGCAAAATTATTACAACCCTAATAAGTCAATTCTGATAGCTTTCTGCTATCAACCTCTAGTGCTATGTTGAAAATCATTTTTTACCATTATCCTTTTTCTGTCTATCCATTCATCCATCTTCTCTATTTTCACTTATTTTGCAGTTTGTACATTGGGTGAATGAGGATTATAAAACACATTAATCATGAAGCAAAATAATAATTTGTGTATGTGTCTGAAAATTCATTGAGTTTTGTTTTGTTAGAGCACACTTGGTGTTTTCAAAATATAACATCCAGGGAGGAGCCTGTGTCTCAAGGAGTAGGGTGCTGGCCCCATTTATTGGGGGTGGTGGTTTCAAGCCCAGCCCCAGCCAAAAACTGCAAAAAAAGAAAGAAAGAAAAACTCTATCCATGTACAAATGCACACTGGAGGTTCTGTTTATATCACATCTTCAGGAAATGAAGAGGGATCCTAATGATATATTTAGGGGTACATATTGCCTTATTTTGTTAGCTCGCACACCTGTAAAAGATGTGTAATATTTGAAAAAAATTTGCATGTATGTGTGTTTATAACACCTTTGGGTAATAAAGTTATTAAATTTATTACTAAAGTTCTAACTAAACTATGATATAATTCATAAACTATAATTGGTTTTTCTATAATCTATACATTTGCATAAATGTTGGGAAAAATGAATATGCATTTGGGAAAATAAATTCACAGCTCAACCATTTTTATGGTCATAAGATTGATTGACTCACCATCATTTTGTGCTAGATTAGAAACATGTAAGTGGTTACCCCCCCTTGTCCTAACCATTATGTGTTGTCAAAATAGTGATTCCTTTAAAACACACCTTTGTCCACACCTTTGACTTTCATGTAACAAAATAGCAAATTGTTATTTAACTGTCCCACCAAGTCCTTTGTGCTTAGGGTCCCTGTTCTCTCTCTAAGCTCCTCCCACCAATCTCCCCCTTGTTCACTTTGCTCCAGTCGTATCTGCCAGATTGCTAGCCATTACTGCTTTCTCAAAATTCCAGCATGTCCCTATGTCCCTTCCTTAAGGTCTTTGTCTATAATTTTTTTTTTTTGAGACGGAGACTTGCTTTGTCACCCTTGATAGAGTGCTGTGGCATCATAGTTCACAGCAACCTCAAACTCTTGGGCTAAAGTGATTCTCTTGCCTCAGCCTCCCGAGTAGCTAGGACTACAGGTGCCTGACACAACATTCTGGCTATTTTTAGGTTGCTCAGGCTGGTCACGCTTGCTCAGGCTGGTCTCAAGATTGTGATCTCAGGTAATCCACTTGCCTCAGCCTCCCAGAGGAGTGCTAGGATTACAAGTGAGCCACTGCCCTCAGCCCATAATTTTTATTAATTACATAAAGAATTGGCTGATGTATGTATCTTTTTTCCCAGTACTGCTTAAATTGGCTTTTCGTTGAAGTTTGCACTAGGCAGAGCATTCTGTTTAAAATTAAATGGCCTCTCCCCATCCTTCTTTCCCCCTTTCTCTCCTGTAGTAGATATCACTATTCATTGGATCATGTTGTTAGTCTTTCTGTGGTACTCCACCATGTCATGGAAACTCTAAGATGGCAACCAGCCACATTTTTCTTGTAGTTGTTTTTGTTGCTTATCAATGTGTCCCAACCACTGATGACACTGCCCAGCACATAGTAGAAGGAGCTCAATGCCTGTGTGACAAGTGAATGCATCTGTGCGTCGCCTTTGGGGCAGCATTACACATACAAATAGGAAGCTGGTTCTTCTTTGTTAATTTCTCACTGGTTTCTCACTTCTACATCAGTCGCTGTTTCTCCTTTACCTGATTCCACCATGAATCAGAAACAAAAACCTAAAGGTATCCATAGAACTTTTTTTGTCTTCTAGAAGGCCAAGGAATACTAGTCTTACATAAGAACAGAGTGAAATTAGAGGAATAAATCATAAAAAATGGGAGGGAAAAGATACAGCTTTTACAGTCAAGGGTAGGAAGCACTTAATAAAGAGATGCAGAAAGAAGTGTGTAAAAAGTTTGTTGGACACACTGTTCTTAGCTCTGGGTTGAAGTACATCAAATCAGTATTTGTGATGACCAGTGCTACCCTGAAATGGAATGCAATCCTTACAATTGAGTCTTGAGATGGGAACTTGAAGGAAGAAAACTCTCTCTACTGCCCGACACACCCCAAGCCAAAGATGGGAGGAGATTCTCTATAAGGAAGACCAAATATGGACACACTGTCACAGTTGCATGATTAAATCCCACTGTCTTTAGATAAATTAATTATTGAAAAAATGGTCTAAAAATGTATACTACTATGTTTTTAGGATTTTAGGTCTTATGTTTTTTATGATTCCTAAGTAGTGCTTTTAGCTAATATTTAGCTATCTATGCTACAGTAGTAAGTTTAATAAAGGAATTAAAGTCACTAGGGAAAGGTTAACCATTGCTGTAAATTATAGCCATAGTGGTGAAAATGATGACAAAAAAAGAAATTTTGCTGATCTGGGGAAGAATAATGCTAAATCTTATAAGAATCTTTGAGAATTTGTCATATAGACCTGTCATGAATTTTCTTTTCTTGGTAATCTTGATATGTCTTTGTATTCAATTAGCAAATTACAGTATATACAAATATTATGTTGATTTACAGCTCTGGAAAAAGGTGGGGTCATTTTTAGGAAAAATTAAACTAGTTCTCCTACCTAAAAAATATGAAAAGAAGTCAACAGGATCAAAAAACACAACAATGAGAATAGCATTCCCAGAGCACATCAAATCAGTATTTGTGATGACTGTTGTATACAAGGGAAGCTGGTATCAAGGTCGATGATGCATTCTGGGGTGCATAGTAAAAGATGATAATTTCTGAATGAGTGAGGCTGACATCAGATATATCGAAGGTTCAATTACTCATCTCCAAACCTAACTTTAAATATTTAAGGCTGATTTACTTCCACACTTGATAAATTTAAATAATTTATTGGTATCCCACATTTGAGCCAGGAAGAACAAATAACACTCAGTGGAAGTCACTGTCCAATATAAATGGAGAGGAAAGTCAATTTCATTGTGGCTCACAGAGGCACATACACGCACACTGTGGAGCTACCACAACTTCCTTCAAATACTTTTCTGAAATTACAGGTGTACAGAGTAACAAAGACAGTAAATTTCAAATGTCTCACCATAAAAAAAAAAATAGGTAAGTGAGGTGATAATAGCATTAATTAACTTAATGTAATCATGCCACATATACATGTAAATATATATCAAATCATATCCTATCCTCTAAGAGTATAAGATAATTTCAATCAGCTAGATGCAGTAGCTCATGCCTATAATCCTAGCACTCCGGGAGGACAAGACGAGTGGATTGCCCTGAGCACACGGGTTGGAGACCAGGCTGAGCAAGAGCAAACCCCGTCTCAAAAAATAGGCAGGAGTGGCAGGTTCCTGTAGTCCCAGCTACTTGGGAGACAGAGGCAAGAGGATCATTTGAGCCCAACAGTTGGAGGCTGTTGTGAGCTGTGAAACCACGGCACTGTGTGACAAAGTGAGACTGTCTCAAAAAAAAAAATGTCAATCAAAATATCAATAGCAATTATTTTACAGAGGAAGATAATTCAGTTCATCCTGAAAAAGGGAAAAATAACTAGACCAAAGATTTAATGAGAATCATTCCATGACATGAGCTGTTGAGAAGATCTCCCTTGATTTCTGAAATCTATGAAGCAGTACTCCAGAGCCACACATGGCCCCTTGAAATTATCATCACGGGTAGATTTCTCGTCCTTTTAACACACAAGAAAATTATCAACTGAGTCAATGGTTTCCCACCAAACTTTCTCTCTCCACTGGTTCAAGTCTTTTTCTCTCACATAGCAGCTGCCCGCAGAGGTATGTGACCCAGGATCTTGTAGCAGAGAAAAAAGGCCTCCCTGTCTCAGAATGATTTACTCCTTCACTTCTCCATACCACATACTATGAGATTTTATATCAGTATGGGGGGTGGGTCATTAGAGAAACAAACCAAAAAAAAAAAAAAATTAAGACATATGTGTGTGGTGCTGCTTTTAGTTCTCATTTACCTGTCTAAGTCCTACCTGCAGCAAATAGTCAAATTCTTCAATTTTAGTGTAAGTTCCTTACTTCCTGTCTCCAAAAATTTAACATCTAATTGGCTACCATAGTAAGAGCAATATACTCCAGACTAGTCTACATAACCTACATTCTTCGGTGTTCACTTGGATTATGCAAACATTTAAATCCATGCCAAATAACAAGAGAGGGTTGTAAACTGTACCTTTCACTTCTAATCTCTTGATATTTCCAGTACAAGGATCTATAGATCCCTTTTTTCCTTAAAATCATCCAGATGAGACACACTACCCGTCACTCTGACCATTTGAAACCACAAATTCCTGAGAATACCTTGTAAGAATTTCTTAGCACCTATCTTTCCAAGGGTTAAGGGTTACATTTGTGGGTGCATACATGCATTTCTCCAGATCAGCAGCACTGCCCCAGGAATGATATATCGGTCTCCTGCATCCAGGATTCCTAGGTCTCTAAAAACAGTTCTAAGAAATCAGCTGACCTATCGCCAGGCTGGGTGTGCAGATGTGGAGAGTGGCATTACGTTGCCATTTAACCAACATTTTCCCTCTTTAAATCAAGATACGAGTGATTTCTAGCAGTTCAGATTTTAAGAAACATCTTGCTATAACAAATTTTAATCTGCTGCTTATATAGACTAGATGGTGGGGCTGAGCATAGAATAACCAACTTTACCCCTTTTATCAAGACCTATGCAGCTGTGTCTAACTGCTTCTCACGAGCTATGGAGAAATTAATTATGGCAGATTTGCAGCTCGAAGATTTCAGATGAAATTGCAAAGTGAGGGGGAAAGTGTCCCTTATTATTCATTCATACACACACACACACACACACATTGTATGTTTACATATATTTGTAGGTAGAATACTTGTAGTTGTATCTATTGTATTTATTTTAAAGAAATGATAGAAGTAAAACTTCTATCAATAATAAGGAAGATATGTCATATTCCATCAATATTATGTGATATGTATATGTAGTTTAGCTATAAAATAGTTTTGGTATAGCTATCTACCATACAGTATGTGTTAATATATGTGACTATACATGTTACATATACAGAACTATGTACACATGTGCGCACATATGTAACTTTGTATATGAACATGTATGTGACCACATATGTGAACATATATGCACATATGTAACCATGTATATAACATATATATGCACATGTGCACATAGACATATGATAAATAAGTTTGTGAACTTACCACTGTGCCTTTACATGGCATCACTGTTTGAATAACTTGGTAAAGTTTCATCACTTTTGTATATCACTGTCTCACAGCTGTGCTAAAATGTGCCAGTGTCTTGCTGAGTGGCAGGCACTATAGTATTTGTGTGTTTCTGTGTGCCATGGAGAGAATGTTGAGCTTGAATTAGAGCAATGAAAAAACACTAGAAATTTCTTGTTAAGCTCGGCAAGAAAGAAAGTGAAGTCAGAGATATATTAATCCAAATTTATGAGTGTAATGCCATCAAGAAAATGGCAGTGTACAAATAGATTAAATGTTTCTCTGAAGGGAGAAAAAGCATCATGGATGAAGAGAAGTCAGGACAACCAGAACAGGTAGAACTGAAGAAAACATTGAAAAAATGCATCAAATTCTGTATTAAAATTTTCAGCTGACAGCGAGAAGCATAGCAGACCAAGTAAACATCAAGAGAGAAACAGGAAAATCATAGCTGAACATCTTGGCATGAGAAAAGTGTGACTGTTGGCATCACAACAGCGTCCTAGCTCACATGGCACCATCTGTGAGGAAGTTTTTAATCAGTGAAGAAGTAACTGTATTGGAACACCCTCCATTCTCACCTGATCTGGCCCTAATAATTTTTTTTCTTTACCAGAGATAACAGAAATATTGAAGACATTTTGAATACATTCAGGATATCAAGGGTAACGCAGTGTCAGCTTTGATGGCCATTCCAGAAAGAGTTCCAGAGGTGCTTTGAAGGGTGAACTAGGTGCTGGGATTGGAGTATAGCTTCCAGAAGGGAGTATTCAAAGGTGACTGTAGTGAGAGTCAGCAATGTGGTAGGTAGCATTTTTTTCTTGGATGAGTTTGGGAACTTGTCAAACCTTGATATATGTATTCATATATATATATATATATGTGTGTGTGTAAGCCTGGAGAAACGTACAAATTTATGACTCCTAGGCCACTAAATTTTTTATTCCAAATATGCATAGAAGGGTGAGGGTAGTGTTCAGTAGGATAGAAGGAAAGTGAACTTTTTCTTCATAAAATGCTGTTTTTAAATATAATTATTAAGTTCCTATGATTTGTATATATAAGAAAATGTGAGGCCCGGCACTGTGGCTCATGCCTGTAATCCCAGCCCTCTCGGAAGCTGAGGTGGGCAGATCGCATGAGCTCATGAGTTCGAGACCAGCCTGAGCTTGATCTGAGCTTGATTATTAACTAGTATCGTGTAACTTATATAATCAGTTTTACCGAAAATAAATTGGGGGTGCCAAAAAAACTTTATATACATTTTAAGAGATCTTCTCTGAAGTAAAATAGATCATTCCCCAAAGCATATGAACTGTAGGGATAATGGATGTGCTTAGCATGTCTAGGTACCCTTGACCACTAATGGTACCTCCAATTCATCTATGAAAAGTATTACATGAATAAAATCTCTTAAAATGTGATACTTTTTTTGGCACCCTTTGTATATAGCATAACTGCTTGAGTTCCTATAAAACCTTCATTAGCTTTAATAGCAATTGTCTACAGAATTTAAAACCATAATAATGACTAGATGTTCTGAAATGCTCTTTATTTGGAAGAGCAATCATGAAAAAATGAGTGTATAAGCAATAGCTTAGTTGGAAAATTAATTGCACTTGAAAATCAGAATCAAGTAACATAATTATGAAATCTATTGTATCTAGAAGTCTTAGCAGCACTTTAAATTTTGGTCTTTTGCTTATGACCACTGAACAAAAGCAAATGTTTTCACATTGATATGAATGACAACCTTAATTCCATAAGGTTTGATATGTAAAAATGTAATAAATTGACTGTAAAATATATTCAATGAATATTCCTCACTTGTTCCTCTGTGCTTTGAGTTGAATGGATGGTGCTATTCTCATTTATTTTATAGACTTGAAAAATGTTTTCCTAGAACATCTTTAAACATCTGAGCTTTAAATATGCATATAACAAATTTGAAAGAATGCCTGTACAATAGCATACATATTAACGTGGTATGGATGTTACAGTCGTATCTCTTTAGCACTATATTACAAAGCACATAACTTGAATATATTTCTTCTGATTTTTCAATTAGAGGTGAAGCTTTACCTTTTAGTATCACAGTTATTTTATGTATGTTCAATAACACAACTTTGGCCATCTTAATCCATTTTTATTGAAAGTTCTGACTTATTCCCTAACCATGTAGAAGCTTATTTAAACTCTACTCAAGTGTTGTTTCCAAGAAAATTTTCCCACAGAAGAAATTACCTATTTCAGAGTATATTCGAAGACAGAGGCTCCACATCCTTTAATTCTTTCATGAAACATCCCAGGTTGGCTGTTCATAGGAAGCCTACTAGCAGAGATCAGCATCCATTCATCGTGGTGCAGAGAAAAAAGGAAAACAAAGAAAAAGCACAATTACCAATCCAGCAACTGCTACAACAGTGCTCACTGAACTCAGCTTTTTCTTTGTTTTCTCTCGCAATGTCCATCAGACCTTGAGTGCATATAGGTTTGCAAGAAAAATGAAGGACTCTTTAGTAGCTATATAGCATGTATGAGCTATAAGCAGAATGTCAATCTGAACTTGGTAATTCCCATACATAGAGGAAATTGAGCTTACATGGTAACAGAATTTTTGCAACAAAGCAATTTTGATCATAAACTGTGCAGGGAGAATGGGAACCAAAGACCCCAATCATGGCAGAGGGAAATATCACCCCAAAAGGGGAAAAACAGAGAAATAAGCTGAGCAAGGTGGAATAAAAACAATTTAGCTAGCTTACTTTTAAAATAACAGTTGAATTACTTGTCTGGGCAGTTTCTGCTTTTACAGGAAGCCTGGCCTCTGAGGCATAAAGCTTACAAACACCCCGGCTGGGTCTGTAAGCCTCTGAAGAACAATGGCTGTAGCAGAAGCTGCATGCAAGGCCTGGGAAGGAACAGTAACTCGGCAGACATCTGCCAAGTCAATAATCAGTCAACTACCTTCCAGAAACAAATACCCATTGTGGGGGTTTGTATAATGGCCAGGACCCAGATCAAGGGAACAGCGCAAGTGCTGAGATATGGGCAAGAGGGCTTATACCATAACTGTGGAGGCCTTTGGGTGGAGATAAGGGGAAAATTCCTCTTTTTTTTTTTTTTTTTTTTTTGAGAGAGAGAGAGTCTCACTATGTCACTCTTGGTAGAGTACTGTGATGTCACAGCTCACAGTAACCTCAAATTCCTGATCTTAAGTGATTCTCTTGCCTCAGCCTCCCAAGTAGCTTGAACTACAGGTGTCCACCACAACACCCGGCTATTTTTTTTTGGTTGCAGTTGTTTAGCTGGCCTGGGCCAGGTTCAAACACCACCCTTGGTGTATGTGGCTCGCGCCGTAATCACTGTGCTACAGGCTGATCCAAAAATTCCTCTTTTCCACTGGAAAAAAATGCAAGTAAAAGTGGCTCAAGATAAAGGGACAAGACACACAGAATATAGTTTTAGAGTGGGCACACTCCACCAATAGCTTGTGGGGCTTCAGCAAGTGGCCCTGGGTGACTGTTCCACACAGCTTTCATGGAAGACTGTTTTCTCATTTAAAGGATAATTTTCTCATTTAACCGAAGGATAAGCTGAGGGAGGGAATAAAACATCAGCAGTTTCTATGAGTAACCATTAGTTCTTTTTTTTTTTTTTTTTTTTTGAGACAGAACCTCAAGCTGTCACCCTGGGTAGAGTGTCATGGCATCACAGCTTACAGCAACCTCCAACTCCTGGGCTCAAGTGATTCTCCTGCCTCAGCCTCCCAAGTAGATGGGACTACAGACACCTGCCACAATGCCCAGCTATTTTTTGGTTGCAGCTGTCATTGTTGTTTGGCAGGCCGGGGCTGGATTTGAACCCTCTGGCTCAGGTGTATGTGGCTGGCGCCTTAGCCACTTGAGCCACAGGCACCAAGCCAGCATTAGTTCTTATTCTATCTATATCATTAACTTTAGGGGTCTGAGCAGCCTTGAGAAATGCGAAACCTAAACCTTGTGTGTGGGAAGCCTCCTGACTGTGGTCACACACACCGATCATTTGGGGCAGGTTAGACCCCGCTAGCTTCTCTGTGGAGCAGATGCAGTGGTGACCTACCACAAGGGATTGGGGTTGTATAAAAATGACAGTGTTACCTGTGGCAAAGGATAAGTCCTAATTAGATAAAACCAAGTAGACTAAAGACTGAACAAAAGGTAGATTATATTCTACTTGTAGAGTCAGTAGTCTACAATAAGGCATAAGGACATGAATTTAAGTTTGAATGGTGTTTTCATTTTGAGAACACAGGTACATGCTCTCCTGCTCTCCCACACCCCCATACGTGTGCCTGCACCAGGTTTACATTTTGTATTGGTTTATTTATGTGTTGTCTATTTGTCTTTCTTTTGCAGTAGTTTTTCATGAAAATGAGGGAAATAATAGTAACAATAATGGAAATGCAGAATATAATTTAAAAAATTCAGATTATTTTTAATCTTTGTAATAATCTGATCTTTATCTTCACGTGTGCCAAGAATAATTCTTTTTGTTCATCCTATTACAATACACCCATACTGATTTCTTTAAAATAACTTTGAAATACAAATCTTTTAAACATGTTTTCAATATAATATTACGTTTTAATAAATGTGTGTGTATATATATGTGTGTGTGCATATGTAAAGCACATATTAGCTGTGTGATTTATTTCTCAGTTTTGTGTTTGAATAGAATAGTTATCCCTAGTAAACTATTTTATCAAGAGTCCATTCAGAAATTTTGAAGACAGACACATAGCAGTCAGAAAAAGGTAAATTGATTATCTTTCCACTCTCTTGGCTTTTTACAGAAAAACTATGGACTATATAACATCATCAATATTGTTTTTAGTGAACTTATGTTGAAAAGTGCCTCTTCAGACTGGACTTTAAATAGAATGCCCCTAGATATTGTGAATGCTCTTCTATTACCTAATATTTCTCCCAAGATCACATGGTATCTCACCTTGGAGAAGAACTTCTAGGACAAATCTTCCAATTACAAAAATATAAATCATTACTTATTCATTGATCAACCATAATTTACTTCACCAAAATGTCAATGTTAAAAATGTCACTCATGTAGTGGGTCTACCAGTAGCATTAGGCCTTGGTGTGGTTATAGGAGTGTTTTACCGAAACTCCAAGACATTTCTGCCTCCTTATGCACATATTCTTTATGGGCGGTAATGTTACTATCCAGAATAAAAACTGGCTGGTAAAATGAAAATGAAGCTGCTATGTATTTATCTTGTGCTGTTAATGACTCAAAAATAGACCCAACACTCACATGATAGGGTATCAGAGCTACCACATCAGAGCTTACGTGTCACGTTTCATTTCAGAATTTCTCAGAGGTTGGAAAATGTATTTACTGAAATACTATGATTGCTTTGCTCTTTCCTGGAGACTATAGCAGAATGCTGGTTGATCTCTCTTTCTCCCCTCCTTAGATCTGTTCTCTCAATTTTTCACAGTATTGGAAGTTTAACCATGCACACAGATTTGCAAAGATTGTGTTTCATAAATTTGGTACAAGTAACTACTTACTTTGACCCTGTGACTGATGTCATTAGCATATGAGTGCAAGCAAAGTGCACAAGAGCTAGACCACTTTTAAATAACTCATTTAATGTCTTTTATATTTTCCAACTGGAATTAGGGATCAAATCGTGCTAGCTTTAGCTATGAAATAGCACACATTCTAGAATGGCAAAGGCAGAAGATGGGAGAAATCATGGAGTGAAATTACTTACCTCTCCTAGGACACTCATTTATTTCCAAACTGTTGAGTGAAGGATAAAGAGATGTGTATCCCATTTTAGTCAACATATTTGAGAATCTGTTTCAGGACTCCAGCCCTATGTCTTCACCAAACACAGGGATCAGAACACACTCGTGGAGGGGGCCTTCACTATACTACCTAGCTATTTCTGTTTTCACTTATTTGGGGACAGAGAAATAATCAGGCAATACTTAATTTGAGATAAAAATAGCTCTGCCTTTTTATGTTTTATTAGTATTAGTTTCAAATATCAAGGAGTCAAGTTGTGGAGAATCATGGAGATTCTTATAGATGAATGCTGAGGTAATGTCACAGCAATTAATCCTGTTAAAACGAGGTGACAACTAATCATTTCAAAACAAGCATTTGATAATTAATTTTAAAGAACACATGCAGGATGCATTCACAGTATAATAATTTTATTTTCACAAAAAGTATAGCTTCAAACATTTAAGGAAGACTAAAACTAACATTAAACTTTACTCACTCATATTCAGATACGTAAAAAAGAATGCACATGAACATGACCTTAATAGAGCATTAAAGAAAATGCAGTATTTGTAAAATGCTTATGTGATTAGTATCACACACAAAATACCCCTAGGTTATGATCAGCTATTTAGATGTACAAAATCCCTTTTTCCAGCTTATGCATCATAATCACAGGAGTGTCATGAGGCGGCAGAGATTATGAGGAATGTCTTTAATGTGCACTGTATTTTCCTACCCTACCCATAATGTGCACATGTGGAGGGAACAATAAGGACGCATATTGTACATGGGTGGTACTAATTCCATATCCATATAAATGTTTTTAATTCTTTTATCTGTGCTTATGCATTAAAGTGTAACTCTAGAAAGCAATAATCTCTGTACACAAAATAATACCCTGGTGGTAATTGTGCTCCCTGTGCACGACCCCCCTTCACCAGACAGGCACCACAGTTGCTGGGACCTGCAGCCCTCCCATTGAACATGCTGGACACTGCCCCCTCTGCCCCCTCTGCACACCGCTGATGTTGCAGAGAGGGTTAGCATGGGACTCCGGTGAGAGGAGGCCCAGAGTGACCACACAGTAACTCCTCCTTCTCTCAGGAGAAGCACCAGGCATGAAACCCAGTGCTACAGAAAAGCCTGGAGGGATCCTAGGTGTCAGGTAAATGTGGTCTGGACAACCTAAATACCCAAAGTCCCCCATATATTCCCTCTTGGCTGACCCTTTTCCCCAAATGCTCTCATCTCCTATTCCCATCCATGTCCATCAGTGGGAAAATGGTCACAGCCACTCTGCTCTGAACTCCCAGGAGCTTATTTTCTGGGAGGCTGGTGTGATGGGCCAGGAAGGACATGCCTGACCCTGGCTCCAGATAGTAGATCCCTACCCTTTTTGGGCTGCCTCATCTTTTGTGCTGCTGTCCCCATTCTGAAGCACTTGGGACACCACATTGAGGAAAATCCCTGAGCTTGGGCCTGGGAGACTTGGCTTCTAAGACCTAGTTCTCCCAGTAGCCCACTTTTGGTGACCTTGGTCCTAAGTCTCCATGATGTTTCTGCCTGTGAAGGTTTCTGGCAGCAAAGCACAAAATCTTGGGAGTACCTGAGCCCAGAGACTGTAATTATGAGCCTATGACTTGTCCGAAACCCCAAGATACTGAGTTGGTAAAATTTCCCAAAGTCACCAGTAGGAAGAATCATCTAGGATGCTTGTTAATGGAAAGGACATCCGTATCTTTCTCTGGGAGAGTTGACTTGATATGTTTGGGTATGGTTCAGCCAGTCTCTTAGGTGATTTTTAGGTCATTCATTCTGATGTTACTGAATCCAAGATCTGGATGGCCGAAGAAGGTCATGGTCTAGTCACAGAACAGAAATGAAAATGCAGTGAACTTCACTGGGGTATCATTAGGGAAGGCTTCCTACTGTGTATAGTGTAGCAAGGGCCTCAGATGGGGCCAGCTGCATAAAAGATGAGGCAGACTGGAATAGGCAGGGATCCACTGTCAGGAGCTCCTGGCTTCTGCAGCAGCCACTGTGATGTCCCTCACCTCTCATGAGAGAAGGAGGTACCACTGTGGGGCCACTTCTGCCTTCCTTTAAAAATTTAAAAAGAAAGTTTTTTTTTCTAAACGTTTGGGCCAAAAATGTTGGCATACATTATACACAGAAAAATACAATATTCTCCGGCTATCATTATTTTTATCCTTCCATATACCAAATACATTTATGTTCCTTTCAATGCTTTCAAGATTCTTACTCTACTACAGCATCAGCTCAACGTCCAAAATCCGATCAACTAAAAAAATTTTAAAGCAATTTTCTAAATCATCTAAATTAAGTACAAATGAAAATCCTGAGTATAATCCCTTAAGTAAAGATCCGTAATGCGATTCCTCTCTGTATGCAGACTTGAAATACTGAAGGGGTAATTTATCTCACTCAACATTCTCGATACGAAATGGTGATGCAGGCGGGCATACCATAACACTTAGGGACATTTCAGTAATTTCAAAAACTAGAAAATGTCGGGGGCAAAAAAATAACCGATCCAAAGTGATTGTCAACCTAAAAAAAAGACGTTAGACAATGATAACTATGATGATATGTAGATGATTTTATTTTTGAGTAAGCAGAAAGATTATAAACTGGGATGCACAGTTACAGGGAAACACAGATAAATCTGAAGAGGGGGTAAAGGGAAGCTTTTATAGGCAAAAGGAGAAATTTATTAAGATGCCTAAAAATGGAGTTTATTGGTTCCAGAGGCTCAAAGCCAGGGTCGATGTCACTTCATTGGTGGAGATGCTGTTACTGAGCAAATGGATTTTCAAAAGCATCTCCTCTGAATTGCTGCAATGCTAAAGAATGTGTAGAGATAAACCTTGTCATAGAAATGTATGTACATATCCAACACATGCAAGCCACACAAAGGATGAGATGAGTGAAAGACTCAAGAGAATTTCTTGTAGGATCATTTTAAAAAATCCTTGAAATAATTTTTATCTTCAGATGTGCAAGTATCAGCTCCCCTTTTTTGTGTCTTCCTGGCCCCAGTTTGCCTGGATCTGACTAGAGTGTCTTCAAACTGGTGTGTCTCCAACTTTCACACTTGGTTTTGATGTCAACTGGGCAAATTCAAGCTGTAATTCTTTGACAAGGTTTCTAACCTGAAATCCTTCCTTGTGGCTGTCAGACACTCACTCTGAACTCTGGATTCCACTTCCTGGGCTTTCAGCTCTGACCCTTGGTCTCTTGTTTCTGCTCTCTGACTTACCCTTCATCTTTTATAAAAATTAGTCATGTTCCCAACTGAATATTTTATCAGTATCTGTTTGTCAGTATAATTTATGGGATTAACAGCCTCCCCCACTCATCCGCTCTCTGTCCCTCTCAGTCCTGGATGACAATACTGCTGATGAAAAAAATAGGTCAAGAAATTCATACGCCTTGTGTGAATTTCACTGGTTTACAGTCTCTTAGACAAGAGACATTTGCACAGATATTTCTGCTATAATCTTTTTCTATTTTTGGCTTCCTCAATATTCCTAGGGAATGGCACCCCCAGACTTCCTCATATCCCTCTGATTTGATTAAGCAGCTGCTGCAGGCATACCTTTAATCTGTTGTGAATGATACTCTGACATGTTGATTCTGCTAAAGTTTCAGCAAGCGCTGTATAGGCGTATGTCCCCTTTTCTCTGAACTACACTTTGAGCTAGCAGTTTTGAATTCCACTACTTGGAGAGGATAAAAGTTCCAAAATCTCAGCTTGGTTGCTTTTTTGTTTAATCACTCTTACCTCAGCTTATCTCTCTCGACTCACATTTTGCCATAAGCAGCAGGAAGAATTCAGGCAGTGTATTCACAATTTGCTTGAAAATCTTCTTAACTATATATTCAAGTTTGTCTCATATTGTAAGTTCTGCTTTCTAGATATCTGTAGGATGTAATTTTGCCCAGCTTTCTCAACCACATTTCTCAAACTCTTTTCTCCAGTTTGGCATAAAAGATGCCCTCCTTACCTCTGAGCCTTCCCTGGCAGTGTTCTTAAAGTTCAGATTTCTGTCGATAGTCTGCTATTGACCATCTGGCCTTTCTCTAAGGTAGCTTAGGATTTCTCTATAATTCCTCTTACTTATTTTTTGAGCCCTCTCCAGAAATCTCTTATCTGTATGTTTAAACACTCTATTCTGGGTCAAGGTGGCTACTTCCACTCCACTTTTCAGAATTCTTTTACCCTTTATGTATTACACAATCACAAAGCCACGTCAGCATTTAATGCATTTCTTTTAGTAGCGGGCCACTTTCGGGTACCCAAACCTTCATCACCTGTTTATTACTGCATAACGAGTGTTCACAAACTTAATTGAGAAGCTTATTTACGGAGTCATCTAGTCACACACTGTATACTTACCCTTCATCCAGTTACACTGTAACTTGCAATTGTAAAAATTTAACATCAATTTTCATATCACGCTCTTGTATTATGCAAAGGCATAGTAACTGCAGACTTTTCAGATGGAATCTATTTTCCAATAGAATGGCTTGATAAAATATTCCAAGGTGTTATGAATTAACTGCAGCTATGAAGTTTTAAAAAATCAAAACACACTTGAGTTTTCATAAAAATAAACTATGCTGTAATATTCTGAGCAAAAAAGAGTGATTAAATGGTAAAGGCAAACTTAATCATTATAACAATTAAATGCAAAACTAATTTTTAAATAATGTGCCAAAAATGTATTTGTCATTTATTATTAAGAACTAAGGAGCGTCGTGATTCTAAATTCAAGTCTGTAATCCCAGATCTTTGGGAAGCTGAGGCAGGAGGATAGCTTGAGGCCAGGCGTTTGAGACAAAGTGAGAAAGACTCCTTACAAAAAGTAAAAATTTAAAAACAATATATAAGAAGGGACAGTAAGAAAAGAGGCTTCAAGGGAGATGGGAGGAAAACCTGGCTTGCTGAACCAGGAAGTGTGGAGGGCCCATAAGAACGTGGGATGGAGTAACCCAGGTAACCAACGACCAATAGGAAGAGACCTTTATCCTATATCTCTGTCATCTTTTCTCCTTCACAATAGAGACCCACTTCCAACTTTCTTTGTAAGTGCTCTAAAATTTTTCATTGTTCTTCTTAAATAAAAGCTCTCTTTGTTACCTGAGACTTGGGTAGGTTACGTTTACCTTCTATCCACACTGCCTGTGCTGCTCCAGTTTTATTTTCAGGTTCCACTCCCTTTTGTTTTTGGTTGCCAATGTGCCTCAGTTGAACTTTCTAGCTCAGCTGAGTAGATGAACCAGGCCAACTGAGTTCAGGGAACCGGGACCTCTGACCCCAACAAAATAAATTAAATACAAAACATATTTATAAATGTAACTCCTAAAATAATTTTTTAAAGTACCTTTTGGCAATTATTAGCTAATTATATACACTAAAGCTAAGAAAGTACTTACATTGATCTTTTGGTAACATAAACTATCATGGAAGAATTTAATGCTGGTAAATTTTAATTTCTCTTTTACAGGTTGGTATTGCATGAACAATACAGAAATTGATGTGTTTTTATTGAAAAATATCTTAGCTTCCAAAATATTGAGGAAAAATTCTTGCCAGATACTTTTTTGGCCAGGGGCTTGGTTTGAACTTGCCACTTATGGTATATGGGCCAGCTCCTTACCCGATTTGAGCCATAGGCGCCACCCTTGCCAGATACTTCTGTGTCTGCAGTTTCTTTTAAATATCACAGTATCATCAAGGGGAAAGTATAACTTGCTTATATATAACTACTTTCATTTTTATTATTTCTGGATATGACAACATTTATTTTCAAATATTATCATTTTTCTCTGACTTTTGTTATCATTCATAAAGATAGCTTTTTAATATACAAATTATTTTCTAAAAAATTTTATATGATACTGGAAGCCTTTATTAAGCTATAATGGTGTTTGTTTTAAGTTAGAAACCTGTTTTTATTTCTGTTCTTTTTTTGAGACAGGGTCTTTTTCTATTGCTCAAGCTAAAGTGCCTTAAGTGCCTTGGCATCATCTTAGCTCTGTGTTAGCTTCAATCTCCTGGGTGCAAGCAACTATCCTGCCTTAGTCTCTCAGCCAACTAGCTGGGACTGCAGTCTTGTGCCACCTGGCCATTTTTTTCTTAGGAAATGAAATAGTGAAATAGTGTCCTGTTATCATGCTCAGTTTAGTCCTGAACTTCTGTTCTCAGGTGATCCTCCTGCATAGGCCTTCCAAAGTGCTCAGTACACAGTGCCTGAGCTACTGTGCCTAGCTGAAAATCTTGTTTTTATCTTAAAAGTTAATATTACTAATTTTCTCTGATTAATTTTTTGCATGTATACAATTTTGTCAACAGTTTTAGAGGTATTAAAAAGATTTCCAAGTTTTTTGCAATTTCACAAAAGTTTTCTGATATAACCTGCTGGCAAACATTACAATCTTCCTCCCTTTCAAGGTTGATAGATTACCTAGATTTTCCAGATGTCATTATTGTCAAGTATGGCCAAGTGACTAAATCAATGGAATAAAGTGAAGTGACAGGTGCCTGTGAAACTCCTGGCTCTTTAAAATCATCCTTTTCAGTCTTCCAACTTTTTTTTCCTTGGCTAGCTAGAATGGGTGAAACTCTCACTCAAGGCAAACTTGAGATCTGTTTGTGGAAGATCAAAAGTTCTCTGGCCATCTAATTCCTTGACTGAATGTGGAAGAAGGAAGGCGGGATGTCCTGAGCACATGGCCTGCACCCTACACTATACTGCCACAAACATGTACATACTTTGTGTGCACAGAATTATTAGGTCTTTGGAGGTCTATTTGTTATAGCTCTTAGCACCCCCAAACACTAGTTGTCTGTTCTGAACTAAGTTTGGCTTCTTTCTTTGGAATTGTTACATGACAATGTTAGCAATGGTGACAGTGTTTGTCCTTCCAGAAGGAAAACTTTTGTTCCATTATTTAGGGTGATTTCAACTCTAAACTCTATAAATTATGTTTTAGTCTTCTTCCAGTAATTTAGTAGGCATGGTTTATTTATTCTTATCTCTTTAGAATTTCAGAAAGCAGTGCATTGAGCCCTTGTTCTTCATATTGTTAGCTTTCTAAGCAGGTGGCCTCGTCTCACCACTCATTCATACTGACATTTGGAAAGTGTAAATTGCTACCTATGATCCTTCTTGTCTCAGAATTCAGATCCTTGGTCAGAAGGTTTCTTTTTTATCTTTTCTTTCTTTTTTTTTTTTTTCTCATTACTTGAATTCAATTGCTCCTTTTATTACTAGAATTCAATCCTTATGTTTGGAGTTCTGACACAATTTTTTTTTAAAAATTAGTTACCTGGTGGTTTTCTGCTGATATTGAGGCATCCCAATTCTCTCCGATAGGGTCCAGGAGTTCCCAACCCTCATTATGCTTTCATTCCCCTCACTGCATGCCAACTTTGGAGAAATATCAATATGCCGGTGAAACCCGGCTTTCCAGAAATGTCACAAAATGATAACATTGGACAGATTACATTGGTTTGGTCATTTTACTGCAAGTCAATCTCAAGGACTTATACCACCTTCAACTTGGAAATAAAGATTTTATATTCAACACTTAAGGAGTACTGAAATTACTTATCAATAAATAGTATATTAGTTTATAGACTCTTTCTTTAAGCATTACAATGTTTACTAGTTACCTAAATTTAGGTAGCACTTATTTCTATATTCAGATTTTCATTTTAATAGAGGGAAAAGTAACATATCAATAAATCTGTAAGCAGGAAAATCTGCAGTAAAACTATTGTTGTAGGAGTGCTAGTAAGATAATATTTAAGAATATGAGATGTGAAACTGGAATAAAAATAAGAGTTTTTTTTATATATAAAGAGGAACATGTTGCTAAAAGCCAGCTACTGCCTTCAGTGTTAGAAAATATTTAAACTTATGCAGATGAATTGTTCGAGTTTCAAGGGACTCACAGACAAAGAGAATTTTAAAAATGACCTTATAAGATGAATCCTGACAAATAGCAATGATCAGATCGACTCTCACGCGTTCTGTTGAAGAACAAAACAGAAACCTCCCAAAGAAGGCAAAGTTAAGGAAATCTCAGTCAGTGGCAACAATCTTTTCAGGCCATAATTGTATATTAGTCCTGTCTGAATCTATGAAGAATCTAGAACTTTACAGATTATAGTTCGTGGGAGTGAATTTTCACAAACACTGTCATTTGGGAGAAACATTCTGTGAAAAGTAACTATTGAATCACACACATAGATAATGTTTTATATATATCCTATTTCTCTTTTAAGAAAAAATATAAGAGTTTATAAATATTTAACACAGTTACTGCTTCCTTTAGGAAGAAAGACTTTAGTTTAAGTAAAATTATGGAATGTAGGTTGACTGAAAAAGCAGAAAACACAAAATATCTAAGATTAACTTTTTGCATATTAAATGCACTAAATTTACATCGACTGATCTATGATATTAAAAATGAGCACATATAACGAATGTTTAATAAACAGATACACATGTGTATACACATACTGTCAGAGTTTAAATGATAATGTTGGCTCATTAAATGCTAACCTTTTCAAATATCATTTCTATAAGTGATGCAACAGAAAGACCATATTTAAGTGAGTCTGAGGCACAGTAATCTATAAGGGCTGCTGAAACAAACACTGAGAACTCGGTGGGTTTGAAAACAAACACAGCGACCTAGGTGGATTCATTTACTCATCCTTCTGGAGGCTGTAAATCTGTGATCAAGATGTGGACAGAACTGACTCTTTCTGAGAGTTCTGGGAGAATATGTATGAGGTCTGTCTCCTAGCTTCTAAAGGATTGCTAAGAATCTTTGGCATTCCTTGGTTTATAGAATATGACTTAGGTCTGTTTTCTGTTAGCATGGAGTTTTCCCTCTATGCATACAGTACTTGTGTCCACATTTACTCCTTTTGTAGGGACATTAGTCATATAGGATTAGGGTCCCAGCCTGTTCCTATACAACCTCATCTTAACTACTCATATTTGCAGCAACCCTATTGCCAATAAGGTCACCTTCTGAAGTACTAGAGGTCAGGACTTCAACATCTGAACTTTCGAGGACATAATTCAACTCATTCCAACCATAAAGAACTCCTTTTCCAAAATACTTTATCAACAAGACCCTGAATAAAGTGAATAGAATATTACAGGAGGCTAAAACACACCTTTTCAGTATACAGTGAAAGGGCCTCGGGCTCATCTTACTAATTCTTTAAGGAGAAAATAAAGATGTTGTGGCATTAAAGTACAGAAGATGTGAATTACTTTGTTTTATTGCATTGAATATGTTTGTGTTTTTAATTTAATATTTTAAATATGTCAAGCCATTATTATAGTATTAAGACAAAATGTATTAAAAAGTTTATGATTCTTTACATTGTGATTTCTTATACATTCTTATACATCGAGTATAAACAATGATCAAAACTGAAAAGGCAACGGGGGAGAGCGTGGTGGTTTGTGCCAAAAAAGTGAGAAGAATACAGCGAGCCTTTGTAGACACAGTGATGAATTTAAAATGTGTACAAGAAAAGTAGTTTCCACCTAAAGGTAAAGGAAGAAACTAAAGGCTGAATAAACGTTACATTTTAGCAGAGATCTCTATTGTTATGGATGGTTCAGTGTTTGGAGAGAAATAGTTAAGTCACCAAAAGTGTTATCAAGGCTGGCTGCTAGTATAAAACTTAAAAGCAGAGTGAAGGTGCAATTTAAGAAGAAAAGCCTAATGACTTATAATTCTAAATAAAATAGTAGATTATCACATTCAATTCAATATTAAGAAAGTTGAATTGTAAATCTAGTAATCTGAAGGTATTCTTTGTTTCAGTTTTCCTGAATTCTTCACTAAATTAATCAGTCATCACTGAATTAATCTAAAACCTTGTCTGAAAACAGAATTAAACTTAACAACTTGTTTTTACATTTTAAGAAATATTTCGGTACATAAAAAGATTTTATTTCTATTTTATTTGTATTTGCAATTTCTAGATGAATGATTGGCTTTATATTCAGTCCATACCAACCATATTCCAACACAGGATACTTAATATTTCCATAAAAATAAAAATGCTGGTGAAAAATGTGTCCATTTATATAGCCTATTCACTCAGCATTATTGCTCATTCATATTCATTTATATGTTATTTTCCTGCATTTTCTGCAATGGTTATCATATCTCAAGCTGACAGCTTCCAAAATTAATATTGAGTCCAATTCTTCTTTGTAGATTTAGGTGGAATTGATTACCATCCTCTTCAATACTCAGAGTTTTTTGCTGAATTGCTGGACATAAGAAAAATATTTAAAGCTTATGCATAGGAAGCTCAATACAAAATAAGCACTTAAGAAATCTTTTTAAATAAATGTATGTGCTATGGAACTGATAAAAATTAAGAAATAAGAGAGCACATGACACACAATTTCAGTATTCAGTGAATGACAAGGCAAATTACTAACCCCAAACCAGGAAGACAGTTTCCTTAATGTGGATTTGACAATTTTTATCAAGTGGATACCATTTATTCTAATAAGGTGATTCTTGATAAATGTTTATTGTTTAATTACCCAGAATAGTATCCTGGAAGAAATTAATGTAAAGAATAACAGCAGGAGTGCAACACATCTCCAGACAAGATGATTCAGATATCATTATACATTCTCCTTAAATCAATATTTTAAAATAAATTAGATTTTCAGATTAATATCAGGGTACAGGCATTTAGGCTGTGTAGTT
Organism: Otolemur garnettii; assembly: GCF_000181295.1. Lineage (NCBI taxonomy): Eukaryota > Metazoa > Chordata > Mammalia > Primates > Galagidae > Otolemur > Otolemur garnettii. Next base: position 15,808,799 of record NW_003852404.1, on the reverse strand, counting down.
TGCACTTGTGAGGTTAAAGTCTGAATTGTAGTTGTATCTTTCCCCCAGGAACTGTGCCACATACCTGTGCATTCTACCCATTGAGTGAGAACTAACTAAACCCATCCCCTCACTCTCAACTTGAATTTACTTAATTTTTTTCCACCTATGAACCTATAGTTGTTAATCTACTTGTTTATAATAAAGATAATCTGAGTCGTCTAAATGATTTTATTATATCAAATAACTTAAAAAGGATTTTTCAAATAATGAGATATTATTTATTAACTGAATTAATTTACAGAGGCAAAGTTAACTTCTTACTTGTCCAAAATGTGATGTCTTTGCTGAGTCCAATATAAACTAAAAAAAAAAAAAAAAAGTTCTAGATCTTTCCCTATTCATGTTTATGTTGTCTATGAGAGAACTGTCAGTGTTGTGGGACAGCTAGGTCAATGTTGTAACACAAGGAGGTGAGCTTTAGTAAAGGTTTTTACCCCTTTATTGCAAAAGAACAAGTCAGTTGTAAACATAACCACCAAAGATTAAAAAATGCAATATCAAATCTGTCTTGTGTGAGGTCTGGCCTGTGACTAAGTTCTAGCAGTTGAGAAGTGACGGAAATGTTACAAGAAAACTTCTCAGAACCTTTGTGAGAGTCAGTTCAAATGAAGACTGTGTTGTTCTTCCTTACAATGCCTGGAGTACAAATGTGACGCTCAGCTAATCCCAGAATGGGTTTAACTTTAAAAAATCCCAGCTTGTCTCTCATTTCTTTCATAGATTATGCCTTTGGTGTTGTATTTAAAAAGTCTGGCCCTGCCCTCTAGGTCATATAGATTTACTCCCGTGTTATCTTCTAGAGGTTTTACAGTTTTGTGTTTTATATTTACATGTATAATGATTTTGAGTTCATTTTTGTGAATGATGGACGATCTGTGTCTAGAGTGTTAATGTTTATTATGTAGATGTCCAGCTTTCCCAGTACTGTTTGCTGGAAGATTATCTTTTTTCCCATTCTATTTTCTTTGCTCCTTCATTATAAATCAGGGGGTTATATTTGTGTGGGTTTATTTATGGATTTTCTACTTTATTCTATTGATCTATTGCACCTACTCTTTCACTAAACCACATAGATTCAATTATTGGAACTTTAGAGTAAATCTTAAACTCCAGTAGAAGAAATTTGTTCTCCTTCAGTATCGACTGGGCTATTCTGGGTCTTTTGCCATTCACATTATTTAAAAATTAATGTTTATACACAGAAAGTGCCAATTTCTAAGTGGAAAATGACTCAAAGCCATTTAGTTCATTATTAATGGGAACTCTTATATTTGTTTATATTAACTCAAAAATAACTCCACAAAGAAAAAAATTGATGTTCTGGTATGGAAAGTTCATTCTCCAAAATATAATTTTTCATGTGAGTTTTATCTGTCTGGGCGTCTTAAAATTGTGTGATATTTTTTGATGATGCTTCTTTATTAAGATGTATTCAAAATATGTATTCAGTATTATGGCAAGCATATTTCAAAATAAAATAATGCTAAATTTTAATTTCTTGAGTGCTCCACATAGATGATGGAGATATTTATAAAATTTGAATTATATTTGTTTCCTGAGGTATGAATATATGATCAGGATAACTTAGTATTGAAAAGATAACTCAAGTAACTTACAGTACTTCTTTCCATTTTGTAAATTCTCTTTTTTTACTTACATAGGCGAAAGGCCTATATGCCTCTGGCCAAAAAAGCTGTTTGAGAGAAAGCAGTGAAAAGACTTTGTGCAGGCACACTTGTGAGAAATGGAGGCAGAATCCCATATGGCCAGGTTGGTTGCGGGCCTAAAAACTCCCTGACCTAAGGTCGACCTGGTCGGTTGCAGGCACAAAAACCCCCTGACTTAGGCCCACAGGGGAGCGGAGGTTTGCACACAAATTTCTGTATGCCCTAGGAGTTTCTTAATTATGCCTCATTTTTAAGATCGAAGTAACTGCTTCCAAATAGCAAGGTCAGTAGAACAGAATTTCAAACTATCTCTTTCCTCCCATAGGCTCAGGCTTCATCAGTTAAGAATAAAAGAAGTAATGGCTAACAGCCGGTTCTCCATTAAGTTATGTTAAACTGGGTCATGTTGAAAAGGTTATGCTTAAAGGTATATGTTGGGTAGATATTCAGGTTACTAGGAAGGGACTACTTACAAGGCGGGTAGTCACAAGATATTTAAATGGATTTTTGAAGTTATTGATGTCCAATGCGCATGTGCAGAATGAAAAATGAAACCATTGACATCCTGTGTGCATGAGCAGAGGGATTGTAATAAATATTAATGAGGTCACTGCTGTATAGTGCACATGCACAAGATTCCCTGTATAAACCAACGGTAAATAAAGAAGCTCACCATTTTGCCTGAGCGAGCAGATGGTCACCTTTATTTAAAATACAATTTCAATAAGCATGCTTATTCTTTGCGACATGGCTTTTTCATGGGACCCTAATGACAACACCCTAATGGCAACAACTTCAATATGCTTTTAACAACTATTTTAGTTGATAATTTCACAAAAACAATTTTCCAAAGAATTATTGGTTAGTAAGAAATTAATATGCTAGATTCTCAGCTTTTATTTTCACCGATAAATCAAGCAGTTAATAAAAACTATTTTCTTGATTTTTCTTGCAAACTCAATACGATCCACACAATACTTAAGTCACCATAATTGCAATACTATCTTAAAGGAAAACAAAAAGCAAAGGAAACATACATACCATAAAACACCTCTGAGAGCTTCTGACAATTGTAAGTTAAATAGTGAAACTAGAAATACTTTGTCAATATTCAGATCAAGCTTTATTATTAAATCCAACTAAACTGTTGATACAAAAGCAAAGTTCTCAATATTTTTAGAATTGCCGACTTTTTTTCCTGCCTATGATTCTTTAAAATTCTCCTGGTTTAAATAATAATATTTAGTATTTGTTTTGCTGTAATATTATACCAGGTATGATAAATTCTTTACATGTAATATCTAACCATTTAAAATAAATTCAGTTTTTATGTAACTGAAAAAAATGAGAACAAAAGGAATTAAGTAATTATCTTCATAGAAGATCCAGGTTTCAATATCATGATAGCCTGCCTGGTTTAAAGGATAAAACTTTGTATAGCTGAGTAAACAGGAACCAACTCCCCAACCGTGAGTATGCTGGCCCACATGCTAAGCATAAAGGAAACCAGTAACTTCTTCTATCATAAGTTACCATGGTTTCTCAATGAAATTCCCTAACTCCAATATCAGAAATATCAAAATTTGCAATATTGTTTTATATAATGTCACTATTCTCTATGAGATTTAGCTTCTTGGCTTTTCTCTGAGCCTGTTTTTTTCTTTATTTCCTTTTAATTTGGTTTTGATCCATACACATATTATTCTATGACCCATGAGGCAATATGAATAGGAAAAATTTCTCTGTTAATATGAAAGAAGAGTTTCTTTACTCCTGTCTATGCGGCCCCCAATTTGAGCTGGCACGGCAATGCTCAAAGATTGACATATAAAATCTAGGCTCAGGAAAACATTCTGCATATTTGCTGCTTTCCCACTTGCAGCCCATGACCTCCACTGCCCAGATACATGTGTTCCCTGTCTATATTTTCCTGCCTATTTTTGCTTCCATAAAGCTTGTCAACACCTAACATGAAATATATTTCATTGTTTCTTTGAGATTGTTCAGTGAGTTAGTCAGGCTCCTCTGAGATGCAGACAATAAGATGAAGCAGATCATGAAAGAGATCAGTCAGGGACAAAGCTTGCGATGGAAAACACAAGGGAGCAGCAAGAGTCTGGAAACTTGCGGACCTTGATGTCAGTTGTGCTTGGGTAAAGGAAAAGTGAGAAGAAGGGAAGAGTGAGACATCTAAGGCTGCTAACCAGATGTAAGAGATTTAGCAAGGATATCTTTGCATCCTTGAGTCAAAATGTCCCAGTACAGCAGCTCCATATCCTCCGCTACGGTGAGCTCATTAATACGCTGGACTCACTCAGTCATGGGCATGGAGAAACAACAGAAAGCACGGGCTCAGAACAGGTGACAGACTTTGGAGCATGATATTTGTTATTGCTCTTAACTACACTCCTCTGAGAAATGTATTTCAATGCTTCCTTTACCAGCGTGAATACAGGGCCTCTGTTCACTGTCCTACCTACAAGGGCACCTGGGTCACAGTAGTAATCAATAAATGTATAAGAAGAAATGAGTCAGTTCTGCACAAAAACGTTTATATTTTCTGCAGTGTCTTCTTGGACATTATCCTTCTTCCACAAGCTGCTGGCAATCTAGAACGATAGACAGAATAAGAGGATATCGGAATCCTTATCTAATCTTCACAGGAGAGCAAAAGAAAAATTTTAAGGCACTATTTGCCATGGAACCAGAGAAGTGATTTTCCTTCATAGAACATAAATTATTCCTAACAACAGTCATTGAAAATTAATTATATGGGGTATTAATGGCAGCTGAAACAGGATAAATGCTGATGAGTTTCAGAATGTAGTGTGAGCAATCTGGGGTTCAGATGACTTGTGGTGCCTATGTGCTCCCTCATTAAACACAGTCGTAGTTTCAGACACTTATTTCATTTAAATGCATTGGGCTTTAATATTTAACAATATTCAATTCTTTGAAACATTATCAGAAATAATAGAATGGGTAAAACTCTCTGAAAGGATTAAGCATACATGGTAACAAGTAGCTTCAAAGACAAAGAACAGTTACAACATGTTATGAATAGAAAATAAATATTAGTGACCTATAAAGTGAATTAAAAGATACATAACTACAAAGGGTCTATATGTAGTATAATAACAAAAACAAGACTGCCTTTATAGATAGAAAGAGATGGAGGGAATGAATCAATCTAAAATATTAATAAGCACAAATCATCCTCAATAAATCGCCCACTGGTGACATTCATTATGACCCTGTTTGGAACTCATGTGTGCTCTATCCCTGAAATGTAGTTACTAAGCATGGCTGCATATCAATCGTGGGGAATTTATAACAATGGATAGGCATTCCTGCCACACATACTTCCAATAGAGTTAGTACACTTGCCTCTAGACATTCTGTTTCTGCAGAGTCGCCTTGCCCAAATTTCACCTTTGATTCTCATAACTATCAAGGGACAGATGTTGAGGCTGAGAGAGTGAGAGTCACAGGCCACATGAATGCTGTGTAATGCAGGATCCAGAATGTGGTCATTTCACTCCACGTGCTCCTTACCTTTACTATGTCAACTTACCATATTTATTTCTTCTTGATTTTTAACATATTTTAAATCCATTTAGCATAACTCAAAATTTCAAGTAAGTCTGTAAGCATTTCAACTCTAGGAGCTCTGGAACATCTTGACAGGTAGTTACCTGAAAACGACCTTGGCAGAATGGTGATTTCCCACATGATGAAACTTCATACAAGATATTTCTCTGTAAATACAAGGCCTGACAATTAAGGTCACAAAATCATCCTAGAAAAATTGATACACATCTCATTGTTGAATATCAGTACAGTCACCTTTTAAGTACTCCCCTTGGAAAGCTATGTGCCAATGCTAGCACCTAGTTCATCCTTCAAAGCAGTTTTGGAACTCTTTTCCTGGACTGTCAATCAAAGCTATTGTTGTATTACCCTCAATGTCTTGAATGTCATCATAATTTCTTCCTATCAATATTTCCTTCATCTTCAGGCAAAGAAAAAAGTCATTGGGGGGCCAGGAAGTTGTTCCAATATAATTATTTGTTTACTGGCTACGGCGTCCCTCACAGACTGTGCTGTGTGAGCTACTGCATTGCCATGATGCTACAGCCACAACTGTCTCATGCCAAGATTTTCAGTTAAGATTTTTTTTGTTTCTCTACTAATGTTTATGAGGTCTGCTATCCAATGATTTCAACACATGCATTGATGAACTTTTACGGTGTTTTTGTCAGTTCTGCTTGTTACCAGAAACCCTGATCCTTGTCAGAGATGCATTCTCTCCCCTCAGAAATACATTTGTATCCTGCCATTTTCTTCATTGCATTGTCCTCATAAAATTGGACTAACATATACCTGACTCACTTCCACTCTTGTCAAGTTTAACAAGAAATTTACGAATGTTTGTTTGTTGCTCTAATTCAAGCTCTGACATTCTTCTGATGACACACAAAACCATGAATACTGCACGGTCACATGTCATGAACACGATGGTGGGACACTGATATATCAAGGTTATAAAACCTTACTGAGTTGTTTGTAGAATGCAATCAACTTAAACACAGACAATTTCTCAGAATTAATTGTCACATCTTACATTTTAGCTAACAGAATAGTGAGAGTCAGAATCCTATTTTGGAGAGAAATACCTACACAAGCTATTTGGCAAAAAATGTTTTGTTGGAAGCCCATAAAACAAAGATAATTATACCATATCTTGTTTTAGAAAAAAATGTGATTGAGGTAAGGCAAGTTGAAGAAGAAAATTTTAGCCCATGAGTGCTACTGTATCAAAATATCTGCGAGTGAGTAATTTTTGAAAAAGATAAATTGATTTATTACCGTAAAGGCTGGGAAGCCCAAGTTGAAGGCACCAGCAGATTCACTGTCTGATGATGGATGATCTCTTGTTTCTAGTGCCTTACGACTGTCCTCACGTGACAACTCTCTTTTAGAAGGTCATTGATCTCATTCATGAGGGAAATACATTCACAACTTAATCATTTTCTAAAAGATCCACCTCTTAATACAATCACATTGGAAATTAAGTGTGGGGGGAGCACACAATTCAGACCATAGTAGAAACAGACAAGATGAAAGACCTGATTCTACTGCAAAGTTTGAATAAGCAGGAATTCATAACAAAGTCATAAATTTGAAATAATTTCTATGTCTTTGATTTAACCTCTTCCCTCTTTTCAGCACTCCACACTAAACCTCGAAATCTTGTGCAGAATTTCTCAAATGCCCACATGGTTATCAGAAGTTGTCTCCTTTTCTCCCGGCCTCTTCCTTTATTCTACACGAAGTGGATGCACAACACTATTTTCAAAAAGAAAGAAATTCACTAAAAAGGTAAAGTGCAGTCTTAGAGACGCCTACAGAATTATCACTACTTAACTGTCTTCACTCTAGAATTAATGAATCTTAGGGAAATAAAGTAATTTCCACCAGAAATATAATTTAAATTCAAACTTAACTAGAGTATAGAGACATGGAAACTTGAACTGATGTCAGGATTATGTAAATTCATGGTTAAATTTAAAATCTTTAATCTAATGGTCTGTCTCATTAAGTTGGAGGAAAAAGGCAAAATTACATGAAGCAGCTCATAGGCAAACGTCCTCGGCCTAAAAAGTGTTGGTAATAGCACAATGTGCATTAAATGTGTGCAGAGCTATTGATTTCCTCAGTAAACAGGTGAACTGGGTTGGGCCTGCGTCGGGTGTTTTCTTGGCTGCTCAGCCTATGAGCAACCTTTGAAATACCAGGTTTTGTAAATGTTATCATTTTCTATGTGAGCCGTGATATTAAAATTCTGGGAATCACTACAATGTAATAATATAGTGGAAGATATCCCTGGTCATAGGGGTCAATGTGTCACCAAAAGGCTAATGGGGTTCTGTGCAGAACTATAGAGACTTTGGGGACTTTCTTCATATTTCTCTACAATATTCCAGAAATGATAACAGGCATTATTTCACTTAATTATGATAACAGCTTACAGAGGTAGGTAATATTTTGTTGGAAACATTAAAAAGTGCATAAAAATGATATTCAAAGATTAAAAAATAAGCTTTATTTCTCAACATGAACTCTATCAAGTTAAAGCCACTTTTGTAAGCAATTGTACCAGGTATTCAGTCTATCACTAAAAAGGTGAGTGTCCTAGGAGTTTAACCATGACAATGCATTACATGTTGTCATTACATTATTAGCTGAGGAACAATGGGTGCTCTATAAATATTTTTTAAGATTAGAAAAAGAAAAAAGTTCAGAAGGAGCCGTACTGGAAGGTGAATACTTAATGATTTCCCATGGAATGCTTACAAAATTGCCCTTGTTTGATGAGAGAAATGAACAGGTGCATGAGCTTGCTCTTGGTCAGTCCCCTTTTTGCTTTGACTGAACCCCTTTTACCTCTTAGTAGCCATTGCTTTGATTGCGCTTTATCTTCAGGATAATGCTAGTAAAGTGATGCTTCATATCTTGCCATAATATTTCAGAACATGCTTCAAGATCTTGATTATATTTATTTAGAATTTCCATCAAAAGTTTTGTTGTTGGGGTGGCGTGTGTGGCTCAGTGAGTAGGGCGCCAGCCCCATATACTAAAGGTGGCGGGTTCAACCCCAGCCCCGGCCAAACTGCAGCAAAAAATAGCTGGGTGTTGTGGTGGATGCCTGTAGTCTCAGCTACTCAGGAGGCTGAGGCAAGAGAATCGTCTAAGCCCAAGAGCTGGAGGTTGCTGTGAGCTATGATGCCACAGTACTCTACCGAGGGTGACAAAGTGAAACTGTCTCTAAAAAAAAATTCTGTTGTTGTCCTCATCTGATCTGGACATGACACTTTTGACACCAATAGAGTGGAGGGTCTTCACAACTTTAATTTTTTTCAATCAGAATTTTGAAAGATGAATAAATTGAAATGTCTATGATTTCGATTATTGTTTCTACTACCTATTATTGGTCTTCTTCAATTAGCACACAGACAAGATAATTTTTTTTCCTTCCAAACTAAAGAATGTTGGTCAGCCCCTGCAAATTCCATCTTCAATGTTATCACATCTCTTCTTAAAATCATAGTGAAATGGAGATAAGCCACTATTTCTATGTCCTTTCTAAATCCTTAATCCAGTGTTTTGCAACCTTTTTTATTTCATAGTACATTTGAACCTGTAGTTAAAATCCCATGGTACACTTAACTTTTGATCCAAAAAAGAGTTTTAAAAGGAGTATACTTACTGTGCTTTGAATGCTTTCAAAAATAATTAAATTAAAAATCTTTTAAAATGTTTTTGGTACACCTAAGAACCTCTCATGGCACACCAGTTGAAAATCACTGCCTCAATCCATAAGAAATATAAGCATAAGAAAAATAATTTTTATTTTATTCCACACAGTTTGAGATGGTTAGTACATGATAATAAATGGTACAGTAGTTAACTATAGCCAAATAAATAAGTTTTGAGATGTAAGTGGAAGTTGAGAATCACATACATTATTATTAAGGGAAACAAATTACTCAGCTATGTTGTGCCCCATGTAATTCCTTTTTCCACTGTCTTCACATTGAAATAAAATATATAATCGCTGGATCTCCAGCAACAATCATATAGCATGAGGATGGGAACCTGAGAATGGAAGCCTGAGAATGGCAGTAGAGATACACGGAGAGGAGTCTAAATTACTGAGGACCTTAGTCACCCAAGCCATTCAGACGTGTTGGCCATTGGAATTAAACTACATGACAAAAAATTAGCCATTTGCATATTTAAGGCATTGATTTAGTGGGTTTTCTTATGTGTACTGCCAACAGCATATCCTTTTCTTAAACTTTCAAATAAACTGAGCCACTTGCTAAAGTTTATAACTGGGGGAGCAGGAATTTGTATCTTAATGGTCCTACATCAGGACCTTCAGTTTGATCAATATGGTTAAAATATGGTTCCCTGAGAGCAAAAGTGAAATTGTAAAAAATGTGAATTATTATACAAGTTGTTAAAAGATAAAAAATTTAAAATATCATAATCATAGAATTTTTATAAGTATATACAATATCAACTGTCTTCTTGTGGAGTAACTCTGCAGCAAATGGATTACCTATCACCCGCTCTTGCCATAGGCACTATTAGTCACAGACAAAAATCTTTAATACACATCAAAATTTAGATTAAACAAACTGGTTTTATTTTTCTATTCTATGCATGTCCAGTGAAGGTACATTTTACAACACAACAGAAAAGACAAATATTACTTTTAATATATAAAAAGACAATATTACTTTTAATATATAAAATTCTTAAAATTTATTAAAAAGAATGATATATTTTTGGTCAGGGCTGTCTTCCTCTTTTTTTTTTTTTTCTGACCCTAACTCATTCTAGTACAGTCATATGAATAAAATAATTCTGGTTGCAAAATCAAATTCTAAAATGAGAAACTTTCTTATGGCCCTAGGTTACAAATAATTAGAGAAATATCCAATTCCGTGTAAGTGAAAAATTCTTTCTTTCTGATTTTCTGCACACGTGCAGCTTTGTAACTGGCTCGTTTCATTTACAGCAGGGATATTGAAAACACATTTCAAGGGCTCCTACTGATTTGAGAAATATATTGTACCTTAAGGGCTGCCAGAGAAAATTTGCAAATTACTACTGCAAATTATTTCAACAAGAAAACATACTGATATGTTCAGGTAATGGAAAGGGGAAAAAGATTAACATAAGTGTCATAAAAAAAGCTATTGTGCTGCATAAATCACAGGTAGTCAAATATGTTTTGGAAGAAAGAGGCGGTGCTAGAATGCAAGAAAGAATGTACGTTATACATTGTTTCTCATTCAACTCCCAGTGCTCCTTTGATTTCCATGTTAAAATATACACTTTCTCATTTTTCTGTCCTAGGATCAGGACTTTAGGCCATTCTTTCTTCCTTAAAATACTATTTGGTGAATTAAAAACTATTAGCTTTCACCTAGGAACATATGGACATTTTTCTAATAGTGTGAAATATTTAATTAAAATATTTAAAGTTCAGTAAACCCAGAAAAATCCATGAAGGTAGGCACCCTATTTAATCACTAAGAGCAGGGATTATATTCAATTATATTTTTAAGAAATGGATCATATGTTTAACATTTTCTTTATAAATTCTTATTGAAACAACATATTTAATTCATCATTAATATAATCTCATGAAATGTGTACCTTCTCAATCATAAATTGAGAAAATCACTTTCAAAGAATCTTCAAAGCTGGCATCCCTTAGTGGAAGAATATTACTGAGTAATAAAGACACCCAATAATTGATATGGGAACAATTGGACCTACACAATACGTAAAAGGAGAGGTGAGGAGAGGCATTTTTGTAAGATTTGAAATGCTTTGCTTAGGAAAGTGGAAATCTTTCTATTCATTTCTATTTGGTTTATGTTTTATTTATTTATTTATTTTCGTTTGTTTGTTTATTATTAAATCATAGCAGTGTACATTAATACTATTATGGGGTACAGTGTACTGTTTCTGTATACAATTTGAAATACTTTCATCCAACTGGTTAACATAGTCTTTTTCTTAGTTATTGTGTTAAGACATTTATATTCTACATTTAGAGAGAGTCACATGTACCCTTATAGGATGAACCATAGGCGTGATCCCACCAATCACCCTCCCTCCACCCACCCTCCTCTCCCTCTTTCCTCTCCCCATATTCCTTGGTTTATGTTTTAAATAAATTTTCCTACGGTAAATGGAACTGGTGGTAGTGATTGTGGAGGTTTTGTGACTTTGCAGAGAGAGGAGTTATATTGTGAAAAGATGGAAATAGCAGATTGAAAGGAATTTTGGACTCTCCAAACACTCAATTTTGTCTTTTCTGTTGTGTTGTCACTACAATACCCATCATCTACGATGTCTGTAAAGTTTTTGCAGAGTAAAATCTTGACAGTTTGTTATATGTCACAGGTAAAGTATGTACTTATTAACCATTAAGTGAATTTCAAAGATTATATTATTGATACAAAAACACTTCCTAGTGTAGATATTCTGAAAACCTATATCTGTGTGTGTGAGTGCATATATAAGTAACAATATTCAATTTAGCTGATGAGGGTGATTAATTCAAATAAAAAAAATTTTTAAATAATAGATTTCATTAACTTGATACAGTTAAATTAGTCAACTGAATACTTTAATTTTGTTCACACAAACATTGTTTTTCATAATTAGAAAAAAATAACAAACTCCAAATCTTTTTTTCCTACTGAGAGTGATGATAAACGTATATGACATGTTTTACTATTCTAGGATGTTAGAGTCAGTTGTTTTGTTTTGATATTGCTTGACTGAATATATGCACCAATTTAGACTGAATTGTTTGGTAAGCTTCTGATGAGGCAGGTCAAATAAACTAGAGGCTTAAAATGACCTTAGTGAACTTTTTTTTTTTTTTATTTTTATCTCCAGTTTATTTTTTTTAGACTAAGAGCAGAGTATGAAAGTCACAGCCAAAGCACTTGAAAAAGGCCCAGGAGGATGGGTGGGGACTACATAGGGTGAGCAGGGTAAGGTCCTGGGAGATGGTTCCCGGCTCAGGGCTGGAAGGGAGGGGGGTGAACATTTTTTAATAGGTTGATCTATCTAAGCATAGAATTGATCTATTGAGAAGAGTTCTTTTTTTATCTTTTAATTTCAAAGTTATAAGAGGGTACAGATGTTTGGGTATATGAATATACCAAAGAGGTTACAGATGTTTTGTAATGTTTAATTAAGGGTTATTGCTGTGCCCATCACCAGAATAATATTCATTTTACCTGACAGTTTTTCCCCTGTTTATCTTCCCCTCTAAACCTTCCTGTACTCCAATGATGTTTGTTTTTCTCTGTGTCCAGGTATGCCTACAGGTTAGTTCTAAATTATTACTGCAAACGTGTGGTGTTTGTTTTTCCATTCCTGAGGTACTTCACTTAGAATAATGGTCTCCAGTTCCTTCCAAATTGCTGAAAAATATAATTCATTTCTTTTTATGGATGAATCATACTCTACTACTAATGAGTGAAATCACTAATCCACTCTTGAATTGATGAACACTCAACTGGATTCCACATCTTTGTAACTGTGAATCACACTGCAGTTAATATGCAAGTGCAGGTGACTTTTTGATGAAATGACTTCTTTTCCTTTGGGTGAGTACCCAGTAGTGGGATTGCTGGGTTGAATGGTAGGTCTATTTTTAGTTATTTGAGAAATCTCCATACTGTTTTCCATAGTGACTGGGATGTAACATTTGTTCTAGATGAAAGTTACTCATAACTTGGACTTAATGCAGTCTTAAGCAAGACACTCTTAAATATTAAACCTAATGTAATATAATAAGTGATATTGTTACAATGGGTAAAATAAATATATTCATTTAAAGACAGCTAAATTGCACATCAAAGCTCACTTTAATTCTAAAATAAAATATTTAATAATATTGTGTAATAAAGCTTATTTTTCATCAAATATATTTTGCCCTTGGGGTAATATTTTGTTTTTTAAAGTAATGCTTAATGTATTTAAGACAATTTTTTGTCAATTTAAACAAGCAATTTAAGATTATTTTCTATCCATAACACATTAGTTTGCATTAATAAGCTTTATTGCTAAGCCACATTCATAAGTACTATTGGAAGAAAAGCCTAGCAATGTTTAACTTATATCTTCTTGAAAGCACTAAGCTCAGAAGAGATGGCAGTACATTATTAGAATGATACAAGGCAAATTATTGTGAATACTCAATTGGGCAGGAGCCATAATAAGTGCTTTAGAAAGTTATTCCATATGGAGGGATATAGAAAAGATCTGTGGAGTAGGAGACATATAGATAGATGGAAAATAAGTAAATTTTATAGTGATTGTAAAAGGAGTTATGATAGAAAATCCAAATGAATAAAATATTATGTTAAAGAAAATAGGTGACAGTGTTGCAGCACAGGAGAAATGAGATTAGAAATCAAGGTATAGCTCAGCAACTAATAAGATGCATGAATTCAGCAAATTAATTGACCATCTTGAGCATAAATACCTGTATTTTTATGCAATCCACTTAATCTTTGAATATTTGAATATGCAAAGAAACACACTTCCCTTTTATTCAATTAAAATCATAAGACTTTGAAACTCTCTTCTACCAATCTGGTAGAAAGTCTACTATTAGATTTTCTTTTTTATTCTCCCACTTTGATATAAAACAGATTTAATTTCTTCTTCTGTACTATTGATATACAATACCTGTTTAGTAAGTTAAACCCTTAAGCCTTAGTAATATTATCTGGAAAATGAAAATAATAATACCTGTTTCCTAGGGGTTTTTGTGACTTGTCATATGAAAAGTAAAAATGAAATGATTATTGTAGTATGCATCATATGGTGAATATTTGATTTATTTTAATTAAAGTTTTGGGGAATAAGTTTTTTTATTATGTAATTTCATTAGGAAATAAAAATGCATCTAATTCATTCTCAACGTGAAGTTTTGAAAAAATCATTCAAAATACTCTTTGAGATTTTAATTCTTATTTTACTTTAACATAAATTTCATAGTGGATCCTTTATTTTTCTTTCAATGATCAGAAAAAAATAGTTGTGTTAACATTACCTCAAATAACTTGCATTGTCTATAGGTTATCCAAAATGTAAACATGCTTAGCATTTCAGAAAAAGATATTACATAGATAGGCCTTGTTCATGTTTTGTTCTTTTTAATGCTGTTTTAGTTAAATGCCCTTTGACTTGTGCTCATAAAATTTTTATTATAGAAGGAGTTTTATCTCTTGGTGATTGTGCTCATAACCCCAGAGTTTGAAGTTGGTAAGACATTTACCCCATAGTGTGTGTACAGTTATAAGCATTCCAGAAAGGCTTTCAAGAAACATCACACAGACCACCTCCTAGCAGGAGAAACCATAAAATTTCTCCATTTCATACTCCACCACCCTTTACTGGTCTTGTCTAATTCAATGCTGATTATTGACTCATGAGATAAATGGACTTAAGATAGAACAATCTTTAGTCATAAACTCTCTCAAAGAGTAATAAAGGAGAAATTTTTCTTATTGTACTCAGCATGTCCTATATTAAGATGAAATAAAGTACAATGACTATTGGTGATCATTTGAGTGTGTGTTCAAGAAAAAGAAAAAGAAGCTGGGGGTTGAGGGAAATGGTGCAGAGATACTGGAGCACATATTCCGGGGGAAGCAGCAAACTGCATACCTCACCTACAGAAGAGAAATATATATTCTCTGGTAGAGAATCAGAGAGCCTAGGTAGGTGTGGATGAGTTTTGAAAAATGGCAGTAAGTTCTTTGAAACGTTCTCATTAAGAGTTAGGATCTATGTCCCGCCTCCTTGGATCCGATAGATTATTGGCTGCTTCGACGTAAATAGAAGATGGCTAAGAGGTGCTGTGGAACATCTGAAGAGAAGTAATATAACAGAATGCAGGTTTCTCTTTGGCCATTGGAATAAACAAGCTGGGTGCCCTAAATTACTATGAAGTTATTCTGCGTGTGCTAACACCATGCTCTGAGGAACCAGAACACACAAATTTTCTAAGTATAGGTGCTCTGCTTGGCAGTTATTGGCTTTGGGTATTTCAGCTCACATGTCTGCCATAGGAGTGAAGCAGCCTCCAGTTCATACCAACCTTCAGTTATTATATTACCCTAGGACTGTAAGTCCCACAAGTGAAGTCCCAGACACCACAGAGCAAAGACAATCAACCTTTGTTGTAGTCTGTCTAAATTTCTTATTCACAGAACCCAGAAACATTAAAAAAAAAAAAAAAAAAAAAGGCAGTGCTTCAAATTAATATATTTTGGACTAATTTTCTTCAGGGGATAATGTTAATTGCTTTGAGATATTCAATTAACAATTACATTAGCAGATTTTAAAAAAAAGTAGAATCATGAACTATCTACAAGCCTACAAAATACCCTTTCTAAAATTGAGTTTCTCCATTAAATGTTCATTAATATGTATTATATTTCAGGTCTATTGGTGGTAAATTATTTTTAGGTTTAATTGACAGTAAAAGATTTAATTTGTCCCTTTATTATTACTAATTTTTGAGACAGAGTCTCACTTTGTCACCCTCAGTGGAGTGTTGTGGCATCATAGCTCACAACAACCTCAAACAGTTGGGTTCAAGTGATTCTTGTTCTTCAGCCTTTTGAGTAGTTGGGACTACAGGTCCTGCCACAATGTCTGGCTAGTTTTAGAGACACGGTCTCTCTCTGACTCAGGTTGGTCTCAAGCAAGCCACCTGCCTCAGTCTCCCAAAGTGCTAGGATTACAGGTGTGAGCCATCACACCGGGCCTTATATCTTTATTCCTGAAAAATATTTTGCCTGATAAAGAATTTTAATGCTTGTTTGTTCTCCATGGCTTGAAAGAGTCATTTCACTGTCTCATGGCATACATAGTATGCTACAGGAAGTCAGCTGTAGTACATTTTTGAAATTCCTGGGTGTAATATGTAATTTTTCTGTGGCTGCTTTTAATACATATTTATCACTGTATTGGAAAAATCTGATTACAATGTTTCATGTATGCTATTCATATTTCTTCTGGTTAAAGATCACTGAGATTTTGAATATATAGTCAAAGTTAAAATGTCTATATTTATCATAAATTTGGGGGGATATGTTTATGCTATTATTTGTTGTTTTTCTTCATGTTAATTTTATGTTTGTTAAAAAGCTTGTTAGATTTTAAGTATTGCGGCTTACATTTTCCCTCAAACTTTGAAAAATATTTATGTAGCATTTTAAAATATATTTATCTTTTCCTCTTGATCTTCTATTTTTCACTTATGTATTCGACCACTTGATATTGCCCAACTGGTCCCTGAGGCCATTTTAATTTTTCAGTCCTTTTTTCTGTATTTTGTTTTTCAGTTATTTTATATTGTATGTCTTTATTTATTTTATTTATTTATTTTTTTGAGACAGTCTTAATCTGTCATCCTGGGTAGAGTGCCGTGATGTCATACATCACAGCAACCTCAAACCCTTGGGCTCAAGGAAACTTCTTGCTTCAGACTCTGGAGTAGCTGGAACTAACTGCAGGCACCTGCCACTATATCCAGCTAGTTTTTCTCCTTTCTAGTGGAGATGGGATCTCATTTCTGCTCAGTCTGGTCTCAAACCCCTGAGCTCAATCAATCCACTCTCCTTGGCATTCCCAGAGTGCTAGGATTACAGGAGTGTGCCACTGTGTCTGGACTTATGTCTTTAATTATTTTTTTGGGGGGGGTGTTTTGTATTGTTTACTCTGTTCTTATTCCCATTCATTATATTTTTCTTTTCAGATATCATATTCTTCTTCTCTAGAATTGGCTTTGTTTTCATTTTTTATAATTTTGTTTCTCTCCTCATAATATTCATGATTGTCTCTACCTTCTTAAAAACATGGAGTATATTTATACTGACAGTTTTTAGGTCGTTGGTGATAATTCTAACATACTTGTCATTTTTTTAACTTTCTTTCTTTTTCTGTCTGTTTTTTGAATGCAGTTACTTCTCACACATTGGTTTTTGACCAAATGTGTGGAACTTTGAGTTTATAAATGTGGATACTAGGTCTTCTGATATTCATTCCTGAGTTACTGGAATTTGCTCTATGAGGTACTTGTTACCTGAAATCCCTTTGAGCCATGAAGGAAAGGCAAGGCAAACTTCAGCTTTGGCTCTTCCAAATGTGTATGTATTCCATTCTAACTCAGGCACTGTAAAATACTCCTGTCCGTGTGAGCACCAGTGATCATTCTGCTACTGCTTTTCTGGTGTTTTCTGGCCTTGAATAGTTCCTCACATAAATGTCAATCAACAGTTAATAAAACTTCAGGGGACTCCACTGCACATCCTAGAGCTCTTTCCCTGCACTTTTAACTCTTTAGTGTTCTCCCAAAGTTCTAGTTACAGTAGCCTCAGGAATTTGAAAGAAAGGACAGTATTTATGTGCAGTACTTTCATCTTTAGTCTTATCTTGTCTTTAGTCATTTCCAAAGTCAATTAAATCACCACCATTCTCACCTACTCCTCAAAATGTAAATGTTTTGTTCACAGTGTACATTCCACCCCATTATACTTAACCTCCTACATAATTTATTTTTATTTTAAATATATTAAAATTCATTCTTTCCTCTTTTGTTGTAAATATCTATGGGTTTTGACAAATGCATAGTGTTTTTTTGTTTTGTTTTGTTTTGTTTTGTTTGAGACAGAGCCTCAAGCTATCCCCCTGGGCAGAGTGCCGTGGCACCACAGCTCACAGCAACCTCCAACTCCTGGGTTCAAGTGAGTCTCCTGCCTCAGCCTCCCAAGTAGCTGGGACCACAGGCGCCCGCCACAACGCCTGGCTATTTTTTTTTTTTTTTTGGTTGCAGCCATCATTGTTGTTTGGTGGCCTGGGCTGGATTCAAACCCGCCACCTTAGGTGTATGTGGCTGGCACCTTAAATGCATAGTGTTATACATCAACACTTTACAGAATAGTTTCACCGTCATAAAAACCTCCATTTTCATGTAGTCCCACCGACCTGGAAGGCTGATGTGAGAATATTGCTTTAGTCCAGGAGTTCAAGTCCAGTCTGGAAAACACAGGGAGTCTTCATTTCAAAACAAACAAACAAAACAAAAACCTTCCATTTACCTATCTATTTATTCAGTCACTCCACCAAATTTAATTTAATCTTCTGGAAGCTACTGGTCTGTTTCCATCTCTGTAATTTTACCTTTTCCAAAATGCCTTATCATTGTAATCAAACAGTAAAATTTTGGATTTGTTTCTTCCACTTAGCAATAGTCCTGTAAGATTCTCCTATGCTTTTTTTCTGCTTTGATAGCTTATTCCTTTTCATTGGTAAATAGTACATGTGTTATAATTTATGAGAATACTGATGGTTCCTCTGCTCAGGGCTGGACAAAGTTCCCCATTTTCTAGGTAGCAAGAGGCTCACGGACCATCCTAGACACAGACCACATCCTCTGAGCCAAAACAGGCCCACAAAAAAAGCCAATCTGACCAGTGTTCCACCTACCCTGCAACTCCTGAGCAGAGAACAAACCCCAAGTGGGACCACATTCCTGCGCAAAGGTAGTGCTAAATTATCTTCTGCCCACAGGCCTCTAGCTGATTGTTACATACTCCTAACACACATTTCATCTCCCCCAAAATGTTCTGCCTGAAGGGTAAGAAAAGTTGAATGTAAAACCTGAAAGGTTCTGGACCCAAAGATAAAAATCATTCTGAGGCATGAGAGGAAAGGATGGTGGAGATCCAATTCGTGCAATCAAAGTGCTTTTATTCCACCTAGAGTGAGTGGGGTGAGATTCCTGACTAGGGAGAAATCCACCAGTGGGCTATGGGAAACAGGGATTTAAAGGGTTAGGGCAGCCAGGATTGTTCTGTCCATAGCTTTACCTGGGCAGGTAGGTGGGACAAAGTGAGGGGCGGCTGGATTGGTCCATTCACTATTTCCTGGGAGGGACATGCTTTCCAGAAAAGGGATCCTTCCTGGGTGGGTCAGTAGCCTACTTCTATCAAATCCCTAGACAGAAGGCCCAGATGAGTTACCCTCTAGGGATCCCCCCTCTGCTGCACTAGAGGCCTTATCTTCCTTCTTCTCTATCAAGAAAATCTAACCTGACACTTCCTCACTGTGGTTTGTCGATTAATTCTTCGAATCTCAGAGACTGAGGACTTGGAAGAAAGAGATTTTGGCGACAATACCACAGTTTGTTTATCCATTCACAGATGCGTAGACATCTTAATTGCTTCCAGAGTTTGTCTGTTATAAATAAAACAGCTGTCAATATTTGCATGCAGGTTTTTGTGGGAACATCATTTTTAAAATCAGTTATACAATGTGTAGGAGCTTTTTTCATAATCGTATGGTAAAACTATGTTTAGCTTTGTGAGAAATGGACAAACTGTCTACTGAAGTGTGTCTCTACAATTCTGCCTTCCCTCTAGCAGTGCATAAGAGCAGTTGTCCTTCTGTTGCTCCATATCTTTAACAAAAATTGGTACTGACTATTTACTTTTTGCATTAGAATTTTTATGTAGTGGCATCTCATTTTCTTTAATTAATGGTTCTCTAATGACAAGTTATGTTGGACATCTTATATGCCTTTTTTTTTTCACCTCTATATCTTCTTTGGTAAGAAGTTTGTTCAGATATTTTGCCTATTTTAAGTTTGGTTTTTTATTAGGTTATTGTTAACTTTTTAAATGTCCTTAAAGTTTAAGTTGTATCTTTTGTACAGAGACTTTTAATGGATATGTATTCTGCAAATATTTTCTCCTACTCTGTGAATTGCTTTTGATTTTCTGCCATTGTTCTCTGTGTCTTTCAGAGAGCTCAAGTTCTAATTTTGAGAAAGTCCAACTTATCCATTTTTTCATGGATATTTTTGGGCCTTTTATTTAAAAACTTGTCAATAAAATCAAATGTTTTCTCCTTGAAATTTTAGAGTGCCCCATTTAACAATGAGGTCTGTGATTCATTTTGAGTTAATATTTGTGAAAGGTCCAAAGTTTATGTTCAGGTTCATTTTTTACATATTGACATTAAGGTTCTGGCACTCATTGTTAAGAAAAACTCCCCTTGGTCACTGAGTTGTATTTCCCCTTTTGCCAAAAATCTGTTGATTGTATTTGCATGAATCTATTTTGAGGGGGCTATTACGAATACATGGTAAGTAGTGGAGGTGGATAATATATCTAAATTTGTTATTTTTCCTCAATTTTGCTATTCAAATACTTTTTAGAATATGTTTGTCAATATTTGTAAAATATCTTTGGGGTATAGACTGGTATTGTGATGAATCTAGAAATCACATTTTTAAGAATGGTCATCTTAAAAATATTAACTCTTCCAAATAATGAAGGTGGAGGATCTTGCCACTTAGAATTTTGATTTAATTCACCAATGTTTCTACTTTTTCATGTATAAATTCTATACATACCAATTAATGTTATAGCTAATAATTTCACTTTTGTTTGCTATATTTAAGAATTATTTATTTATTTATTTATTTATTTTTGAGACAGAGCCTCAAGCTGTCCCCCTGGGTAGAATGCCATGGCATTACAGCTCAGAGCAACCTCCAACTCCTGGGCTCAAGCGAGTCTCTTGCCTCCGCTTCCCAAGTAGCTGAGACCACAGGCGCCCGCCACAACGCCTGGCCATTTTTTGGTTGCAGCCATCATTGTTGTTTGGCGGGTCCGGGCTGGGGATTTGAACCTGCCACCTTAGGTGTACGTGGCTGGCGCCTTAACCGGTTGAGCTATAGGCACCGAGCCTTAAGAATTATTTAATTATAATTGTTTTTTGCTAAAATATAAAAGAGTAATTGAATTCTGTGTATTATCCTTGTGTCACGTGGTCTTGCTGTTGGTTATTGGTTTAAAGAGTTTTCTGTTCTTTTCTTTGTGACACTCTGTAGACATAATCATGTCATTTGGTAACAGAGACAATTCTAGTTCTTCACTCCCAAAGTGTATACTTTTCACCTCATTTCGTATCAAACTGTACTAGGAAAGATTTGTAGTGCAATGTTTAATAGGAGTAATGAGTAGGGCATCTTTTCTTATTCTTAATATTAAGAAGAAAAAGACCAGTTTCTCACCAATTAAGTATGATCTTAACTCTGTGTTTTTTTGTGCTTGCTCTTTATGAAGATGAGAAAGTTTCCCACTATACAAAGTTCACTAAGAGGTTTTGTTTTCAGTCATCGATGTTAGGCTTTGTCAAATACTTTTTATATGGGCTCAGCGGTTAGAACAACAGCCACATACATCAAGGCAGGTAGGTTGGAACCCAAACAACAATGACAACAGCAACAAAAAAATAGCTGAGTATTTTTTTGGTGGGCGCCTGTAGTCCCAGCTACTTGAGAAGCAGAGGCAAGAGCATCACTTAAGCCCCAGAGTTTGAGATTGCTATGAGCTGTAACGCCATGGCACTCTACTCAGGACAACATAGTGAGATTCTGTCTCAAAAAAAAAAAAAAAAAAAATACCTTTTTATATGTCAAATAATGTGCCAATATGACTTTTTTTTTCTGTTTTAACACTTTAATATAGCAGATTGCATCAACTGATTGTCAAATGACAGCTGGGATATCTTACATGGTTATAGTTCATTCCTTTTATACATTATTGGTTTTGATTTACTAATACTTTGCCAAGAATTGTTATGTTTGTGTTAATGAGAGAAATTAGTTTATAGCTTTCTACTGTTCTAATACATTTACCTACTTTTGGTATTAGGATAAATCTGGCCTCATAGAATGAGTCAGAAAATAGTATTTCCATTGCTTGTATTCTCTAAGAGATATTATGGATAAATGGATATTATCTTTTCCTTAAATATGTAGTTGAAATTACCTGGAAAAATTTCTGGGCTTGGTGCTTTTTTTTAAGAAAACTTATAATTATTTATGTGACTTCTTAATGGATATAAGGGTATTCAAATTACCTGTTGTTATTTGTGAGAGTTTTTGTAGTTCGTGTTTTTCAAGGAATTTGTCCCTATCAGCTGAGGTCTCATATTCAAGCAGAGTTGTTCATAGTATCCCCTCGTTACCTTTTTAAGGTCAATAGAATAAGTAGTGGTGGCTATTCTTTGATTTTTAGTATTTGTAATTTTGTCTTCTCTTTGTTTCTCTTAATTTCCTTAGAAGCCAAGAGTCAGCCTATGATTTCCTTTATGTCCTATGTTATTCTTCTGTTTTTACTTATATTCATTTTGTGCTGTTTTTCTGATTTATTTTCTTCCATCTCTTTCTTACTCATCTATTATTTTCATTATATCTACTTTGTCTATTACCAACTTTCACTTATTAATCAGAGTTATTTTCAATCCTTGTATGATAAACCCAGTATCAGTGTCAACCGATATCTGGTTGTGATGAATACTTTGTTTCTTCTTAAAATATTTTTGCTTACCTTGGGGCAAGACAGATATGAGGTGTTAGGTAATAGAAATTGAAGTAAATAGGCCTTTGGTGTATGGATTTGTGTTAATGTAGCTAGGAATTTGTCTGTACTGAATGTTTGCTAAATAACATGCCAGAAACATTAATAATGTTATTCAGTGTCATTGTTTGTGTCCTTTTTCTTCAACTTCTGTAAACATCCCTCTCTATGGTCTGTGCCTTATGGCTCCTTTAGCTGTAATCCACTACTAATATAGAGTTAAGTGTTTTCTTATTAACTGTAGATTATGTTCTATGAAGTCACCGTCAACAATGAATTGAACTAACAAGTATTGAATTTTGCTGCTAATGGAAATGCAGGGTTAAGTTCTCGTGAGACTCTCATCACATTTTCACCCACTGAAATGACTTGTGTGTGATCTGTGGATAGGTCCATTTGGCATCACTCTTAAAAAGCAAGCCAGTTCATCAAGGTTGAAAACCAATTCTTACTCATAATCCTGTTTTTGATAGGACACTTAGCAGTTTTTCTTCTTTAAAGAAAAAGAAAGCCTTTCACAGCCTCCTGTGCTGTAAATACTGGCTCATCTGCAAGTTTAACATTTTTTTTTGCCACATCACTTCTGAAACATGCAAGTCAGCCAGCAGTAGATAGGAAAGGCTTCACATTTTCCTGATGCTGGATAACATGCCTGTAAATTTATTTGGTTTTGGCTTCAAAGCAATGCTGTCCACTGTGCTCTGTTTATCAGTTTTGCCTTATAAATCCACAAATTTTATCACTTTTTCATATTCTAAATAGCTTTATCATACACTATATATCCTATTCTAGGACTTTACAGAGCAGTTTCATGTACAGACTAGGGAATTTCCTGTTTCATTTTATGGCGGTACTATACTGTGATTCATAACATTGAACTCACAGCCAACCATACTATAACTCATGACGGTAATCTAACACGCATTTTCTCTAGAAGGCACATCACTGCTTTCTTGCACTTGGGGACACCAGACAGCATTGCAGCACTTCCTTTGTAAGACATTTTAAATGGTGACATCACCCCAAATAAATTCACAAAATAGTTTAAAATGTTGCACTAAATCGACTACAAAAAGGACCTGGGTTTAAGGCACAAAAGCTGGAACAAGAAGGCAGGGTGTTACCTTGGTTCATCCCAGCTGGGATGTGTATAGCAAGCGATTCAAAAGTTCACCACTCTCTGCTTGCCTGCGTGTACTCACAAACACTTACAGAGTGTGAGTGTGAGTTTGGGGTTCCAAATAAATTTTAGCAAGCAAGGAAATTCACAAATACAAGAAGATGCAAATGTTAAGGATCTACTCGATGTCGCTAATCTTCATGGGAGTTAGATGTGTGAGAAGGACATCGTGTGGTTAAATTTCAGTCTCCCAGAAGGTGTGAGCCTCTGAGGTGTGAACTCACAAGTCTTCTATTTGCATAACTGTTTCCCCCTTTTAGTGAAACAACAGAGGAAACAGAGGCTATAGTTGGAAGAATGTTCTTCCCTTAGACAAGACTCTCTAACCTCTTTTTCATAGAAAAGTAGGCCTTTATTATGAAGATATTCCTGAATAAATTTCACAATGATTATTTTTCCCCTTCCCTTTGCCAGAACCAGAAGGAAATCATACTGGAATCTTTATCTTGAGACCCTGTGAAGCCCTAGAATATAAAGTCCATGAAATAAAAAGACCCTTTTAAGACTGTTGTCACCAAGAGATGCTCACTTCCAAACTAGCACATAACTCAGTCTCCAGAAAAACCATGAAAATTATAACTTAGAGAGTCTTTGTCTTTTTAAGCTTCCAGGAGCTTCTGCTCCAGGAATCAGATCTTGGCTGTGTCTCTCTGAACACTCCAAATCTTGAAAACCAGATTTGAGGCTGATGATTTGCCCTGCAACTGCAATTCCCTGAAAGGTTCAAGAAACATAATTTATTTTCAGCTTATTCAGCTCTTCTTTCTTGTAAGATTGAGAGTGATAACTGCCAAACTCATTACATTTGAAGCTAAAACTGGAAGCTTTACTCTTTTTTGTATATACAAGGTAGACATAAAGTTTGTATACAATTTAAAATAGTTTAACATAGTAAACTGCACACAAACTTGATAGACAGCCTGTATATAAATTTTTTCTTATTGTAGCTGAAAACAAAATCCTAACTGTACACAAATCATATCTGTGTATCTCAAAGTTTAAACATGACCTTGACAATGTTATAGAATGGTAACCGCACCCCTGAAGTACCCTCATTGCCCCATCCTAATCACACTTCTGTTCTTTTTTCCATAAGTACCCATTATGCTACCTGCGTTGTGCCAGTGCAACCTAATTTTTGTAATTTATATAATTGGTTTCTTTCATAATGATATCTAGCACTTTAATTCAATAATTTAGGATTTATAAATGTTGCTGCATGTAGCAACAGTGTTTTTCTTTTCACTTTTGTATAGTATTTACTCTCTACCTATCACAGTCATATGGTTTTTAATATTCAATAACAATTCATTTCCTTCCAATTTTTAATCTATTTCAATATGACTGATCATTCTGGAATATATTATTTGGTACACATACATAAACATACCTGGTAGGTATTATTCAGAAATATGACTGCTAAGTCACAGTTACAAGAAATTTTAGTTTAGTAGATAGTGCCAATCAGCTTTAAGAATGGTTGCACAAATTTTTACATGATATGATGTTTTTAAGTAATTGATATGTTCACTTATATACTGTCAACCTCAATTCAACTGAGGTAACAATTCATTATTGTTCATTAACTACATTTATTGTGATTCCTATTTGTTTTATTTCATCATAGTACATTTATAACAGCAGAGTTTTTTATTTGAATTATTATATCTAGAATATTAAACTCTATATTTACTTTACTTGTTTGGGCATGCTTGAAGACTGAGATTAAATTCTTTAGTTTAAACACTTAAACAATAATAGTTTTTTAATTTTTTTTCCCATTGTGCTGATTTTGTCTTTTTTCTGCAAACTTCATTCCTCATACAAATTCACCATATATGCATACCACCATTGACATCATATATTACTAATCTATAGAACCTAAGGTACATTGCTATTAAGCATTCTGTGATGATTACTTCATATTAAAGGTAAATCTACATGCCTAAGTTACAGCCTAAACCAAAACTTTTACACCACCTTGTTTATAAGTGAGCAATGAGTGCACATGTGTAATACTTTACTGTAAATGTACTGTTCAAGTTTTAGGTTTTTTACATTTATAAAAGACATATCTATGCTAGATAGCATTGCATTATGTAGATTTTGTAACTTAATCACTTTAAATATATATTATTAGTTTGGCAACAATCTCAAAGCTTGACAACATTCTTATTTGGCTATTAGGGAGAACATGCCTTTGTTACATTGTTTGTGGGAATCTAAACTGATACAACATCATCTAGAGGAGAATCAGACAACATCCCTACTATCCGTGCCCTTCCTCTTCCACCTACTAATCTTCCTTCTAGAAACTTACCTAAATAGTATACCTTGAATATCAGAAATATATTGACATTATTTATTATTGCAAATTCAAAAATTAAATACCCTATATCCATATTTAAAATTAGTTAAACTATGATTAAATAAACCATAACTGATAAGGAGTGATTATGAGAGTATACAGTACGACACAGTGAAAAAAAAAGTCAAAGGAAGGTATACATAGTTGCATAATTTCTATAATTTTTGAAAAGCAGAAGACATCCATGTACATGGATTCTATATATTTAATATTATCAACTTTTGTTAATGCAATTTTTTAAATTTAAACACTTATCTGGTAACTGGGATTTCCAAAATATTGTACTAGGTAAATTTGAATAAAGACTAATAAAAATTGTTTTTTTTTTTTAATGTTCATGTCAATGTAGGGCAATATTTTGTAGATGTGGTAGGCATGGAAGTACACAATTACCAGGGAGAAATTGCTCAGCCGCAGAAGTGATTGCCTCAGCAAGGATCAATAGGTTGGAGTACAGAAGGTGACAGAAGTCTCCACAGAGTAAGTAACACTTGACTTGAAATTTAAAACCATTAAGGTAAAGAGGCAGGGAGCAAAACTGCTTCATACCAAAGACAAAAATGTTTGATTAATCTGTGGTGTGATTTGCATGTAAATGTTAAAACTCTCTAGCTTGCTTGATCAGAGGAATAAATCCCATTATTCTACCCAAGGAGATGTAGGACATAGTTTATATTGGACTTTCTAGAATTTGAACATTACATTTGCTAAAATTTCATTGAATTAAAATAATGACAATGCAATTCAAATTCAAAGGACATTCTAGTTGAATATAAGTGAAAATATTATTCAGTAAAAGAAGCCATTGGACTCTAAAATTGCTCCCCATCGTATCTTCCACGGCAATGTCCATTTGCTTTAACACCAACAGTCTAGTAACCTAAGTACCTTATGAGAAAAGTCATTTCAGTTTGGCTAATAAAAAAACTCATTCAAATTATTTCACCCTTCAAGTTTATTTTTGCTCTACTATTTTCTTCTGAAAACAAAGTAAAACAGAACAGTTTTCTTTAGTACACGTCCATTTTGACATATTTTGTATGTCTGTAAAAGATAGCTTATGGATTTTGGACATGTTAATTTAGAATTCAGGTGATTGCATTCATTGTTTTGTTATCTACCCTGCCGGTATGTTCGCTAACACACATTCAACTGTGAAATTATATGAATCAATTTACATTATGAAACAATAGAGTATATTAAAATGCCTTGCCTGGATGGCCACGTTAGAAATTAGTATGGGCAGGAAATGATGACAAGGAGAAAAACCAGAAGATGGCATCAGAAAAACAGGTTTCCTGTAAGTGTTCTGAGGAACTTAATCCCTCGTTCACATAAACATAAAAAATAGAAATGAAAACACCTATTTTACAAACATTTAACATAGATTACATGAATTTGGCTAATTAATATGAAGTGTGAGTACGATAAACATAGAAAACCATCAGCTGTTTCAAAGCAGTCTTCTGAAAGGGCCACTGGATGCCTGAAAGTGTCTTTTTGTGTAACAGTTTTGGTGTGTCTCTATAATCTAAACTTTTAGTGACCCTGGGACATTTGTCTCCATGTTCTGCCAGTGCTCTTCACAAAGGGCATATTATTTAAACCATCCTACTATGAAGAGTAGGGACTCTTTGACACCAATTGATTCCCGGGGTAGAAGAGTTGAAACAAGGTCCATTATTTTATGGCTTTCCAATGCATCCTGCTCCTTCAACACATTAAAGGCAATTGTGCCACTCCTTAAATTGATTAGTATTTCTGAATGCGACTTCCTTATCCTCTGTGGTTATGTAGAAAAGCTTGTTACCCATGGTTTTATAGACTTCTTTTCATTGCAGTATCTCAAAGGAAGAAATTATTGGCATGGTTGAGCATCTGAAAAAGTTGTTGACACATCATTTATGTAATTTTGAATACAATTTTAATGGTCCCATTTGATTTATTTTATCTACTTAGTAATTTAATACCACTTAAACATGCAATACTGGTGAGGAAATCAGTCGTAGCATCATAAAATTTGCAAAACTCCTACATTTCTAGGATACTACTTTTCACATGATACTACTTTAAACTTTAGGAAATCACTCAATCTCTTTGAGTTTTTCATCAATAAAATGCATATACTAATAATACCTACTTCACTATGTTGTTGATAAATTAAAGGAGGCCAGAGATCTTATGAAAAATACCTCAGTACAGAGCACACAGGGAGCTGCTGATACACATGAACCATTTTTACATTTTAATATTATTAAAAATAAATATTTTTATCTTTGCTGTGTTGCAGAGCATATGGAAATAATAATGAGTTTTGAAAAATCAGTTTTAAAATTATTTGGAACAAAATTACATTAATTTCAGAGAGTACCAATTAATCAATTAAATATGAAACAATTCTAGACTATAATAATTAGGTGGAATTCTTTTCCTGTACTTCACTAAGCACTGTCTCTATCAAAGGTATACCAAAATCAGTTAATTATAAGCTATAATTATATGTTGCGACCCCTGAATCTTTATACTTCGAGAATCTGAATGGGGGGAAGCTCATTCCTCTCTTTGTACCTATGTCCTCATAGACAATCTCTTTTGTCTGAAATTTTGTAATTCGCAGGACTTCAGCAGGGTCAGTGAAATTTGGATGATGAGACCCTGATCTGGACAACATATTTCCCCATATTCCCCCTAAATTTGGCTTCTCTCTCTCTCACATACACACACTCACTCTCCCTGTCCCCTCATTTTCTCTTACACACACAACACACACTTTCCCCTAATAGCAGTGTTTATTTGTATCTGGGGTCAATCCTATAATAAAAAACTTTTATTTCAAGTTTGAGTATTGCTATGACTCTCCTTGATACCTTCTCCTTTGGTGTCAGAAAATATATTTATTGAGAAAATTCTAGGGAAATTTCATGGTGGCTATTACTAGTAAATCAATACAATAACATTGACAAACTTTGTGGTTACATTTTCTTTTTAAACAAATGACATTTTAATTTAAATCCAATGACAACAAGATTCAATGTAGTTTTCCCAAAGTAGATATTTAAAAATACATACTATTAATATTTTAGGTTAATAGAATTTAGGTTACACTAAAAGATAAATAAAGAAATCTTAAATAGTGCAAATTTATCATATATATCTATAAACTTTCATTATTATAAAGTTATATTAGCCATTTAATTAAATAGAAAATATATTTGCATTCACATACCTATTTGAGAATGATACTATTTTTAGAGATAGTAACAAAACCTAGAAATTGCCATTGATTTTTCAGTCATTTCAGGAGCAAATAATTTACCTATATTATCTGGCCATAATTTAGGATTTTATCCCAAGCCATTTATTCCATCTCTGAATGGTTATGACATTTTTCCAAAAGAAATAAAGGATACTACAATAATTAAAATGGTTTACATCAAGGAGTTTCTATGCATATAAAAGACTTTTTATCAATAAATTTTTGAAATAATTATCCACATAATTGTTGTTTTACAAATCTCTAAATATAATAAATTCTCTAACAGGGGAAAAATCATCTCTTTATATTGCCATTGAATGCTTTCATAGCAATGTTCAGTGATTTACATTTCTTCATAAAGTTTTCAATTTGTGAAAGAAATAGTTTATGACATAGCACATAAGACCTAGCATTTTGCATTTAACTCTATCAATTCTAGAAGTAACACTTACAGTCACAATGCTTTATCTTCACTGCAACTACCACATAAATGCTGTATATAGCCTGAATTCTCAGTCCATGATCATTTTATGACATTACCCATGTAATGGGTGGCGTTTTGTTAAATGGAGTAGTAAGCTTGTCACTTCCAAGTTAGCTAGAAGGAATCAAGATTGTAAGACATTTTGCTAATTAAAATTCACAAAAATGTATACATTTTAAAACTCATCCCCACGTAGTGTTCTGCTTATAACTAAAGTAAATGTTATACCTTCTTTGATGTTCCTTTTGGTAACTGCTAGCCAGGCCATCTCTAGCTTTTATCTAGATGGAGCTTATAAAATTTGAGAAGACAAGAGTCTTTAAGTCTGCAGTTCTCAACTGGGAATGACTTCCAGTCTCTCTGCCAGGGAATTTTGGAAATGTCTGAACATTTTTTAACTGTCACTTGAGTGCAATCTAGTGGGTAGAGACTATGGTTTGTGCTAAGCAGGCTATCTATAAAAAGATAACAAGATAACCTCCCTGACAAAGAATTAGAATTCTCTAGCTAAACGTGCCAATATTGCCACTCTGGAGGAATTGTGCTTTAAATAAAATGAAAATTTAAAAAATGAAATAAAGTAAAATAAAATTAGATACAAAAATATGTGGCCTTAAGGAATAAACTTCATTATTTCCTCAGGTGAATCTCAGACAAAACAAAATCTCAAATCAAATGCATTTTCATCAGATACTGCCTCAGCCCTTATAAATTTTTACTACTGGTAAAGGTTTCAGAAGAGCGAAGAAATTAATGTGCTGTAAATGGAAGGTCTCTGTCTAATGAATTTAAAAGACAACTACATAATGCACGATAATGAGTTTGGCAAGCATCAAGGTACAGTGATTTGATTACGTTAATGGAGTCTAGTGGGGCAAATCAGATAGAAACGGCACATACTGAAGGCAGCGTTTTCCTAGAAGGAGAAAGTCAAAGAAAGTAAGAAGAAAGCATTTTAAAGTTAGTACATATTTTGTACATTCAGTACTTCTTTGCCATTCAAGATGTAATAGTTTTGCACAACTATTAAAATATATATTATAATTCATGGTCAAGCTCTTGTCAAAAACGAATAATTACATAAAAGCGTGTGCCACACGGTCTTTGTAAATGTAGCCCCAAATAATGTACAAAGATCCACTTCTATTGCCACACATATGAACACGCACACCCACACACGCACCCACACACACACATTCTAGGATCTAAAAACAGCCTGACTCATTATACTATCAGAATTTTAAAAACAAGTTCCCTGACTTTCAAAACCATTCTCTGGTTCATAATCTCAGTTTTGTGTATTTTTCACAAATCCTTACACAAACACTTCATGTTGAAAAAATTCCTAGATTTTAATGTTGTCAGAAACCCCACTGGAATGGAATTGCATAGGAATTATATCAAGTCAGTTATGGAAAAGAAGGAAAGCAAGAAGAAAGAAAGGTACAAAGAAATTACAAGAAAGAAAGGCCTTTATTTAGTTGGTATTTAGTATTGTTCCATGGAATTGAATAATAAGGATATTTATGAGAATTAGTGGATTATTCTGTTTCATTTTAAAATGACTTAAGAGTAATGATTTGGAGCTCCAGGGTATTTAGAGCCCCTGGTGGAACACACTTGGAGAGGATTGTCAGATGACAACATTAGCATCAACAAACAGTAGTGGTGTTAGCAGCAAGAGGCTCGAGGGAAGATACGCACTCTGCATACTTCCCCTTTCCTAAGTAGGAAAGAAGATGGAAATCTTCTTAAAGAATGAGATCAGATGAAGCATTTATACATGTTTAGGAGGTCAGAAGGCTTTTGGTTTAATAATCTGGTATTTAGAATGGAAAATTCAACGAACAAGGGCCCTTTTCAAACACATGCTGAAAAAATACATGAAATATCCAAGGAACCGTGTGCAACACACACCTAAGTCATGAAACATATATTAGAATTTAACACCTATGGAGCACGAAACAAGAAAAGGCAGACTACTGTCTATTTTTTAAGTGACATCTGGGATTCTTCCATATCCTGTGTTATCACTGACAGACCATTAATATAAATTATTTGTTCATCAATGTCTTGCTTTTTTTTTTTAAATAATTTTACTATTATGAAGCCAGTAGATGAACTAATACATTCCCAGACAGGAGAAAACCTGAGTTCCATTCAAGATGTGGGGAAGACAGAGAGGGAAGGGGAAGGGGTGGAGGGGGATTGGTGTGCTCTCACTTAACGGGCACACCGTAAGGGTATGTGGCACACCTCCTGGGTATGGGACACAACTACAACAGGGACTTACCTAACAAATGCAAACATTGTGACCTAATTGTTGTACCCTCATATTAATCTAAAATTCAAAAAATAATTTTATTACCTAAATATCTTTACATTAATATTTAATTTTGCTTATACTTAACCATTAGAAAACATGGTTTCATGCTATGTGGAAAGAGCCAGGGATTTTTATTCCCAGTTAGAATATATTTATAAGACTCATGATGGCATAGTTTATTTTCATTTAAATGTATATATCTCTTAGCTGGCACATATAATTATTTCTAGGGTATATGGCTATGAAAGGATTTGTTAGGTCATTGAATTATTTTCATAACAAAATGATTCATTTGTACATTTTTATTCCAAAGTTATATCTGAAGTTTTTAAATGTAAAACAAATGTCTTGATGCCTTAAATTATTTAAGAAAAATACCAAATGGTATTTTAGGAAGTATAAAAATTCTACCGCAATTAACTAAAATATCTGATTCAAAGGTTCATCCTGACTTAAATAACAGGAGTATCTTGCCTGGCTATTTAGAAATCCATAGGAAGAGTCATTACTTGCTGTGCTTTTCTTTTTTCACCTAAATTAACATAATTATTTTAAATGCTAATTATTTAATGCTTTGGTAGAATTCAGAACTATAATCAAAGTAAGTTGTAATCTACCGAGTTCATCTTTTTGTCCTGATTATTTCATCAGGAAATATTTTAAATTATCAAAATCTGTCTTAACATTTATCAGAGAAGAATAAAACGAAAATAAAGTGTATGTTGTTATTCACATGTTCCTTTTATAATTTTCTATTCTGCTTAAGAAAAAAGATACACATGTAGAGAAGAATTGCCAAAAAGGTCTCTGGAAAAAATTATTATTCACTAGGACTTTATAGAATCTTCAGCTTTGCTATAGACCTGGAGCCAGTTGGGCAACGTGACTCATTCTGATCGATGAGAACTGTTTTTTAAGTGCACCACTGTGGGGGAAAGCGCGGCAAGCATCCAGCTAGAAACACGTTATCATCAGAAAAGATAAACTCCAATGGTTATTTCCTTTCTGGAGAGGTAGAGCAACTACACTCGATAAAACTAAATAAAATGAAGTTTTAAGTGATCATATAAATATCTGCCCCTCTACGGACATCACAGAATATGTGTGTTGATTTGTTTGTTTATGAGTATTAAAGTGAATTAAAGACCCTTGACGTTATTAAAATAACGTCTGTACAATGCACTAAAAATAATTTCCGAAAAGTTGAACTTTTCTCCTAGCTGCTGACTAGGGAATGTTGCTCTTTATTGTTATGGAATTGTTTTGTATTTAATTTTCATTAGCTTTTTTCCAGCTTTCTTGATATTACTATTATCATCCTCATGTACAAAACGATCCCTATACGGACGTGTAGATGACTTGAAATTGTAGCATGTTGTAGCAATTTTTAGAGATTAAGGATTGTATCTGAAAAAAATTCTCTGTAAAACTGCAGAAAAATGGGAAATGTATAAAATCAGGAAAGGAAAGTACAATATATTGGTACCTTTCAGACAGTGAGTTGAAGACGTGTCCACTGCCAGGCAGAGTTTCACTGTACCTCAAAGAGAGAGAAAAACAACGTGAGCTCTGGTTTGTAGATGCTTATTAAATTGTAAAAGAATTTACTTTTTGAAGAAGCTTTATATTGATAGGCAACTGAAAAGCTAGTATAGAGAATTCCCACATACCCCACATCCAGTTCCCCATTATTCATTTCATATTAATATGGCATATTAGTTATAATTAATATTGATAAATTATTACTAACTAAAATCCATTATTCATTTATATTTCCCTGATTTTTTTTATCTAACATCCTTTTCCTCTCCCAGACACCCCTCCAGGACCCCAGATCACACTTGGTTGCAAAGTGTCCTTTGCCTCTTCTTGGCTGTGGCATTTCTCAGACTCTTACTGCTTTTGAGGACTTTGACAGTTTTCCCAATTTTTAAATTCTGGTAAAGTACATACTTCAAAGAATAGCCCATTATGAAAACATTTCTGTTTATGATTTCTAATTCTGATGATATTAAAGATCCTTATGCAAAAATGCAGCCCGTTTTATGTCAAGAGGCTTCCCAGGGAAAATAAAACAAAAGCCTACAGCAATTACGTGTTTATAAAAAGCAACATAATTTCATACCTTCTTTTACATGGTGTTAGGAATTATGAAGAAATATAATAATTTGTCCCTGATGAGCTCTTTATTGCTTATGCATTTCAGTTCCAATTTTTTTAAAAGACAGTGTTTTGGTTCATTAAATACTTTTTCTTTTAAGATATGCAGGTTTCTTTTCTATTTCTTTCTCATGAAATCACTTTTAAGATATGGAGGAGACACTTGAAGACCTAAATCCTACATGCCTTCCCTTCACCCTTCACACAATTTTTCCATAAGGAATAGTTTAATACATACATATATATATTATATACATATATATATTGTATGTATAAATATATATATTTTTAACAGAACTGCAGGAAGTATCAGTTAAAACAAAGTATATGATGTTATGGGTTTATTTCTCTCTACCATGAAAATTGCTTTCAGGATAACATACAGAGTTCATTTGTCCATCAGCAAGAGCAAATAAACAAATTGCCTAATATATGCCTAGAGAATAAATACCTGGTATAAAAATGAAGACCTATGGCCTCTTTCCAGAAACATCTACTGTCCCATGATTCAGTCACAGGCATTCCAGTCACAAATAATTACTCAGTGTCTACTACATGCTACATTCTGTGACAGGCTTTAAATATTTAAAGAGTTATTGTCCTCTGGGAGCTTGCATCTGTTAGGGAGGGTAGGAACTATTTTAATATTTTTATATATTTTATGCGTAAATATGTACTGGTTGCTGTAGATATATAGAGGGGGAGGCACCTAAATTGTCTTAATAAGAAAAGTCTAATGTGCATTCATATCTAGAACTTTAACAATATTAAAGAAAGTCCTTTCCTTTCAAATGTTCCCATAAGTTAAATCCACCTGTCCTTTAATGTTTTATGCCAGAAAGTTTCTGGGAATAAAAATATCAAAGTTGTGTGTTTGAATGTTGGCCAAGATGTGATTTTGTAGGGCAGATGGCACCCTGGTGCAGTAGCCTGGTGTTCAGCCTATCACCATTTTAAAAAATGAGCATACAAAGAGTAAATGAAATTTGATTAGCAAGTCTTCATTATAAACAGATGTTATGCCTGATATAAATTATTCTTTTAGACTTCCTCACATATGTCAAAGTATTTATCACAGATTAACTGCACGAACTTGCATGCTATTACCAAACTTTCTGAGTCTGAAAATTGGTGGATGCATTTTCCATAGTCACAATCAAAAGGTATGAGAATGTATAATTGTAATTCATATAAGAAAACTATACTTTTGAACTAATAACATGATATGCAAAAATCTGAAGAGTTTTCTACTTGTTCTGCTATTTTCCCCATATTGAAAAATAGTGAATATTGAAAAGTGCTATTAAAAATGATTATATATAGTATTCCAAATGCACCTTAATGCTGAACATTTTATAATAATTGATCATAATACTGAAGGTGCCAAAAAATGTATACACATTTTAAGAAAGGGAAAAACTGTATTAAAATTGTAATACTTAAGTTACATTTTACTTCTGCAATTATAAGAGGTACTCAAACATAGCTTGCATTCATCTCTTGTTACCAGTATATATTAAGTATTGCAATTATAATATAGTATTTTCTTTTTTTAAAATATGTAAACTTTTTTGGGCCACTTCTTTATTCATTTCTTCATTTCTTTTGTTTCTGATTATCTCATATTCTTCTCAAATGAGGTCCTTAGTTACGGACATTTCCTAGAACATTACATTTAAATTTATTATTTTATATTGGGGCATTGTTGAAATTGTCTAATATATGCTTCTAAATCCCACCTAGAATTTACTTAGCACCAAATGATTTGAAACATAACTTTAAAAGTAGTGTTATTTTAAAAAATAAACATGTGCATTCAAGGTTGATTTGTGTCTCTTTTTGTACATAAGAAACATGAATAATTTTTCAATATCATTATTTCTAATTATCCCATGATATTGTTAAAATTAAATTTTTACCTTAAATTTTATATTTTCAGAATATAAGCACTAAGAGCTCCATGCATTTAAAGAGAATGGATTAGTTATTAACATCAGATATTACTTGTTTCATTGATGTGACCGCTGAGATAAATTCTAATATTTTGATTCTGCCTGAACAAAATAATCCAAAGAGAGAAAATATTTTATATTATCTCATGAATTCATTCTACATGTGTTTTATTTTTAAAGAAAATAAAATGAGAAAAAAAATCAGGGTTGGAATTTTATTGCTTTCATATAAACCCTGGATTGAGCCTCCTGAGGTTATAGTTACCATGGTAACAGATGTCTGCTCTTTAAACAGTTTCTATCTTAACTGCTCTTCTGCTTATACTGAGTTATTTCTTCAAATATAGGACTCGTGGGGGTGTAGTTATGAGCAATTTTATTCCCTATAAGGATACATATCCAATAATTTGTTAGGAGTTACTCTGCCACATTGGAGGTTAATTAGGTATCAATGTTACCAACATGACTTTTAAAAGCACAGTATTCCCCCAGTTAGGGGGCAAGTGTGGAAAAATACAAAATGAAGAAGTATCCTAAAAAGCAAACACAGAGGACACGGGAACTAATACAAGCACATTTTATATTCACCAATGAATATGGAAATATCTTTCAGAAAGTGTAAGGATGATAAGAAAATTTCTTTAACAAGTTCTACTTTCACAGGTCAAAATGGGGGCCTGGGTCTTAACAAAATGCTTCAAAGAAGTGTGGCCGTGATTTTGTTTTTACAGTATTTACACACATCTATGTTCACACATAGCTGCCTGAAAACACTGTTAGTATGTTCTGAATTTTTTCCCTCCAAAATTTATATCTTGCATGCCTAATATGGTTAGATTTGGAGATAAAGCCTATAAGGAGATGATATAGGTAAAATGAGGGCATATCATAAAGAGATACCAAACTCTCTCTCTCTCTCTCTCTCCCCCTCTGTCCGTACAAAGAAGAAAGCCCCTGTGAAGATGCAACAGGAATGTGGCCTTCTGCATGCCAAGAAGACAGAGGCCTTACCAGAGAGTGACTCTGCTGGCACTTTCAAGTTTTTGTGTTTGCTTGTTTTTATTTGTTTTTATTTGTTTTTGAGACAGAGTTTCACTGTGTCACCTTTGGTAGAGTGCTGTAGCGTCATAGCTCACAGCAATCTTAAACTCTTGGGCTTAAGCAATTTTCTTGCCTTAGCTTCCCAAGTAGCTGGGACTACAGGTGTTGTTTTTGTTGTTGTTGTTGTTGTTGTTGTTGTTGTCATTGTTGTTTTGCTGGCTGGCGCTGGGTATATGTGGCCAGCACGGTAACCACTGTGCTACAGGCACTGTGCCTCTGCTGGTGCTTTGATCTTAGACTTACAGCCCTCAGATCCCTGAGAAAATAAATATATATATACATATATATATAATATATACCCACACATATATATAGTATAATTTTAAACTTTCACATTTTCATTAGTTCTCTTCAAATTTTTATGATGTTGACAGACTAAATAAAACTTTGTATTTTGATGTTTTCATTTCTTTTTCTCTAATTTCAAGAAAAACTTACTTTCCAACTATCCTTTTTGTTTATTTGTGAAGATGTTGTTACTGAGCCACCTCGACATGGCTATTTCCGCTCATGGTGGTTTACTTGGCCAGCTGGCAAAATGTAAAGCTTTCCTAGAGAAAAAGGAAGAGATCTTCAATCATAAATCAATAGCTACCGGGGTGACTGAGACAAAGCAAATGTTCAGGTGCTTAATTTTTTAACATCTGACATTGGGAAAATGATAATATCTACCACTTAGTGTTAAATAAAAATACATTTGACAGATGGATTATTAATCAGTTTAGGCTGCTCTAGACTAGATGGCTTAATAAAGAGAAATGTGTTTCCTCACACTTCTGGGGCCTAGAAATCTAAGATCAAGAAGCCAACAGAGTTGGTACCTGGTGAGGCCACACTCCTGGTTTACAGCCTTAACCTACTTGCTGGGTCCTCACATGGCCTTTGCACTGTACAGGTGTGAAGAGAGAAAGGGGTCATCGCTATTTTCTCTTTGATAAGGACAGGTGGCGACCCAGCCAGCTCAGCAGAGCTGGGTTGGAGGACCCACTGCCTCCTCCTTGGCAGTGTTGGTGCCACCACGGCTGGGCAGAGAAATCAGCGGGCTGGAGCATAGGAAAAGAGGTGGGAGCCTCCCTCCCCCACCAGAGGTTCCAGTAGCCAAAGGGACTGGACAACGGCTGGGGAGACACTGGCGACTTGGTGTCTCCTTCCCTTTGCACTTATGACTGAGTAGGGAACCACCATTTCCTATGCCTAGGTCAATTTCATGTAAGTTTCCTAGGCCTAGGTTCGTGAAGGGACTGTGTCCATTCATTAATACATTCTTTCACCTTGCCCCAGCAGAGGGGACTGTGTCCATTCATTTCCTGGCCTCATATAGAAAGAACTAATGCACCTATATTTACCCCTAAACAGAGAGAGACAGAGAGAAACAGAGAGAGCTTTTCTCTCCCAACTTGGGTTTTCTCTCCCTACTGCATTCTTTTCTGTAAATAAATTCTGTCGTACCACTGATCTGTGGTCTGCAGATTTATTCTTCAAATCACTGAGACCAAGGACCTAAAACTCCAGTATCAGATTTGGTGAGCCAGTCAGGAGACAAGACGAAATTCTGGTATCATCTTTTTCTACTTCTTAGAATGCAAATCTAAGAAGAACCCCAGAGGGTGGTTAAAGGCCCACGCTATGACCTCATGCAACATTTATTCTCTTCTCATAGACTTTATCTCCAAGCATAATCGTACTAAGGTTAGGGATGCAATATCCAAATTTTGAAGGGACAAAATTAGGTCCATACTGACAAGTGTTTTGCAAACTACAATGTACAAAATACACATTGTTGGCTTTTCCCTTGTTAGAGAAATGTGTCTTTTAGGAAATGACTGGCTGGCAATACATCTTCAGCCAAATTAACTAACCTACTAAAGTAATAAACTATACACACAACCCTATTTTTAATACGTATTCTAAAGGTCTAAGTGCACTAGAACTCTTTAAACAAAGAAACACTAAAGTCTCACAGTTCTTGGGATGTCTCTTTAAGAACAGCGCTTTAAAAAAAAAAAATCATCTTAGAAATAGGCTATTTTAGAAGTAAGCTAATGTTTTTCTCTTAATTATTAGCAGAGATATAATATATTCAGTAATTACAATTACTTCTGTCATCATTAGGTCCCATCCCTTCTTGCTTAAGGGAACTTCTGATGTTCCATATTCAGTTCACAGTGTGGATTCGCAGTTGTCACTCTGTTTTGACTAAGTTTCTTGTACACAGAGGCTCATGAAACAGAGAGTAATTTGCTTTTCTGTGTAGTGAGAGAAGATGGGTGGCACAGGAAATCAAGACGCGAAAGAGACAGCTGCTAGGTCTCTGCTTTGGGGATAACATTCTACATCCTGGAAGTAGGGAGAGTGGCTGGCTGCCAGGGCACTCAAGGTCTGGATGGCTATTACCATAATCCCCATAATCCCTCCCCACAGGGAGAAACTTGTCATTTGGGGCACGTTTTAAATGGGACACAGAACTCCATACAAAAATCAATGTTAAGCATAAGGACATTAATTTTTGACACATATCTCTATAAATATGTTCTAAGACCTTCCAAATCATGTATTGATGTAGTAATACCTACTCAGCAGAGAGGCACTGTTTTAAGCATCTACGACCTTGAGAAAATGCCTTACTTCTCCTTGAGAAGTCAATCTGAGGAGGATCAGCAAATGGGGTGGCTCAACAGCCACATGATAGAAACTTGATGACGATAAATGACTATGGAAAAAATTAATTTAAGGGGTAATGAATCATCTTAAGCTTATCCTTGTGAGTTTTTTTGGAAAGTTATGAATACAGGTTAAAACGTTAAAGTTATGGATACAGGTTAAAGCACAAGTGAAACTTTTTGATATTGAATGGATAAAATGCATAAAGCATGCAAGATAGAGTTTATTCTATAGCACTTTAAATTATAGTATTGAAGGTTTTTCTAGTCAATGTTTCCATTACAAAGGAATACTATTACAGTACTAATCACGTCGTTTTTCATTTCTACCTTGTTTCTTTTGCATTCTGGTTTTCTGAGGAACATAGTAAAGCATGATAGAAAGAGAGAAGAAGACACACATGTGTTGTGGTCCTGAAAGAATTCTCTGAAATCCAGACCAGATTATAAAGCGTAGAAAGTTCTCCTTTGTACCGTGTTGACCCATCCTTTATATGAATTGTCCAGATTTTCAGCTATTTGAGTCATTCTATGTATGTGAGAGTCATAGCACATGGGCTATAGTTTACACGCAAAGGCATTTGACTCTCCCCAAAAGCATCTTTTGATATATTTTTTCTAAAACTTTGAAATAATATTTATCCATCACAGAGAATATTTTTGTGTTGAAATTAATTACTTAACATCTAAATTTTAGAAGTATATTTACATGTTGCAATCATTATTTAGAAAGAACAAGTATTTTAAAAAGATAAATTCAAATACAAGTGTGAAATAATGGTATATAATACATATTTTCCAATCCGTTTCTTTAACCATAAATATTGTTTAAAATGATCCAGGCAATGTATGCTTTAATAGAGATTCCACTTTCTTTCTTTAACATCTTCACAATATTAAGAAATTATGGGAGTTTTCTGTTGACTAAAATTGGGCAATATATTTGAAATCTTGTCACCACCAGCAGATAGGTCTACAGTCAGTTTTGGTAAAAATCAACCATTAAATTTGGCTGGTTGATGCCCATGGATAAGCTTTATGCACAAAATATTTGATTTCCCTTTAATGTAACTCCATGGATCTAGTACATAAAAAGAGGTCATCTTTGAACCTACTAATGAATATTTCACTTCCTCAATAGAACTGAACAATTTCCCAGAAATCTACCTCAATTGGTGCCCTAACATCATTTAACAATTTTCTCCCAGGGCACAAAATCCTCCTCAAAATCAAGTTCCTTTTAGTTCCTCGCTACAGAATCGCTTGTACATCCTGAAGAGTTAGCCCTGGATCGATCATGGATGAGAGACTGATCCTTTAAACATAAGGGGATTGCACTTTTAACTCTAGTATCTTCCACAGGCAGCAAGGTTACAGGTGGATTACGAATGTCAGTTTTCACACTGGACATGGGCATCTAAAAATAATTAATTATTTTGTTATATCGGAGTTATTATCCTAGTTTCAATATCCCTAGAATCTTGGTGGTGGCTAACACAATATGCAATCTATATGAATAATTATAAAAGGCCATGAACAATATTAAGAAAATAAAATCACCCCTGACATAAAATATGAAAAAAGAAGAAATAATGTGATGATTAATTTCATGTGTCAACATCACTGGGCCATGAGATGCCTATTCTTTGTTAAACATAATTTCTGGATGGTCTGTCTGGGTGATTCTAAATAAATCAGCATTTGTATTGGTGAACTGAGTAGAGCAACTGAACTCCCCAATGTAGGTAGAAATCACCCAGTGTGATGTCCCAGACTTTCTCACTACCCCACAGGCTCTCCCTGGGTCTCAGCTGGCAGAAGGCAGGTCCTGGGATGCCCCAAACTTCATAAGCACATGAGCCAATTCCTACTAATACGTTTTATCTCATACATACATTTCTGTGTGTATCTCCATCATATTGTTCCTGTGAAGAACACTGATACAAATGTTTTAATGTTACGAGTGTTTTCTTTTTCATCCTTTGTTTTATATCCTTAGAATTGCACAATTTCTCTACTACACATGTAATTCCTTTCCTTAAAAGGTAGCCCTAGAATTTTACTTTTAGAAAAATGGATGTTACATATTCAATAAAAATACTTACAAATAATGTTACAAGATCTGACGCTCAATCTGTGTTGCTTTATAATATCTTACCCTTTGGTTTGCTGATTTTTTTTCAACCTCTAGTTTGATAAACTATTTAACTTTATTTAGATTTTCAATACCTACTGATAGAGATTACTTCTAGGGGCCTTAAACTTAAAAACTCCTGCTTGTGCTCTATTTATTTTTTGTGCAAAGGGAGAAAAAAAATTAATTACTAAAAATCCCAAAAGTATACTAACTTAAAATACATATATTCCAAGCAATATTTAAATGCCCTTATTCAGTATATTTTTAAAAATATTCAGAGAATTATATGATATGTAAAATGTATTTTAATAAATCCATTTAATTATATTCATAGAAAATATACATACATCTGATAGCTAACCTGTATCATAAATTTTATGATGTAATGGAAATGTATATGATGAGTTTTTGTAGGTTCTGGAGAAAAATTATTGAGGACAATGAAGGCATCCTCTTCCTTTATGGACTAGGTATGATCAGCTATCGATGGTCAGAGAGTCTTACTCTGGAGAACAAAGGGCTTAGAGAATCTGAATAAAGAGAGCCTGCATCAGAGTAAAAATATATATATTTATATGCACGCACATAATTCATAATGTCCTTTATAATTTATACTTTTATTACAAACTATATTTTTATGCCTGAAATAAACTAATTTAAATGATTTTTAAATTATGGTAAAGTATAATATCACGGAACTCACACATTAAAAGGTGAAATGTGTGTAAAAATGCTTTTGTCACAGCTGTTTAGTCCTGCTCTTGATAGGAAAGAGCAAAGTATCAAAATGAAATTCCATATGATAGAAATGCTATTATATACCACTGTCATTACCCTCAGCAGAGAAATTATGTGTGAGAAAAATTGGTAGATTACAAGACATAGTAAGAATGGATTTAGGGAACTTTATAGCAAAGCCTGGTCTTTCTAACACTGCACAACAGACCATACTGGAATTGTAAAATAAAATGGGATAGATAAAGCAGTCCTTCATAAAGGAGACTATTTGCATAGGCAAGAAGCAATAAAATATTCAGGTTCCAATTTAAATATAACTTTTTCTTCTAACTTTTTCAAAGTAGAGTTCTTATGGTGTACTTTTTTTATCTTTACCAGTGATATCTGTAATGATTACGTTTTATCAAAAAAAAATTTCATTCTAGACATTTTTATGTACACATCACTAAGGAATCAAGGTAATATACAACCACTGGAGTTCCACTAAAATGAAGTGAAAAACCTCAAACAGGAAAAAAAGTAACATGTTATTCTGGAGGAATATATGAACATATGAGTGTGTGAACTTTAAAAATTCTGGCAGCATCAAATTCAGAAGAAGAAGGCAGTGAGAGCTGTGACATTTGTGAGGACTTACGAATTCTGATCTCCAAAAGGGTAACCTACAGCCCTTGCAACACAAATCACTAACCTTGGGTAAATATGCAGCAAAAAATAAATCACATAATAATATCTGATTTTATTAAAATTAGTGGGAAATTATATAACACTTAAACATCCTTAGATTTTACAGAGAAATATGCACTTCATACCTAAACCAACTATTTGGAGCTTCAAGGAAACACATGAGTGAACTTTTACTTCATTATTATTTATAATAATGCCAGGTTTCATTATCATTCACATTTAAACGTTTTCTTACTTTCTTTATGATTTATCATCTGTTTCTATTTCTTATTGTAGTAAAAATATACATAACATAATTTTACCATCTTTACCATTTTAAGTATACAGTTCAGCGGTGTAAGTACAATCATAATGTGCGGCCTTTACCACCCTCTTCACTTTGTCAAACTGATTCTATACCCAGTGAATGCTAAGCCTCCAGTTCCTCTCTCTCTCAGACCCTGACAATCCCTATGCTACTTTTTGTCTCTCTGATTTCAACTAATCTAGGGAACTCCTGCAAGTAGAATCATACAACTTTATTTTTTTTTGTTTATAATTGGCTCATGTCACTTATCAAAGTGTCATCAAGGTTCATCTTATACCATCTGTTCGAACACCTTGCTTTCAAAGGCCAAATATTATTTATCTCATTGTTGATATGTGCCCATATGTGCCCATTTATCTCATTGTTGCTTTTCTTTTTTCTTTTTTTTTTTTTTTGAGACGGAGCCTCAAGCTATCCCCCTGGGTAGAGTGCCATGGCATCATGCTCACAGCAACCTCTAACTCCTGGGCTCAAGCGAGTCTCCTGCCTCAGCCTCCCAAGTAGCTGGGACCACAGGCGCCCGCCACAACGCCCGGCTATTTTTTCGTTGCAGCCATCATTGTTGTTTGGCGGGCCCGGGCTGGGGATTCGAACCCGCCACCTTAGGTGTATGTGGCTGGCGCCTTAGCCGCTTGAGCCACAGGC
Organism: Otolemur garnettii; assembly: GCF_000181295.1. NCBI lineage: Eukaryota > Metazoa > Chordata > Mammalia > Primates > Galagidae > Otolemur > Otolemur garnettii. The sequence continues at coordinate 15,764,036 of NW_003852404.1, read as the reverse complement.
GCTGAGCCTGACACGTTGCTTTTCTATCACAATTACCCATTGTGAAGGGTTTACACATTGTAGCAATTGTACATAATGCTGCTATGAACATGGGAGAATAAATATCTGCCTGCAATTATTTTGGGTAGACACCAAGAATGGGAGTTGCTGCATTATGTCATAAGTCCATTTTTAATTGTGTTGAGGACCTACCACACTGTTTTTCATAATTACTTTATCATTTGACAGTATGATTATAAGTTCATAAGGCTTTCATTCCTCACAACCCTTGCCAACACTTACTGCCTACTTGTGTATGTTCACAGTGCTAGTGGTTGTGAGTTGTTCTATCATTGTGGTTTTCATTTTATTCAACTATCAGTAACACTGAACATCTTTTCATGGGATTCTTTGTTTATCTTCTAAGGAGAAATGTTATCCAACTCATCCGGTTTTTGTAGTTGTTACTCTTTTTCTTGTTTTTGTTGAGTTTTAGGAGTGCTCTATCTATTTCTCTTAACAAATATATTATTTGCAAATATTTTCTGTCATTTTGGTGGTTACATTTTTACTCACTTGATATTGATTTTTGATGTTTTTTGTTGTTGTTGTTGTTTGTTTGTTTGTTTGTTTGTTTTTATCCCCAGTTTTTGGCCGGGGCTGGGTTTGAACCTGCTACCTCTAGCATATGGATCTGGCGCCCTATTCTTTTGAGCCACAGGCACTGCCCTGATGCATATTTTTTAATTAACATGAAGTCTGATTTACCTATTCTGTCTTGTGTTGCTTTTGCCTTTACTGTTGTGTTCAAGATGATCATTTACAAATCCCATATCATGAAGATTTTGTCTCATTATCATGATGCTTTTCTCTTCTGTTTTCTGCTAACATTTTATAGTCTTAGATCTTTTATTTAGGTATGTGACCAATTTTGAGTTAATTTTTTATATGGATTTAGATAAGGGCCCAATTTAATTATTTTACATGATAATATTATATAGTTTTCCAGAACCATTTGTAGAAAAACCCTTTTCCCATTGAACTATTGTGGCACCTTTGCCAAAATCCATTTTGTAAAAAGTTGTCTGTGGACTCTTTACCCTATTTCATTGGTCTATATGTCTTCACTTGTGCTGTTATCATACATATTGTTTAGACTACTAGAGAGTCGTAGTAAGTTTGGAATGAGAAAATATGCATTTTCCACCTCTGTTCTCTTTAGAGGCTGTTTTTGCTACCTGGGGTCCCTTGAGCCTTCATAGTATTTTCAGATAGGTTTATATCTTTTTTGTAAAAAATGTCATTGGAATTTTGATAGGAATTGCATTGAATCTACATGTTATTTTAGATAGCCTGGATTTCTTAACATGTTCTTGTCAATCTACGACCATGGAATTTGCCATTTATTTATTTCTATGATTATATTTTTTAATGTTTGTTTGTTTGTTTATTTAGAGACAGTCTCAGTTGGTTGCCCTCAATAGAGTGCTATGGAGTCATAGTTCACAGCAAATTCTTGGTCTCAAGCAATACTCTTACCTTAGCCTGCCTCGTAGCTGGAATACAGGTGGCCATTACAATGCCCAGCTAGTTGCTGTTATTGTTGTTGTTTCCTAGAGACTGGATCTTCCTTTTGCTCAGGCTGGTCCTGAACTCCTATGCTCAGGCAATCCACCTATCTTGGCTTCCCACAGTGCTAGGATCATAGGCATGAGCCACCATGTCCATCCTGGCTTAGTTTTTAGTTTATACATTTTTCACTTCCATGGTTAATTCCTGTCTTTTATTCTTTTTGTTAGTTAAAATGAAAATATTTTTATAATTTCCTTTTAAAATTGTTACAGCAGTGTGTAGAAATATAACTAAAAATAAAATCAAAGATAGAGAAGGACTACACTGATTGATTTTTATTTTTATGTGTTGAACCGTCCTTTGCAATTGAGGAATAAATCCCATTTTCCCATGGTGTATTACCCCTTTAGTAATGTTACTCTATTCTGCTGAAGTTTTATATATCAATGTTCATATGGGATATTTATCTGTAGTTTTAATATCTCTGTCTTGCTTTGCTTTCAGAGTAATGGTGACCACAAAATAGATTTTGCTTCATGTATCTTGATGATCCATTATTTAATGCACAAATATGTAGAATTATAATTTCTTACTACATTAAAATCTATATTAGCTTAATATGTTCTTCTTTGTCTCTTTTAATATTTTTTTCTACTATTAGTATAGCCAACCCTAATTTCTTTTGGCTACACATGTGGAACTTTTTTTTCATCCTATTAATTTAAATTTATTTGTCTTTTGATATTAAGTGAGTCTCTTATAAACAACATACCGTTGGATAATGTTTTTATGAATTCTACAAATTTTTGTCTTTTAATTGCAAAGGTTGCTCTATTTACATTTAATGTAATTATTTAAAAGGAATAATTTTCTATTTGTTTGCTATACGTCTGATGGCTGGGCATCTTATTGAGAAGCTCCTCTGTGTAAATTTGCCACTATTTTCTATTTGATTTCTATACGTCTGATGGTTGGGCATCTTATTGAGAAGCTCCTCTGTGTAAATTTGCCACTATTTTCTATTTGATTTCTATACATTTGAGGGCTGGGGGCATCTTATTGAGAAGCTCCTCTGTGTAAATGGTAAATACTCCCTTGGTGTTTTCAAAATACACTACCCTTTGGCTTTCAGCATTTTCTGTCATTGTGGTTTCCTTAAATTCATTTTTCTTGGAGTTTGTTGTGTTTTTTATTTGTTTATATGCTTCTGGTCCATTAGATTTGAGAGGTTTACAGCCATTATTTACTTAAACATTCTTACTGCCCCTATGTTGCTCTCTCTCCCACTGATAAGCACACAAAACATGTGTTGGGTCACCTGATGGTGTTCTGCAGGGTCATTAAGCTCTGTTTTTACATTTTTTTTTTCTTTTATTGGTTTGGTTCCTCAAACCAAATAATTTCAATTGTCGGATCTTTAAGATTGCATTCATTCTTTTACATGTTCAAATCTGCCTTGGAATTCCTCCAGTGAATTTTTCATTCAAATTATATTACTTTTCAGCTACCTAATTTTTCTTTGTTTATTTTCAAGTTAGATACATCTTTTTTAATTTTTAATTTTTTTCATAGACATGTGTTTATCAAGTTTCCACTTTTTGCCTTCACAAAATTAAAAAGGCTTAAAATTTAGTACAACAAGGCACATCTTTTTATATTTCCATAGTTGCCATATGTTATTTTATGGCTTTTTTACACTTTTTTTTATTTCTTTGAGACCTTTAAAAGCAACTGTTTTGTAGTATTTCTCTAGTATATCTTCCATTTTTTGAACAATTTTTGCTGACTTCTGTTCCCTTTCTACAAGTAATACTTGCTTTTTCTTTATGGTTTGTGATATTTTGTTGAAAACCAGACAGTTTAATAAAGTGATAACTCTAAAAAATCTTTCCCAGTGTTTCCTTTTATTTAAAATAAAATTAATTTTATTAATATATCTTGTTTAATCTCAAAACATCCAAAATATTATCATTTCAACATGTAATCAATATTTAAAAAAAATAATACAGGTGCTAATGGAGACAGTTTTAATTCTTCTTTTTTAATTGGAGGATTTTTACTTCGTTTTTCTTGCTTTATTGGACTTACTATGGAGAATCATAGTATCAGACAATTAAGAAAAAGAAAAAAATACTAAATATGCTAAAAATAGTACTTATACACAAACATTTCCAGAAAGAATTAAAGACAAGGTAGTACTTCCCAACTCATTCTATGACGTCAATATTATCCTGATACCAAAACCAGATAAAGACATTATAGGACAATGTCTGAGAGCATTGTGGGTCATGAGCATCGATGTGAAAATTTTCAACAATATTTCAGCCAATTACATTTAACAATATAGTGGCTCCTATGACTCAGTAAGTAGGACATGAGCCCCATGTACGGAGGGTGGCGGGGTCGAACCCAGTCAAACTGCAACAACAACAAAAATAGCCAAGCATTGTGGCAGGTGCCTGGAGTCCCAGCTACCCAGGAGGCTGAGGCAAGAGAATCATCTAAGTCCAAGAGCTAGAAGTTGCTGTGAGCTGTAACACCTCTACTTGGCACTCAATTGAGGGGGACAAAGTAAAACTCTGTCTCTAAAAAAAAAAAAAAAAGAAAAGAAAAAAAACATTAACATTATATAAAAATGTATCCCATCTTTTTAATGTTACTGTTTTTGTTCTTGTTTTTACTTTCTAAAGGCATTCTCTGTACCAGGTAACAGAGTAATGTATAAATTTAAGATTTTTCATGTCTTTCCTGAGCTGTGCTTTTTCCTGGGCAAGCATGGTCACTTTCTAATTTTTCCTTTTGCTTTTGCATGTTTGAACCTTTAATTTCTGGCTCATAAAAGAGGAAAATAAGTAAGGGGCAACATAAATGCAGTTATGGCCACTTAAAGCTATTGGGAGTTACTTTAGCTTGAATAAAAGGAGGGACAGCATGTAGCAGCCCCGGTCACACGCCTCTTTTCCATCAATTCTGTGACCATGTGCAGCAAACAGTTATCTCAGCACAGATCCCTGATATTTGAAGAAAAGGATGGTATTGCCCACCTTGGCTCCCACAAAGTGCATTTAAGCCTCTCCTTGAGTACGTGCACAGCTGCTTGGTAGGTATGGTGTTTGAGGATGAGGAGGTACTAGTGTGCCAGTAGCTGAAATTCACTGGGAATATATTTAGGCTTATTATTCAGTCTTCCCCTGGAACTTTCAAGCTTCTAACATACTCCAAAGTTCCAAACTAGTTACATCAGCAAGATTCTGCCAGCATGATTCTTGGTGCCTTGTACAGTGCCATCATTCCTTTGATATATCTTTATCCATGGATTAAATTAAAAATAAAACCACCCATATTCATTTTTTATTTATTTCTCAATCACTTCCGATCGATTCAAGTTAGATCAGTGATATTTCTGGTTGTAACTTACTATATTTTGTCTTTCATTTCTCCTTTTGTTTTATAACAGATATTCTCCTTTATGTCTTTGGGCATTGTTTCTGGTGTAGTAATTCCAACATACGCATCACTAATGGGTTGGTTTCCAAATCTATTCCTTTTCCTTAAGTAGGAGTCCCTGTATTTCATGTGCATTAAAATTTTGCATACTATTCTAGAGACTTTAGAGTCTATTATTTTTTATAAAGTCATTTACTTCTTTTGTTTGCTTTTAATCAGGCAGTTAATAGGCTGTACTTAGACTCTAAGCCTGTAAACTGAAATCTCCTATTAGTTTTTGTATCTAACTTACACTACTTAGAATGCAACTCTGCATGCATAAGTCAGAAATCAGTGAGAGATCAGAGTGTAGGTTATAAAAACAACTGGAATTTTCTGTGGTTTCCTCCCATCCATGATCTGTCCTTTCTGTGAACATCTCAGATACTATTGATGGTCTTTCGGAGCTTTAAAGAAGAAAATGAAAGGGTTTCTGTATGGGATTGACCAGCCAATTTGGTACGATTTGGGCCTGCACTGAGGTAAAAATCTTCACAAATTGAAAATTCACCTACAACAATTTCTTCTGACACTATCTGACTACTTTTGTTTACTCTCTTGTGCCGTGATTGATTGTGAGTTTTTTTTTCATAATTTATAGTTAATTGCAGGAAGGATTCATTGATCTAATAGGAACTACTCTACCATTATCCTGGAAATGAATAGTTAACTGTTGGGCAAGAATAAAAATATATTTTCAAAGTATAGTTGAAATACTGTCAACTGTTTGGCAAGAATAAAAATATATTTTCAAAGAATAGTTGGGCTTTAGGCACATCATCCATATGCTAAATCTGTAATTCTATAACAAACTTGGGAAGCTGTTGTTTTGCTCCCAATATCTTATTTTGGAATTGACAGTCTTTACTGAATACCTTAATAATAATTGGCAAAATATCCTGAACTTGCAGTGTTTTAAATTCATTTTATTTAATTCTGGTAGGCATAACACAATAGAGATTTGCTAGCTTTTTAAAAAATTCTCAATTGAATTATGTTGTTAAATCCACCTGCTTCAAGGTGAAGTTCTTGCTATCATGCTTTGAAAGTCATATTCTTTCAGAGTCCGTTACAAGAAAGGTGCAGCAGGATTGCAGGTTTTGAGATACAACTTTTACTGCCCGAGGCTGTTATGTAAGCTGCAACACTGACTAAGATGATGTGATTATAATTTTTCAAAACATACTTACCATTTGCACTTGATCAAAAGACCAAGAAACAATTACTTACCGTTTTTTATTAGTATTTTCTACAAAAGCCAGAACTAAAACACATGAGACCTGAATCTGTACACGTATTCATGTTATATTTAGCATTTTATTTTCTGTCACAAACATAACTAAGAGGTCTTAATAGTGTTCATTTAGAGATGTGATAAGAACATATTCACAATCCTGATGAGCAGATGTTTTCCTGGTTTATTTTTTTGGCTATAATCAACAATAGAGCTCCGTTAAGAAAAACATCATGAAAATCTTTCAGCTCTCATATGTAATATAAACTATGATAGTTTGGATAACATTGCAAATGAATGCTGACTGTAGGGAAGTGTGTTGGAAGAAAAGCACAGAGTAGGCAAACAGATTTTCAAAGATTTCTTGCTCATTATAATTTTGCAACAAGACTTTCTGCGGCTACCTGATACTGCTGACTTTTTATATGATCTAATCTTTCCCATAACTAAACTTTCCCTGTTTTACTTCCAAGATTTATCTCTTAAACATACCAGGATATAAATGGATCCTCTCTATATGAATATATACATATGGAATTTGGGGAGAAAATGTCAGTGGAAGGAGTTCCATGGGCTCACAGTGCAGTGAACCAACTCAACCTTGTGAAAATACAAAATTGTTAAAAATTAAGTCTCTGGAAATTATCCATTGGGGATGAAGCCAACTAATAGACATTGTTAAAGAAAATATACTAAATACTATAAAATGTATTAAATCTTTTTAAGAGTAAGGAACGTCCTTGGTACTTGAACAATATCCCATCACTTTTTTCTTTCCTGCAGCCCCTACTTCAGCATCACAGAAAGTGCATTCTGGATGCCTGTGTCCCTCAGGTGACGTCTCAGACAAGATGGCCCCTCTTGTCTTCCTAACCCTAACCTGATTGGGAAGATTAAAATGGGATTCCCCAGCAGATAATCAGAAGAGGCAGAAATCCAACATGTCTCAGCTCCAAAGCTTTTGGTAACAGCAAGTGGGGTTTAGAATTCTGTTGCTCCTTTCCTCCACCAGCTAGCTCCATGTATCAGAGTAACAGATCTAGCCCGGGCATGGAAAACTAACACTGTAATAATACAAAAGGTCAAAATTTATTTGGTTCACTGTGAAACAACTTATATTCTAGGACATATTTTTAAAAACAGTAAATAAAATGGTCTGGACTGACTGAAGCCTACCAGCTGGGTCTGATACATGCGAGTAGGCTGCAGGCTTTATAATAGAGATCAGGGAAAGAAAAAGTCACAGACAGTTCTACTAGAATGACTGTCATCTTACAAACATCAGTCCAGGCAAAGAATTTATTTAAAAAATATCCCAAAGGCAATCATGGAAACAACAAAAAATTAATATGGTACTTGATTAAATTGAAAAGTTTGACATAACCAAGGACATAATCAATAAAGTGAATAGACACCCTACACAATGGGAACAAATATCTTCATGCTGTGTATCCAAGAAAGGGCTAAAAACCATACTCCACAAAGAACTTAAACATATCAGAAAAAAAAAAATCAAACAACCTCATAAAAAGGGGCAAAGGCTAATAACAGAAGCTTTGCAAAAGAAGACAGATTAATCACCAATAAACATGAAAAAATGCTCAATGTCTCTAAGCATCAGGAAATGTAAATCAAAACCAAAATGAAATATCACCTAACTCTAGGGAGAATGACTTTTATCAAAAAATCCCAAAACAACAGATGCTGGTATGGTTGTGGAGAGAAAAGAACACTTGAACACTTTTGGTGAAACTGCAAACTAGTTTAATGTCTATGGAAAACAGTTTAGAGTTATCTCAAATAACTAAAAGTTGATCTACCATTTAACCTAGCAATGCCACTAATTGTGTTTACCCAAAGGGAGGGGGAAGCTATTTTATCAAAACGGCACTTGTACTCAAATGTTATTGCAGCAAAATTCACAATCACGAGGATATGGAATCAACCCAAGTGCCCATCAATACCTGAGTGGATCAAGAAAATGTGATACTTGAGAGTATACTATACTATAGAGTACTACTCAGCCATAAAAATATGTGAACTATTACCTTTCATAACAAACTGGAGACCAATCTCCTAAGTGATTTAACACAAGAATGTAAAAAAACATGTTGAAGCAAAACTCAAGGAAAATCAAGAAGGGGAAGGGGGGAGAAGGGAATGGGTAAAATTATACCTAACTGGTACAATACACACGTCTGAGTGACGGGCACATTTGTAACTTTGACTGAACCTGTACAAAAACAATTTATGTAGCCAAAACATTTGTGTCTCCATAATTTTCTGAAATAAAAAATTTATAAAATAAAAAGAAAAAAGACAGTGTATTATAGCTTACTTAAGTAAAATCATAATTATACGTGTCAGTAAAAAATTGATTTCCTCACTAGCATGCCAATCATTTATCTACAAAAAAGAATATTCATTGTAGTCTTAATAAATAGATTAAAGCAATAGAAGATAGAGATAATAACATAAATTAAATTTCTTAGTCATTTTTTCAATGACATATCTGTGTAAAATTTATCTTATTTGATTCTATTGTAACAATTTGCTAATTTTAATGAAAACACAAGTTACTAGTAAATTAAAAATTAAGTCATAGGTAATTATTCTATTGGTTGTAAGTTTTAGTTATCGATTCATTTTATAGTGATTATTGATTTTAAAATTATGAACATGACAATTATACTTACAAAAATGTTTGCCAAGAATATGACAAATTGACATTATGAAACCACAAAGGAAACCCTCAGAAATGTTTATCTGTAGTAAAATGTTCAAATTATAGACTCTTGCATGACTAAATAACAATAATAAAATGAGAAAAATTAAAAGACAATTCCTTGGCCCTAAAATTTTGCTTAGGTATACAAATAAGATGTTTAAAAATTAATAAAATAAATTTTGCCATCCATTATTCAGTGTAGTTTCACACTGAAGAGTGAGTCTTTACGTATTAGTTTTAGTTCAGTCCTACCAAAAAATATGAAAATAGAAGTATTGGGATTACAGTTAGATAACGTTAACAAAAGCAATTCAAGTAGCAGAATAGCTAAATTGGTTTTTGCAGGTAAGATACATATACGGGAAGTCTTGTTTTGTCAGTAAAAGCACAGATTTTGATCAATGAAAAGTTTTAAGTTGATTTCAAATTCATTAAAATACTTTTATTTTGGAGGGAAGAGAATGGAAGAAAACAGAGAAGATTAAGATGTAGAAATCAAAATTATTTTGACATGTATATATATTTCAAATCTCATCATTTTTAGTGGAGTATTAAGTATAATTTTGCAACTTAAAGTGCAGGGTGCACGTGGGAATACTTACTAGAAAAGTCATATCTTGATGTGCTTGCTTGCATTATTAGTGATACTAATTTTATAAACTTGAAACTAATGTTCAACTATTAATCGTAAATAGATTAGGGATTGAATTAGGAACAGGATTACAGAGAACAGACAAAGAAAACAGAAACAGGAGTAAAGTGATTCAGGAAATCCCTAATTTCAGTGCTGCCTCTTTAAAACTCTGGATGCTGTCTCGCAGGAACAGCATGAAGGGTGGAACTTGCCCCTCCACCCAAGAGCCAATCTTAGTGAGTTGTTGATATACAGCCAAATGTAGACATAGAAGTAAATGGAGCAAGCTGGCTCAGTTATGATATATCATAGACATGCATAATTACAAAACGTGTGTACATATGCAAACACATTCATTATTTAGTAAAATAATAATGTTTTGAGAAAAATATAAGAAAAGTGAAAAGGTGTAGTTTTCATGTTGTTCTTCTACTTCAGCCTTAATTCATTTTGTTCTTTGAAGCCAAATAATGGAAAACAACAAAGTAACATTAAATTAACACCATTCAGGGAAAAGCTATTGTGCTTTTTCTACTTAAAAATTAAATATTGGGGGCAGCGCCTATGGCCGAACGGGGTAGGGCACCAGCCCCATATGCCAGAGGTGGTGGGTTCAAACCCAGTCCCAGCCAAAAACTGCAAAAAAAAAATTAAATATTGGTACTTTAAAATACAATCAAGATATTTTATAAGTTTGGTTGTATATTGTCTCTTATAAGTTTAATTTTTATACAAAAATTATAATAGAATCAAGTTCTATATATAATTATGTTGATAAAACAATATAAAAATTATACAAATATCTAATACTGGCATAAATGCTTAGGTAAAATAAGTATTACTATTCAAAATTAAAAATGATATAGAAAATCTAAGCAAGTTTGTTGAGAATATTCTTAACATTTGTTTTCAACTATTAATTATCTTAGGTGGCACCTGTGGCTCAGTGGGTAGGGCGCCAGCCCCATATACCGAGGGTGGTGGGTTCAAACCCGGCCCAGGCCAAACTACTATAAAAAAAAAATACTCGGGCATTGTGGCGGGTGCCTGTGGTCCCAGCTACTGGGGAGGCTGAGGCAAGAGGAATACGCTAAGCCCAGGAGTTGGAGGTTGATGTGAGCTGTGACGCCACTGCACTCGACAGAGGGTGATGAAGTGGGATTCGTCTGTAAAAAAAATTAAAAAACAAACTTAATTATCTCTAAGACTGTGGAAGTGGAAGTGCCTCCAAAGAAATCTTCTACCAGCAAGGCCCATGATTATTTGCCAATAGTTAAATATTCTCTACTACTGCAATTGTACAGTGACTCTAAATGTGTAAAATGATCTATAGTTATCATTTTGTTCTTGGACCCTAGTTTGAATTTACTCCATGAAATGGCTGTAACTAAAATGTCATACTTTATAACTCAGAAGAGTTCAAGTGAATAAAGCATATGTAATATAAACAAATATAATGATCCATGCGATTGTAGATGTCACATTGCGTCTAACCATACACTATACCAGGCATGGGAAGCATCATAAGTCCAGCTGGAATGTTTAAAAAAGTAGATGGTGGGCTGATGAGCTAAAGCAAATTACATAACATTAATTTATAACTGTGGGAGAAATCAGAGTGAATAATTTTAACCATTTTTTAAATAAAATCTTAAAGAAAATGAAAGATGGAATAATATATACATGCTGCATAAAGGGTGAACCACAGATTATTGTTTATCTACAAATAGTCAGATATCAGTTAGATCTCTGTCTAATTGCATATAGACAATAGCTGTGAGATAAGCATAAAAAGCGAAAGTGACCATTTCCAAACATGGATAGCACATGGTAGTGACACTTTTCTTTTTGTATGTTATAAAAGTATTGGATATATTTTTAAAAGTCCTTCGCCAAAGAGAGTTGGAGAAGCATTTTGATAGAACCCAAATGATGGCTAGAGTAGAAAAAAAATAAAAAAGGCATGGGGTAGAGGAGGGGTGGATGAAACACACCACTAAGAAAATATATTTATCATTGCATTTGTAAACTTCGGTTACATTGCTAAGAAGTTTATACAGATTTATGCATTTGTTTTATACTCAAAACAATAAGTTAGAAATTACTGTTTCTAGAAAGAAACTGAGGCTCTAAATTATTAAGCAACCCATCCGAGGCTCAAAGGTATTATATACAGAGAGAGGAAATTGCAGTCAGATGTAAACCAAAATCTGATAATTAATCACTTTTCTATACTGTGGCTTTCCCAAGAGCAACAATAAGCATTATAATGGCAACTAAGATGATATTTGTAAGTGGACAATACCAACATCAAGGTTTTGTACAATCTGGTTTTGAGTATGTTGTCAACTTCAACATGAAGAAAAATAAGAGTAAAAATCTTTTACTGTTTTTTTTTTTTTTCAGGTTCTGCTATATCTGAGACAATAGGCCAGATGTTCTCGCAAGTATTATTTGACTTAATCAAACAATAGGTAGCTGCCAGCCCAGTTTGAATGTTTATGGTTGCTTTGATGGTAAAAATTAAATGTTCCTAGGAGTCACAAAGAGAAGGGTAATAATTCATCTCTCCAAATTCGACACAGGATTTCTTCTATAAAATTAATGAAATATGATAGCATAGAATTGATGCAGGATAATGAAATAAAAATATAATCTTTAGAAATGTAAAGAAAACCAAAACACCTAACAGGTACAATTCTTTTTTCTTTTTTCTTTCTTTTTTTTTTTTTTGCAGGTTTGGCCGGGCCTGGGCTTGAACCCACCACTCACGATATATGGGGCCAGCACCCTATTTGTTGAGCCATCTGCACTGCCCAGAATTTTCTTTATTATTGTGTTTCTATATGGAAGGTAGTATATTTCTTCTGAAGGATAATATAATAGAACTTGGGAATTCTATGGAGACATGAGCATCTTATGCAAATTTGTATAATATGGATGTACATAATTACATCTTTGTAGAAATTATTTTCCCTGAACTTTTAGTTACTGGAAAAGAGAGTCTAATGTGTTATTTCATTTCGACTCTTTAAAATTGTTCAGTGAAGTACTTATTATATGGTAATCACAAAGAGATTATAAAGTTTCTTTCTTCTAAAAAGAAGGTGAGAATGTCTATTCCCATGGTAATCCTAGCAACAATAAAAAAGAATATTCATTCTCAGTATATAATGATGTCTTGATAGTGGAAAACCTATTAATACAGGTTAATGTACATTGATAAAATTATAGATATTAGGAAAAATTTATATATCTACATCTATGATATAAATGAAACCTTTGAGAAAAGTCACGATTCATTCCAAATTAAATGCATTTATCTTCTTAAGAATATGAGAACATATGGATAATCTCTCGGTATAATAAAATATGTATACTTCAATTCCAAAGCCAACATCTTTTTTAAAAATTTGTGCATACTTTTACAATTTTTTTGAATTTTTTTAAATTTCAAAATATTGGGCATACACACATTTTGTTTACAAAATTGCTTTTGTATAAATTGATTTAAAGTTAAAAGCCACCATTTTAATTTGTAAAAAAGTAGAGTTAGGCCTTCACAAGAGTCCTGAAAAGGACATGTGTGCCCACTCTATATACTAAGATTTAACATTGTTCTTCCTTGATGCAGTTAGATAAGAGACATTCATCGGAGGCACACAAATTAGAGCCACAGAAAAATATTTGTCTCTATTTGCATTTTGAATGATATACTCAGATAACTTAGAAAAATAAATGACATAATAAAAATTATGCAAGCTGGCAGGTAGCAATTTTTTTAAATCACTATCATCTTTATCTCCATCTAATTATGTCTCTATTATCTTCCACCATCTATATATTTCCATGTCATTTACAAAGTAGAAAGGCATATTTTTTCTTGTTTTGAACCACTCATCATCATTATGAAGTCAGTACTACATGTTTAAATGTAATAAAATGAATTAAATGTTATCCCAATCTAAATAACAGCAATTATTTTTATGAAACAAAATGAATAAATACTAAATTTCTTATGGAAAAAAATAATTTATAAAATAGAAAAACATTTAAAAGCAAAACTGTGAGGGAACACTAGTCCTACCAAATACATATTTAAAACAGTCCATTCAGCTTTTACCATTCAAATGTGATGGTGGTGCCTGTGGCTCAAAGGTATAGGGCACCAGCCCCATATACTGGAGGTGGTGGGTTCAAACCCAGCCCCGGCCAAAAACTGCAAAAAAAAAAAAACAATAACTAAGAGGATGCCATGAAGGCTATGTTAACTAGTTTGATGAAAGTATTTCAAATTGTATATAAAACCAGCACACCGTACCCCATGACTGCATTAATGTACACAGCTATGATTTAATAAAAAAAAGAAAAATGTGATGACTGTGTGTGGATAGACAGATAGATCATGGGAATGGAATAGAAAGTTGAAAATAGACTTAAGTACATATATTAATCTAGTAAATGATGAAATGATCATTTCAAAAGTCATGTTTCTAAATAAATGGCTATATATTTGAAAAAAGGTAAAATCACGGGTGGCTCCTGTGGCTCAAAGAAGTAGGATGCTGGCCCCATATGCCAGAGGTGGCAGGTTCAAACCCAGCCCTGGCCAAAAACTGAAAAAAA
>NW_003852404.1:15704044-15749757 GCF_000181295.1 Otolemur garnettii | reverse complement strand
AAAATCAGATTTAATCCTCAGAGTTAATATAGGTAAAAATCCAAATGTATTGGAGATCTAAATGCCAAGCATGGAACAGGGAGACACAAGGACCAAGTCCGTGGTTTAAAATGGAATGAGAAATTTTAAGGTGAATTCAAAATTTCTAAAACATGTATGTGCATATATAAATATGTACTGTATAATAAATTATATATTTGTACATCAAAAATAAATTTATTTTATTATCTTTACATGTTAAAATTTCCTAAAGAAAAAAATTCCAAGATCAATGTATACATTTAACCATCTAATATCCAGATCTTGTTTTATTGTTCCATTCCCCACTTAAAGGAATCAAAACTCTTTCAAAGAATATCTGATGCGAGGTATATGCCAGGGAAGGTAAAGATGAGTCTAAATATTTTTCTTTGCCATAGTATAGGGAAGTGCTCAAACAGAAGGATTTATCAGGTAAAAAATGAAGGATATATATCATAAGGACACTGCAGTCAACTTCAAGGGGTACCGGATGGCCAAATACAGGACAAATTGAGCACCTAAACAATTAGTGACAGTGATAAATAATAAATCCTTACCATATAGCAAATTATGTATCCATAACAAACCCTTGACCAGGTGGTCCAAATTAACATCACTTATGCTAGGCAGATGGCCACCATGGGCTTCCAGGCATTATTCCCAGTGAAGGGCACAGTGAGTGGACTTATGTAATTTGCAGCCTGGGGATGTGCAAGCTGAATCTATTTGCAAAGAAATATAGAGAGCAAAAACAACTAAGTTTATTAAATTCATAGACTATAATCTTCTAAGTGTCAATAAATAAAGGCTGAAGAATTGTTGCAAATTCAAGGAGCTGACAGAAAAATGACATGGAAAGGCACCATGTGACCCTAGAATGATTTACCCTTGGATGGAGACAAACATGCTATAAATCACATCATTTGTTCAACTGGCAAACATGGGTATGGAAGGTGAAGGTATAAAGATATAAAGGTGCTGTGTCAAAGGTAAGTAGTATTTTAACATTTCAATATTATTGAGGCCTTTTAAATTTATAACTATTCTTACTCCTAAAAATATATGTTTAATATATTTAAGGTAAAAATTCATGATATATCCATCTTACTTTCAAATAGTTCAGAAAAACAATGCATATATACATGTGTTTATATGTAAATATAATTGCGGATACACACATAGTACATGTATATATAGATGCATGCACACAAGCAGACGGAGAGAGCACTAATGGGCAAAATGTTTGGGTGGTAAAAGATACTCTTTTTCTAGCTTGGCGCCTGTAGCACAGTGGTTACAGTGCTGGCCACACATACCAAGGCTGTTGGGTTCAAATCCAGCCCAGGCCAGCTAAACAACAATGACAACTGCAACAACAACAACAAAAATAGCCGGGAGTTGTGGTGGGCACCTGTAGTCCCAGCTACTTGGGAGCTTGAAGCAAGAGAATCACTTAAGCACAAGAGTTTGAGGTTGCTGTGAGCTGTGATGCCACAGCATGCTATCAAGAGTGACATAGTGAGACTTTTTAAAAAAAAAAAAAAACTCTTTCCTGTCTTTAAAATGCTTTAAATGTTCAAAATTACTTCTAAACTAAGGGAAAGTATTTAAAGTTCAAACTATTTGGGTGTATTGAGCCTGATATTTTAATGTTCCAAGAAGCAGGCTCTGAGATAGAAACTAGTGTGCAAATGATTTTTATAAGAAAGTGACCTTGAGACAATCAAATAAATCAGTGGTGGAATTTCAGATCAGGAAGTGGAACCAGCTCAGTGAGTATCTGACTTAATCCAGAGGGTGGTTTTCAGCTTGATCCCATAGAGAATTTAAAAATGAAGTCGTGGATTGGTATGGCCCTGCCCAGCAGCAAGGGAGTCAGTTTTCTTACTCAAGAACTCATCACCCACTCTGCTTTCCTGGAGGTTGAAGACTCCCATTAGACAGAGTGCAATTTCCAGAAGAGTAGGAGGCTGGCCTGTTGGAAACAAATGAAGTGGGAAAGACTCACAGAAAAACTGCTCAGTGATCCTGGGAGATCCAGGTGAAATCCTACTTCATATTTTGTCGTTTAGAATTCCCCAGAATATATTTGAAAAGGTAGTGTGTAAATTGGAAATAAAAGGAACCTTCGGAATTATTTAAATAGAGATATGATGGTTGGTTTTATTCCAGATGCCATTTCCAAGCTGATCTGAAATGTGCCAAGCATCTTATGGAAAAGAGTAATAAGAAAAAAAAAGAATCTTAAACTCTCTAGACATGTGAAAACTGTACTTTTCTTTTCTATAATTCAATTCTGAGTGCTCAATACCTGAGGAGCTCAATCCTGATTCAGTTTTAAGATATATATTTTTTTCCCTTAACCAATATAAGAAGAGAACCCTTGAGTGATTTCATCATTTTCTCCATAATTTTCAACAGGTGTGCTCTTGGCATTTCAGCAATATAATCTCCTTGTGTGTTAGAGTATTCCAAGCATTACAGGAAAGGTAACCTCCCTGGACCTCATCTGTAAAAGATGAGCAGTGCCACAGCTCCACTCAGAAATTAAGACCAAGCAAACAAACAAAAAAATGCCTCCAAATGTGTTTCCAAATATCCCTTAGATTTAAGAGCTATGGTATGTATTATCAATACAACATTGGAATTGTTCAGGAATATAAATATATAAAAAATCAGTATAGATAATGTTAAATAGTCTTTTCTAATTCTGAAAGTTTAAAGTATGTTACTTTTTGTTTTGAGTGTTACAAAACTCAAAAGATAATAGATATGAACAAAACTTTATTTCTATCGGGGAAAAAGAAACATACATAAATATTTTAAATGTATTGTGGATGTAGTCTACATAATTTCAGCTGTGCTGGGGTTGAATTTGAACATTAAAGGTAACTTTCTGAGAATTTAGCATTTTTAGGTTGTTTTTATATTTCTAATACTTTATTTTGACAAAACCTGTGAATTTGAATGATGTCTTTATTATAATTTATAGATTTCCCAACTTGAGGAATAGATCCTCTAACACTAGAGACCCTGAAATTTTGTCAAGCATAACATTTTAAATATGGTTTTATGATAGGCATAATATACAAAAGAATGATCTAATTCATTGCATGATTAAACTTTCAGAAAATGTGTCTATTATTGTGGAGACTGTAGAAATAATTTTGGGGTTTATGTAACATAAATATTAAGAAATAGACACTATATTGTGTTCAAATCATGCCATTTTACTTCATTTTATAATGTATTAAAAGTTCACATGGGCTTTCCTTGGTGCATTGCATAGTATTGTGTGCAGTTATTTAAAGTCTATGAACAGCTTTGCAAACTAAAAATACAGGTGAAATAATTTCATTCTTATTTTGGCATATGACTAAATAGGAAGAGTAAAAAGTGAGAACGGTGTATGTGTCTGTGTGTTTTTTTAATCAAGGGCAGGAACACCTTATGCACATTGGAATTAATTATAACTCCTAAGGTAATATTAGGCAACACAGAAATAGCAAAGCAATTCACCTGGCTCACAGTCTCTGACAAGGATAATAAAGCATACCGAAAGAAGTTCTGAAGAGAATTAGCTGTGTGTAGGAAAATAATTTTCTGTTGTGTCTTCAATAAAAGAATTGTACCACAGAGGGTTTGCTCATTGTGATTAAAATGTGATGATTGATGTTAAGGGTGTGTATGAACAAATTAAAAGAGAAATTTAATGGAATGTCTAGAATTGGAAAAAAACATGTATGCTCCAGAATCCTTATAAAATAAAACAGAAACTATTGGGAACAAAGGATTAAAAACCTTCATGTATTCATAACAATTATTTTTGCGGTTGTTTTTTGTTTTGTTTTTGGCCAGGGCTGGGTTTGAACCCACCACCTCCGGCATATGGGACTGGCACCTTACTCCTTTGAGCCACAGGCGCCTCCCCATAACAATTATTTTTGAATTAAATAAACGTAAATCTAGCAATTATTTGGTCTATTTGGGGTTGAGAGATAAGTTTTCTAAAACATAATCATCTCAAAGTCCATAAAACAGTATAAAAGTCAGAAACAGACATTGAAAGTCCAGCAATAGGAATTTGATGACATATTTGAGCTAATATAACCACCATTCTATGAATTACATGGCAAGATGAGACTGGAGGTAAGAAAATTGAATGTGCACTTTTAAAGAGGTAATCTATTGTGGGAGATTATCCCATTCTCTCAAATAAATTTAAGTTCATGTAGATGACAATTTTATTTCCAAAAGGTTGTGATAGTTCTTAGAGAAGATGCATTTCAAAGAGTAAAAATGAGGCTGACCGTAAGATTTTGTGGTAGTACAAAAGCATAATGATTTAGCAAAGAATTATAACTTTTTATTTTTCAAAATGTTGTGTATGTTTTGTATCTAGCTTAACCAAAATGTCAAAAAGTTAAGTGAATATACTACAGCTAATGCCTAACCACAGTACTGTAAATCTACTGACATTTCTGCTGAAATTCCAAAATTACAAGCTCAAAATTTTAAGGTAATTGTGGTAATAAAATTATTCCATTACATACTTTCAATATGTATAAGCAGTAAAAGACATTTTGTTTATTTTCGTTCATATGTATGGCAATTTATTAGTTTAAAAATAGTTTTTATGTTTTTTTTATTGTTAGGGATTCATTGAAGGTACAAGATGTGTCACACACTGAGACCCCCACCCCCTTCCCTACTTCCCTTTCTCTGCTCTTCCTTATGGGAGGAAGCAGAGGGAGAAAGAAGGAAGGAGGGGGTGGAGGAAAGGAAGAGTAAAAATACATTCTTTTTTAAAATCTTAAATGTCTCCTTTTATTTATTTTTATTTGGGGGCATTCATTGAGGGTACAAAGAATTAGGATACACTGATTGCATTTATTAGATAAAGTCCCTCTTAGAATTGTGTCTGACCTGCAAAAGGTGTGTCACACACCATAACACCTCTCTCCCTCCCCCCCTTCCTGCTCCCTCCTTCTCCTACCCAACACCCTGTATTAGTTCAACTAGTGCCTTCACATTAGAACTGAACACGTTGGATTCTCATCCTCATTCTTGTGATGCTTCACTAAGGAAGTGTGTTCCACCTCCTTCCAGGAGAATACAAAAGATGTAAAGTCTCCATCTTTTTTTCATGGCTGAATGGTATTCCATGGTGTACATACACCACAGTTTGTTGACCTCTTGGGTTGTTGGGCATTCAGGTTGCATCCACATTTTGGCAATTGCAAATTGAGCTGTGATAAGCAGTCTAGTGCAAATGTGCTTATGATAAAAGGATTCTTTTTTCTTCTGGGTAGATGGCCAATAATGGGATCAGGATCAAATGGGAGGTCTAGTTTGAGTTCTTTGAGGGTTCTCCATTCTCCCCTTCAAAAAGGTTGCATTAGTTTGCATCTCACCAGCAGTGTAAAAGTTTTCTCTTCTCTCCACATCCGTGGCAGCATCTGCTGCTTTGAGACTTTGTAATTTAGTTATTTTCACCGGGGTTAGGTGATATCTCAGGGTGGTTTTGATTTAAATTTCTCTGATGATTAGGGACGATGACTATTTTTTTATATGTTTATTAGTCATTCATCTGTCTTCTTTAGAGACAGTTCTGTTCATGTCCCTTGCCTAGTGATATATGGGATTGTTGGACCTTTTTTTTGTTGTTGATTAATTTGAGTTCTCTGTAGATCCTAGTTATCAAGCTTTTGTATGATTCATTATATGCAAATATCTTTTCTCATTCTGAAGGCTGTCTATTTGCTTTGGTTGTTGTCTCCTTAGCTGTACAGAAACTATTCAGTTTAATTAAGTCCCATTTATTTATTTGTGTTGTTGTTATAATTGCCATGGAAGTCTTCTTCATAAAATCTTCCCCCAGGCCAACATCTTCAAGTGTTTTCACCAAACTTTCTTTGAAGATTTTTATTGTTTGATTCCTTAAGTTTAAATCTTTCATCCGTCTTGAATCAATTTTTGTAAGTGGTGCAAGGTGTAGGTCCAGTTTCAGTCTTTTACATTACAGTTTGATTTTTAACAGAATTTTTTTATTTTGCCAACACAAAATATAGAATTAGTCTTAGCAATAACTGATACAATGTCAGTTTTAGTTAATAGGAGGGTAATAATCACATATACTAATAAAAGGACCATAACTTGATATAATTCTTTTAGAAATCACTTTCACAATGTATTTCACTATGCTATAAAATGTTTGTCTTTATAGTTGTATCATTTCCACTTCTAGAAACCTAAGTGAAAGAAATAATCATACATGTAAGTTTTGTACAGACAAATGCTCACTGCAGCATTACAAATAAATATTAAAATATAATCTAGAAATAAAATATATTTGATTTTTAGGTAATTATATAAAATTAATTATTATAAAAATTAGAGAGTCATTGATACTTTATTTACAATGACATTTAGTCACTTGAAAAATTTTCTTTTGTAAGTTAAAAAGCAAGATACACATTTGTATACAACATAACATGAATTTTGATCATGAAAATGGCCTACACTTAGGGCAGAAATTAGAAGAAATTCATTAATTTACAGCATTACCAGTGATTTATGTGTACAGCAGTCCTACCATATTCTTTCTAACACTTCTAAGACTTTTAAGTTTTGGAATTCTGAAAGTTATAAAATATTCTAGCATTAGTGTCTATATTTGTATCTACCTAATAATCAGAAAATTTGAAAACACTTTATGTGTTATAAGTCATTCATATTAGTCTTCTAGGGTGAGTGGTGTGAGGTGCAGGTCCTGTTTCAGTCTTTTACATGTGGCTATCCAGTTTTCCCAGCAACATTTATTGAACAGGGATTCTCTTTCCCAGTGTCTGTCTGGCTCCACTTTCTTTTTTAGTGGCTTTCAGAATATTATAATTTCAATGCAGTTTTTTTTAACTTTCTTAAAATGTGTATTTTTTGACACCCTCTCTATTTAGCTGCTAATATTTTATTTTTGATAATAAATATAAATGCATTGTTTTATATTTTTTTTCCCAAGGGAAATATCCAGTTGAACGTGTAGATTTCTGTATTCTTTTAATTGTCTAACAGGGTATATTTATAAAACATAAATTCTCAACAATTATCTGCTATAATGGAACAGCCTATATGTGTTGATTGATTATTCTTACATCAATTTTCTAATAAATTGAAGAGAATATATGATTTTGTTTATTATTTAGGTTGTTTTAAATTATTAGAAAAAAACAACAAATTTCTCTTATGATTTCCTACCTTTATACAGAAATAGGACTTTCAGTGATATTCTTCTACCTCATCTGAAACCCACCTCCTAGAAATGTGACCCTATTGGTGTTCTTGGACATGAATCAACCCTTATTTTTCCTCTTTGGGTGTCTATATCTCTATTTATCCTGCTTAATCCTTTAAAGCAATAGGAATATAATAAGAAAAGAAGTTGTGCTTCCATTACAGTTAATATGATTATTATTTCACTGCTCTCTTATAGAACACTTACTATGTGCCAAGCACCCTGCTAAATTCTGGGAACAACTTAGTGAAGAAAAGAAAAGAAAAGAAAAGAAAAGAAAAGAAAAGAGAAGGGAAGGAAAAAGAAGAGAAGAAAAGAGAAGAGAAAAAAAAACCCCACAAGTCCCTGGGTTTGGGGCTTATGGAGAAAGACAGCACACAAATCATATTAATCCTATAAAATTACACACTAAAATGAATATTGGTGGGGGTATGCTCTGTTATAGGCAATACACCTATATGCCTCTGGCCAAAAAAGCCATTTTTTGAGAGAGCAGTGAAAAGACTTTGTGCAGGCATACTTGTAAGTAACTGAAGCAGAATCCCATGTATCCAGGTTGGTTGTGAGCCTAACATGACCAAGCCTTCGGCTGGAATAGCATTTGCTGTGTTAAGGAATTAAGGTTGACTTTATAAGGCCAATAAAAAAGCCTTTTGGAAAACTGGCCAGATACCCATCAGTAACCTTTCCTGATCTGTGGTAAGTAATGAAGGTCACTTGCTTACAGGTCCAGGAATGGAAATGTGCTCAGGAACCTCAAGAAAAGAGGAATTTACCCAATGCATACAGGTATCTAATGGCACAGATGAAACTTGGGCTGGTGAAAGGCTTTTGAGAAGTCTGAAAATTCCTTATAAAAGTTTCCAGCAAAACCCCCCTAAAGGCCTACGTGGGAGCAAACGTTTGCACACAAATTCCTATATGCCCAAGAAGTTTCTCTATGCTTTGTTTAAAGATCTGAAGTAACAGCCTCCAAACAGCAAGGCCAGCAAGGGCAGGTATTCAATCTACCTTGTTCCTCCATAGCCTCAGGCATCATCAGACAAGAACAAATAAGTAATGGGGAACAACATGTTCTCCATTAAGTTATGTTAAATTGGGTTATGTTGAAAGAGTTATGTCAAAAGTTGTATGTTGAGTGGATTATCAGAAGTTAATCATGAGGTAGTCACATGATGTTAAATGGGTTAATGAGGTCATTGCTGTATTGTGCACATGTACAAAATTCCCTGTATAAACCAACCACAAATAAAGAAACTCACCATTTTGCCTGAGTGAGCAGATGGTCACCTTTATTTAAAACACAATTTCAATAAGCGTGCTTATTCTCCACGACATCATTTTTCCATGAGACCCATACGGCAACACTCTGTTCAAGGTATTAATGATCAATACTAGAGGTTCAACCAACATCCTCTCAGACGAAGCAAAACTGTATTAGATTATTCACAGAAATCTTGTCAACAATTTAAATTTGAGAAATTTGTCCACAGGCAGACATTCCCAAAGACTATGCTGAGGCAGAGAGGTAGGATTCCATCAATTGGACAAAGACTTTCCATCTTTCTGTTAGCTGATCTTTGTGCTCATAAGAACTCAAAGTAGTTATTTAGTTACTGGTATAGATATACACAGCGGTAGCTAGAGGGTTGGTGACAGGAGGTGAGAAAATAGTACTGATCTTGACCTCTTAGTAAAGGAGTTCAAAATCTATGCCTGGGAGGGGAACCTGTACCAGGCTGTGCTGAGTCTGGTGGGGCAGAACATCTGCTTTCCACTACTGCATTTCTCTTCAGGTTTGCTGGTCCTCTTTGGAGTCCTGGGTCTTAAGTAAGTATAGTAGAAGGAAAGATGCAATAATGATCAGCCTGAGTTGGGGAAATATGGATGGTTTAGGAATTTACTGCTTTCAAGCCCTAAATGGACTGGGAACTGAGTCAAGCCTGAGTTTGGCAGATAAAGAAGCCACTGCTCATAGGAGGACTGGAAAAGACTAAGGCTGGAGAGATGACATTGGCAACCAGTAGGTAACCAGATTTTGTGGAATAAAATTCATTTTCTCAAGGACATTTTCAATCTCTAGCCATCATCATTCATTCAGGAAATGCTACTCATTTAAAAGATTCATATCTATTGCACAAGCCCTGAGTCTCCTAAGAATGTTTAAATTTTGTAACATTATACTTTTAAAAATTATGATTATATTGATCTATTTTGAATAATAGTGTAATCAAAATAATAAAAAATATTGCCTGATTTCTGAGTAGAACTGTATGGTATCCTACTCATGGTATCTTTAATAATAGTTTGCACTTGTTTTCAGATATAAATATGAGGACATAGTTTGAACGTTGATGTTGTTTCCTTTGATTTTATGTGGGTGCAGGCCTACAAATTCTAGAAACACACAATTTCTGAAAAATATAGTAATTGCATTTTGTGTTATGTCACTCTGGTGCACGATACTGAATAAAGAATGACAGCAACATCTTTGGGAGGTCACTTTCAGCATATCAAATTATCATCCTATCAACTGCACAGAAACAATTATTCAATGTTTACCTCAAGGTATCTTCATAATTTTGAGAGGTTCATAAACCATATATATTAAGCCTCAAAATAATTAAACTGGTGTAAAGTTGGCCTTTCTACCGACAGGTATCACATTCTAAACTGTAACAAATCAAATAATGTCACAAATACATGAACCCACATGTAAATAATATATTAAAAGTAATAAATAATAAATACTATCTTATTGTATCTCGAGTTAACACTAAATTTAGTTTATTCTCTGAAATTCGTAATTTATGTTTCAGTAAAAATCCCTCTTTCCTGGGGATTTGATAAAAATCAATGTGTCAAGTGCTGTTTGTGTTAGACCTCAGACAGGCTCCATAAAATGAAAACAAAGTTAAACAACTTCACAAAAGACAGAAACGGCCATTTAAGATTCACGGGAGTGTGCCTTCTTGTCTAATCTGAGCAGCCATCGTGGAGAGATTGATGCACACTGGCTGAGAAGCGTTTCATGTGGTGGCTGCCTGCTCGGTGGTAACAGAATGGAGCTATCTGTCTTCATCACCCCATTAACATGCCCCTCAGATCTAGCAGGCAAATCTCTACATACCTGCTTTATAAATTATTACCAGTGACAGTTAAATATTTCAGAACTTGTTGGGGAATATCACTCACCCATAATTTTAAGCATTTTAAGTTCAAGGATTACTTAGAACTCCTTTTACATTCTCGCTTTGAAGTAGTGATAGTAAAACATTGAGTTTTGAACAGTTCAGTTTATTGAGGTAAATCAAAAACAAAATGCAAACCATTCACTAACAAAGGCATATTTCCTTGGAGAATCAGGTAGTGAGAATTTCACATTAATTGACTACAAAATAAAATTGTATTTGCTGTCCTTTTAAAGCAAAATAACTCTGAACTAAAAAGAAGGAATTGAACTGTGTTTACTTGAAACATTTGCTTCTGTGATTATTTTTTCCTTTCAATTCCACTTACAGATTGATATACAACAGTACAATTTGTAGTAATATTGCTTAAAGGTGCACTGTTTGACCTTAATAGTTTTATTATATTAATTGTTAAAATCTCTATTTGTTAGATGTTATAAATGGAAAAATTATTCCAACATCTTCCTGAGGTATAAAGCTAACGATACATGAGATGAAATTGGATATAGAAATGGAGACTTGGAACAATTCTTTTCAACATAATTAAAAGAAATTTTAACTGAATAAAGTTAAATGAGTTTCAGGTGTAAAATGCATTGTATTTACTAATCAAAAATTAGCAAGTGAGAGTACAGGTGGCTTTTCATTAATCCCCTTTTTAGTCAGATGAGGGTGCATAACTGAAAGAGACATATTAAAATTGGGCAGGCATTCTTCACGGACTACAGAACAATATGGTTTGGATGGAAACCAAATTGTGAGAGTAACACCAACAAATAATTAAATTTGCTTATCACCTTGAAAGGGCTGGACTGGGATGCAGTTTACTGAGACTGCTGTGAACCAAAGACTCCATATGAAGTATTCTATTATGTCTTCATAGTATCCTTTGTGGTGGATTTTTCATATATCAAAGTTGGAAAAACAAGTTTAAGGAGTGTAAGCCAACTTCAAAAATCCCACACGAGTGAGAAGAATAAATCAGGCTCCCATCTGATTCCATCGTCTGTGGTGTGTGCATGACATGTGCTTCCTTGCATCAAAAGTGGAATAAAAGAGACTTCAGAAGAGATGCTAACTGGAGAAGTTTTGAATTCTCTTTTTCACTACATCTCTTCCCATTGTCTTTTCTTTATAGAATGTTATTGAAATATAACTGACGAAGCATAAATTACAACTATTTCAAGTCTGTAATTAATCAGTTTTTAAATGTGTACATTTTTGTAACCAATGGAGATAATGAAAATATTGCACATTTATCATCACAATAGTTCATGTCCCCTAGTAATTCCTCTCTCCCGCCTGTTTTCACCAGCCTCCTCCCAAGGTAACCACTGATTTGCTTTCTTTCACTATTGGATTAGTTTGTATGTTATATAAATGGACTGATAAAAGAGGTACATTTTTCTGATATCTTTCAGCTGAATTATTTTAACAGTCATCCATGTAGGTGTTTGCATCAAAAATCTATTCCTTTGTATTGTTGAATACTATTCTAATGTACAATATATTGCAATATAATATAATATATAATATATATTGTAATTTGTCAATTGATTCACTAAATGAATATTCGGTTTTTCTAGTTTCTGGCTATTACAAATAAAGCTGTTGTAAGTACCTTTTCCAATCTCACATGAAAATATATTTTTATGAGTGCAACAGGTAGCACTTACCATAGGAAAGCTAGATGTTTATATTTATTTAATGTGGCCAAATTCTCCTTAGAGTATCTGTACTGCCTTACCCTGCCATCAGCCATATGAGAATTCCAGTCAAACTGCGTTCTCATCAACATTCAGTTTGGCCCAATTTTTTTCTTTTTATGTTTTCAATTCTAACATTTAGATATCTCCTTGTAGATTTAGTTTGTATTTTCCTAATGACTAATGAGTTTATTTTCCATTAACATTTCTTCTTGGCCAGAGTGGTGGCTCATGCCTGGAATCCTAGCACTTTGGGAGGGTCAGGTGGGTAGATCTCCTGAGCTTAGACGTTTGAGGCCAGCCTGAGCAACAGCAAGACTCCCTACCTCTTAAAAATAGAAAAAAACTAGCCAGGTGTTGTGGCAGGTGCCTCTAGTCCCCCCTAGTGAGACTGTATCTCAAAAAAAGAAAAAAAAAATTTGCCTCATGAGAAAATGAATCAGTTTTGACCATCAACCATACCAGGACAACAAAACTCAAAATCAACCATGATTTTCCACAGTTAAACCAGACATTTCCTTACTAACACATATCCCCAATTTCAACTCCCTGGAGTATGTTTCTTATGTAAACATGGGAAATCTGTCTTAAATATAATAAAATGATAAGGAAGAAATAAAGTGAGTATAAGAATTGTTGATGAGATATTTTAAAAGTTACTTTTGATTTTCCTTTCAAGCAGAATTAGTTCAACACAATGATTTTGTAGATTTTGGAATGTTTAAAAAATATTTTAAAATGTTTATGAATTTTATATTAATAATAAGTACTAACAGGGCAAAATGAAGGTTTTGTTAACTTAATTTGTGTATTTGGATACTGTTTAATTATTCTTTTTTCTCATTCACAGAAGGTAGGCTATGTTGATTATGGGCACTTGACTGGCTCAGTGTGACTCTGTTCTCCTTCACCTCATTCTGAGCCCTACGAGGAGACTCAGACTGGCAGGAGTGCTGCTTGGGGCCTGTACACAATTTTCTCATTGAGAGCAATCTGTGACTGTATGAGGCTGGCCCGTAGGTCACCATCAGCGAGTCATTGATGTTCCTGTTGAGCATGGTCTCCAAACCGTCAGGAGCTATTTGGGATACTTGGTTAACCAGGCTCATCATGAAGCCACCCACAGAATTGTCAGCTGACACTTTTCCACGCAGTATGTCCTCTGCATACTCAACACCGTGTTTAAGGCATCCTGGATACGAGCTGATGTCCCTCCTACCTGCTGCAAGTCACTTGAGAATCCAATTGCTGGATTGGGGCTAAAACAGGTCTTCAGGATCAGGTCAACTCCAATGCGTTCAGTGTCATAATACGCATATTTCACTGTCAGCGGTGAAAACGTCACTCCCATGGTCCTCCCAGGGACACCCATTAAAGTCCTGGCATAGGCTTTGATGCTCTTGAGGCTGTTCTGGAAACTTGTGTCAACAGTGCGTGAATGGGGTTGGGGGCTTCCAGGCTGGAGTCCTCATGGATCTGCACAAATAGCCCTGGCAATCTTGTTTACTCTTGCAGAGATTACTGAGAGTGGAACCACTATAAAAGAAAGTAGAACAGAAAGAAAAAATAAAGAAACCTTATAACATTTTATAAGCTACACACATAATTATAAGTAGCAGTGTTTCTTTGTGGTAAAATAAATTTTGACAGGAGAAAAAACTTTGCAAATGATTTAGTGTGCAGTTCGGCATTTTTCCCTTTCTAGATCCGATTCACCCTTGAAGAACATGAGAGTTAGGGAGTCGAATCCCCATTCAGACAAAATTCTGCAAAACTCTACTACTGATAGGTGACTGTGGTCTAGACCCCTTATCAATAGCGTAAATAATTGATTAACAAAGATTTATATGTTTTATACTGTATTCTTAAAATAAAGATAAAGAAAATGTTATTAAGAAAATTATAAGGAAGAGAAAATGTATTTACTATATAGTGAAACTAGATCATAAAAAATCTATATCCTTGTCATATTCAGATAGAGTAGACTGAGGAAGAGGAGCGATTCAGCATGCTTCCTCTGGGGTGGCAAAGACAGCAGAAAATCGGAGTGACCCACACCACGTTCAAGAAGCAAGTGTAAATTAAAATAAGTCACTTCAGGTGTTTTTATTCAGTCTCAGAGGAGAAATTGTAGTTATTTAAAGGCAAGATTTCAACCTTAAAAGTAACATAATCTTATAAATAATTAAAATAATCTATATTTTCTACACATATAATTTTTATAGATGAATAAATATGCTATATTTTTATTCATTTATTTTGCAGATGTTTATAACAGGACTGCCACATTCCTGCAAGGTTACTACAATATGACACTTTATATAAATCATCTTTTTCATAATTATTTTACCCTTTACTGGGAATCCTGAGGCCCAGTATGTTTTTATGCATTAGAATTTTGAAGTGTTATAATTTTGAAATGTTGTAATTTTGAGATGTTAGGATTATCTTCAAATGTTTCTAGCTTGCACCTTGCCAGTTTACACGAAATGCTACCACCAGATTCACATTTTTCTAACAAGGTGGTTTCTCTTAGTATTTTCATTACAAAATGTACAATATTTTGTATAGTTTGGGGAAAAAAGAAAACCTTAGAAGAAAATGTGAAAATTTAGCTTCCAATAAATTACCTTCCTGAATGACGATGACATTCTTTTCTTCAGTTCCTTCACCTCACGCCCTTGGTCTCCTTCAACCTGTCTGAGTTAACATAACTCTGGATAGAACAGACAGTTTCAGCTTCACTTTACTGTTCTCACTCCCCATGTTTCCCCAGGGTAGTATCATCTGCTCTCCCAGTTGTCTCATTAACTCTGATAGGTTGAAATTCCAAATTTCTACTTCTATGCCTATTCTTTCCTAGCATTTCAGATCCCGAAATCCAACTGTGTGCTCGACTGTTCAATTTGAGATAGAAGTATTTCCAAATTAGCCCAAATAGAAATCACATGGGATGCAAGAATGTCTAAATAAAATGTAGTAGATGTTTACTAGAGTACTTCTTAGCCTTAAAAATCAATGGTGAACTAATATCTCTTGTGTTAACTTGGAGGGAACTGGAGATCATTCTTCTAAGTATCACAAGAATGGGAAAAACAAATATCACATGCAATCACTCGTAAGTTAGAACTAATTGGTCAACACTCAAGTGCATATATGGAAATAGCATTCACCAAAAATCAAGACAGTGAGAGATGGAGGAAGAATGGATGGAGTCACACCTGACAAGTACAACACACACTCCCTGTGTGACGGGCACACTCATAACTTCTTTAACTCAGACTGTGTAAACAAAACATTTGTGCCCTGGTAATATTTTGAAATTAAAAAAAGAAAGAAAGAAATCACATTTGTTCAAAACCTTGCATCACTAAACATTATTCTTTAATTCATCTCAGTTAAATCCATCATCTTTCACTTTCCCAAACTGTAAACCTAGGAAGTTTCCTCACATCGTCCTTTTCTCATTTAATACATTAACTCACGGATCAAGTTCATATTTAACTTCCAGGTAATTCGCACCCCTGTTGCTTTCTCTCAATTTATACCGCTTCGGTCTCAGCCAAATCTCTCATAACCTCAGACCTACAACACATTCAGAGCTTCCTAACCGTTCTTCCGGTCTGTGTATTTCCAGCATTATCTTTCAGGCCATTGCCAAGCCGACCTATATAAAACACAAATCTGATAACATTTCTCCTCAGTTATCAAATACTCTGTAGCTCTTACTCTTCTCTACTCTGGAGTTAATCAGCAGCCCCTTAGCTTGAAGAAAAAAAGGATCTCCATGACATTTCTTGGAATTGTTATTTTTGCCTTATTTTCTCTGTCTGAATACATTTCATATGCCAGCAGTACATAATTACGCTTTATACTCTAAAAGTATAGATACTCTAAAAAGTAGTCTTCTTTCAATGTCTTTGCTAACATCGTGAATACAGCCTGGATCAGCTTTTCTCCCAGATCTTTGTATTATTTCTAATTCTACACTTTCTTCCATTCTTGTAAAATAGCCGTTGTGGTCATGGCCTTGAGGATGTTGTTTACAGCACTTGGAAAGCCCTTCACGATGCTTGGACTCCATGTGTGTGAAGGAGGTGGTGTTGCTAGACTTAGAGGGACAACAAAAGAAGGTTCTGAGGAAATTTTTAAAGTCAGGCTAGTGATGAGTTTTACTGTAATACGTCCCTGTAATATTTGGAATATAGTTATACTAAAAACTTATTTTATTTTTACATGAAATTTGCATTCAACTGGGCATCCTATATCTTATTCAGCAACTCCACAGGTGTGACAACAGCACTGCTAAGGCAAGAGAAATCAACATAAAAATGATAGGACATAGGATGGAAAATTTGATCTACTATGATTAAATCTTTCCATAGAATAAATGCCAAGCATTTATTCAGCTGTAAAATCTTAGCAAAATTTACAGTGCCAGTGATTATTGATGTTTTCTGTTGAACATATACACAAATAAAGGCAGGCATTGCAATAATATTTTAGACCAGTCTGATCTTCTTTTTAGAACACAAAGCTTACGTACTGGCAAGATTCATAAAGGCAGGCATATAATCTCTAATTTCTCGAATGTTCATAAATATTTGTCTTCTTTATCTAAAAGTAAAACTGGGAACTGAGTTTCAGATCGAGTCCTTTTCTCTGTTCATACCTCACCATGATTTGCTGTAAATCACTCTGGGTGTGACATCTACACATTTTCTTGGCCAATGTTTATTTTTTTGCTCCTTCCCTTTTATAACTTCACTGAGGTATAACCAAAAAAATAAAGTGTGCATATGTGAAGTATTTTTAAAAATGCATATGCCTATAGAAGCTTCACAAGATAGTAACTATATTCATACCATGAAGATTCTTTCCATTTCCTTCATACTTGCAAAAAGTAATTTGCTTTATCTCTATGATTTTGACATTTATATATATATATATATATATGTAAATGGAATCAGACAGTAGATACTACTCCAGCTTTTATTCAGTGTTTTTTGGGACTCAGCCATTTTATTGTCATTACTGCATAGAATTTAATTGTAATAATAAGCTTCAATTTGTTTATAGATTCACCTGCTGGACATTTGGGTTGCTTACAGGTTAGGGATATAACAAATAAAGTTGATATAAGCATTTGTGTACAATTGTATACAAATGTACTTGTTTTGATTTCTCTTGACTAAATACCTTATTCTATAATGATTTGACTATATTATATGCACATATTTAAGAAACTTTCAAATTGTTTTCCAGAAGGCTTGTAACATTTTCATTGTCTAAACAGCATAGAAGTATTCGCATTACTGCACATTCTTATAAGTACTTGAAATTATCAGTTTTATAATATTAGACTTTCTTGTATGTATGGTTTTACTTTATATTTCCCTAAAGAAGAATGACGAGAAAATGTTTCCATGTGCTTACTTGCATCTATCCCTCTTTGATGAAGTGTTTTTGAGCTCTATGAAAGGGTCTTTGGCATTTAAAAGCCAAGAAACCAGGGAATGAGGCAGACGGTCTAGTTTGTTGGTATAGTTTGATTTATAATCCTGGGCCACCACAAGACAGGGAGATCTCAACGCTGCAACTCAGATGTACTGAACAGTGCATAGAGACATAGGTCTTTGTACCTTGGCAAAAAAGTGTATGTGTCTTGGAAAAAAATGTGTTAATGACCAGAGAATGTTGGAGGTGTCACAGTCTGTGATTCTGCAACAGCATTATGAGCTGTTTTAGAGAAAAAGAGAAAACTTACAGTGATAGGTGTTTCTCCATAAAGAATAACATATCAATGACACATTTTGGAGGCATTCCCAAACTTAACGTTAGCCAGAAGTCACAAGCCAGATGGGTACTTAAGGTAAAGTCACTCATTTCCACATTTGGTAAGTCTGTTGTCTAATTTTTTAAAACAACTTGCTTATTATTATTGAATTTTTATATAATGTGGATAAAAATTCTATTCCAGAGATATGCTTAAAAGTTTTCCATCAGTTATTAACTTTTTGTTTCTTAACAGTGTTTTCTAAATAACAAAATTGCTTGATGTTAATCATGGTTGGCTAATATTTTTGTCTCATGTATTTTCTGTTACGTATTTTTCTAGGCATTTTATTATCTTAAGATTTACCTTTATTTTTGTGATTATTTTCCATATAAGTAGTTTGTCATTGTTATGTGTAAAAGAAAATTTTAATTGATAGTAAAATAGACGTTGCTGTGGTTTCAATTTATGCTGAACTCCTCATGGATCAAATAATACTTGAAAAATATTTTCGTTAATATTTTAATTAAATAACTAAAATTCCTTATTTATAATACACGTAGAAGATAAGATGTATTTTCTTATGTCATTAAAATGAAATATACACGTGGACAATTCATCATGGAAGTGAATTGACTACATTTATTTAAAACCTACTGACTTTACTCTGTGATATTATGACAGATCTTTTTTAAAAATTGAGTTAGTCAATTAAAAAAGTAAAATTAATATGTAGTTAGGAGTTCTGACATTAATCTGTTTTATTTGTAAAACTCTTATTTAAAGTGAAAGTGATTTATCTACAACCTTCAGATTATCTCTGATGTTTATTTAAATCTACCTACTTCAGTGATATAACAGGAACCAGAGGAAAATAGACTATTAAGTATAAATAGTATTTCTTTCCCCAACTAATTAGTGAGCACTTTATCTTGTTGAATACACTTAGATTCGCATCTCATTAAGCCATCATACAATATGAGAATGCTATTGATGAGACATACAGCTTGCTGGAAAAAATAAATTAATAACAACTCAATATTTACTTAGAATCATTGTTTACAAAAGGTGTTAGCACATTCTATATCCTATTGCAAGTTAATATCCTAATGAAATGCTTTCTGCAAAATTACAAATCTGAAAATATTATGAATTTTTCTAATTTTACTATAGGCATAAGTACACTGAATTTATTTGATGGCATAAATTTTTAATCTTAAAAAACCTACAATTATGGTAATGTGGCATACGGAGGAAATTTTGTTTTCCCTCAGCCCTCATGAATTCTTAGTTGAGATAGACCCCTGTAACAAAAGGTAAATTAAAAACTAATGAGAGAAAAACAAGCAGGTTTATTGGCACATGTGGTGCACACACATCCAGCGAGGGAAACCCTAATGAACAGTAACGCAAAGCAGCTGCTTGGAAATGTGGCTCACATAGTATCTTCAGTAAAACCAATAACGTGTAGAGGAAAGACAGGACAAAGGAAAACAATCTGGGGCTGCCAAGTCTGGGAAAACGGGAGGGTAAATATTATGTATAGGAGGAAACTAATGAAATAAGGTTTGTTTGACAATTCCTCTGTCTAGAATTGACTTCAATAAAGGAGAATTTACATCCTCTGTCTAGGCAGAAAAGTGAGGTCACTGAACTCTTCGTCTACTTACTGCTTCTTAATTGTCTGCAGCATAAAAATAACTTTTATGTCAGAAAGACATATTTTGCAGTGACATATACTAATTTCCTTCAATGGCAACTCCTAGCTAAATTACGTAACACATAAATTTTTTAACATGATACTGTGTGTAATTTTAAAAAGTAATATAGAGAGATATGTGTATTTTGGAAACCTCAGAATATATAATTGTTGAGGTTTAATAAAGGTAATTCCATCAAAACCACTTTTTCTTTTATTCATAGGTTGAAACATGGAGAGAAAGATCAAAATAATACACTGTAGTTCTCATGTTTGTATCTTGAGCTCAAATGGCTTCACTAACACTCCTTTCCATATTATTGGTGCTTGTTCACTTATTCAACTGGTAACAATGGAAAAGTACAAGCTTCAGTAAAAGGGCAGAAAACAATTAGATTATACCTTCTTTGTAGCATATGCACTCCAAAATTATAGGAATAAAGGACTGAAACTCACTTGCTTTCCCTATCAGCTAAGGCATCCCTCCTTTCTTGGATGATATGACTAAGTTGGGGCCTTGAGGCAAGGGGATTGTTTGATTAATTACCATGATGCCTTAAAAATTAATAAATGGCCTTTTATTCAACTATGATTAGTCAGATAAAACAAGAGGTCAGGGGAACAGAGACTTCAGAAATCCTACCCTCACTCTCACTTTGCATAAAAAATGAAAAGCTAGTCAGTGGGTTAGGCTATTGGTTTGGGGAATTTCTTATCTCATCCAAGTAAGAAGTATGAAATATACATATAATTTGGCCAAATTATTAATTATTTCAACTACAGGAAATAAATAAATTTCTATTTTTCAAAATAAAATAATAAAACAGCATTATGTTATACAAATTTTGTTCTCACTGTTGGAAACAGCTAATGACAGCACTGACTTGTGTCTATGTGTGATAGGCATTTTATTTTTTCTACTCTTTTTCAATTTCTACTTAAATATCTATATCAGAAAAAAAATCCTCTATGTTATGTCTCAGAAAATATTTAATTTCTATTGGTATTCCTGTTCCCCTTTTCCTTTGGGTGGAGATAGATAATCTGGGTAAAGTTTGGCTGGAAGCAATGAACAAAAAGATTAACATGAAAAGTTTGTAAATGTCAAATACTGTTTCTTGATATGCAAATATTTATTATACTTTTAAAGCATGTTATGACATTGTTATTATATTTATCCATAAACACTCCTTTTGCTCTTATTACTGAATAAATGCTATATATGTACAAATGTGTTTATTTCCAATTTCACCTCTAACAAGCTATGAATGAGTGTATAACTGGTTGTATCATTTTTTTAAGTGAAACTTTTAAAACAGTTTTCCTCTAAGGTTTCTTAGGGTTTAATGATTCTAGATAGTAACTTGTTCGATGGCAAAATCAAATCTCTCCATGATATATCTGTAATCAGGCACATTGCTCTAGTAAGATGCAGACATTTAATAATAGCTGTACTGAAGCAGATTTTCAACTGAAACATACAGAATTTGTTTTCCTTTTAGCAGCCAACTTGAATTAAAGTAAAATGAAGCTAAATTTTAGTCTTGTGTTTATCAATATAAATTCATCTGTTACTCTACAATTTATCAATCTTTAAGATTTTAAACCAATTTTTTAAAATTTGATTTGTTTTTAAGCTGTAATAATTACTACTACTCCTACACCCCTAAATTAGTAACTTATTTCAGTATGCATATTTGTCATGCTTTTCAGTAGTATACCCAAAAAGCAAGGATAAATTATTGATTTGTCCATGTTTTGATGAAGGACTCCCAGGGAGAAATGGTACACTACTGTTTGATCACTTGCTCTCTTTCCATCAATGCCAAACAATGTAATTAAAAAAACAATAGGGAGATGGAAAACCCTCAAAATGTCACTTAGAATAATTTAAGAAGGGACTATGTTTAGCTTCATGCTTTAAACTTCAGGGAAGGCCAAAGGGAACAAAGAAGATAAAAATGAGGACAGTAAGAAGAATATGTTCCAGCTCCATCCAGGTAAACATGAAGGAGATAAAGTCTCCATCTTTCTTTAAGGCTGCATAATATTCAGAAAAAGTATCCAATGTACTCAGCCCTACTATGAAACTGATTTATAGCATTCATATGAAAGCTATAACCCAATTATAGCCCAAAAATATGGGGAAAGGAGAGAGGGAGGGGAAGGGAGGGAGGAGGATGGGTGGAGGGAGGGTAAGCGGTGGGATCACGCCTATGGTGCATTTTACAAGGGTACATGTGAAACTTACTAATTGTAGAATATAAATGCCTTAACACATTAACTAAGAAAATGTCATGAAGGCTATATTAACCATTTTGATGAAAATATTTCAAATTGTATATAAAGCCAGTACGTTATACCTGATGACTGCATTAATGTACACAGCTATGATTTAATTTTAAAAAAATGAAGACAGTAAAGAAAATAGCACACTTCTCCAACACAACATAAAATGAGCAAAAAAAAAAAAATCATAATTTTACCTCAACAAAAAAAAAGGTAGAAAGTCTTGTTTGCATGCAGTTAGTTGTAAGGAAAATCAAAAAATGTACTCTAAGAGTAGAAGCTCATATTTACCGACAAAGATTCTCTCCTTTGACCAAAACTTTAGTCTGGCTCTTATGAGTCTTTTGCTTGACTCATCTTTATCTTGGTCTTCCCTGTCTGTCCTTGTAGAATCCAGTTTGAAAAAGAATCTTGCTAAGTCAGTTTAGTGTAAATCCCCCACTCTTGGTACCAAACAAACCTAAATCTTTCCAACTTTCAGTGAGAGTTCTGTACATCCAATCTAGCAATAGACACTTACTCTCAATGTTTCTTCTTAGTAATTTTTCATCTACTAAACCCCACCATGTTTCTTGCTTATATATCCTCACATGCCCTTTTGGAGACAGAGTTGAGTCCAAGTTCTATCCTTCTCCCTGCCTACAACGCATTGCAGTGGTCCTTATACCTATTATATTGGCTCCTTTGCATAAAGACTACATTACTAATTTTAACAAGTGCTATAAATATATATTTTTCTTCAATAACACTAAGTAAGACTTCTTAAGACATGGGGACATGTCGTTGGTTATTATCTTACAGAGTTCCACAGTGGCATATAAAAACAAACAATCAAACAAAAAACAAAGCTAAAAGCTAAATGTGAGTTCCTAAGATGATTTTTACAACCAAAATAAATCCTATGCTTTCTTAAACTTCAAGTTAAGGTACCAGGGGAGAAAATTGGGAAATAAAGAACCTGCAATTAGTTCAGAAACTGAGAAAGTTTCAGATACCAAGTTGTTGGAGACATCTCAAACTATCCAAACTTTCTTAGTATTTCACTTCCAGGGAGAGAGATGAATTATTTTCTAGAAATTTATGATAAAGATTCAGATGAATTTTATTAATACTCAATAATATTTATAGTGACTATTAGAGATGTTCTTGAGCTTAAGAAAACAAATAACTTTTAATTGAGGTGTACCTGTTCCCATTATGAGCAAAGGGAATTTGAAGTTCTCTTGGAAAGGGCTAGAAAATAAGGTATTCAGCATTATTTTTCTGTTGTTGAGTTCCTTCAAAATGAAAGTTGAAGTCCTCCCAGTCTCTGACACTAGGACTGAGAGAAGATACAGAGACCCAATATTTGGGTATTTTTCATCTATGGCTAAAAAATAAATCAGTATTACAAATTTGACATGAATGGTTATGGATTCTGCAACCAGATGGTATTAAAATATAGTATTGGAGAAAAGTCTTAGACTTTTTTTTGCACTTAAATGCCAAGTCAAATAGTTATCTTGAAGAGAGAGAGAAATCTAGAATTATAACAATGTGTTCAAATGGAGAGGAAAAACAAGCTGGGCAAGGGGTTTCATGCCTATAATTCCAGCACTATGGAAAGCTGAGTCAGGAGGATTGCTTGAAACTAAGAGCTTGAGACCAGTGTGGGCAACACAGTGAGATCCTTCTATCCAAAAATAGAGTAAATAAGCCAGTCCTGGTGGTGAGCAGCTGTAGTCTCAGCTACTGGGGAGGCTGAACCACGAGGGTCACTTCAGCCCAGGAGTCTGAGGTAGTCAAGAACTGTGATTGCACCACTGCATTTGAGCCTAGAGGACCGAGTAAAACACTATCTCAAACAAAACAAGATAAAGCAAAACAAAGCAAAAACAAATGTTCCCAATTTAGAGGAATACAAGAATCAGATGCAACCACACTGCCCTTGGAGGAGCTGGAGGACAGAATCAGATCAACATTTGCCCCGTTGGGCTTTTGTTTTTCAAAAACAGAAAATTTTGTGTCTGATATTCATGAATTCATCTATTACTAGTCATTAAGTTTGTAGAAGAAAGGTTGAAATTTCAACAAGATAACCAGAAAAGTAGATCCAGGCAGTATACTAAATAGATTGACTATTTCAACTCCCTTTAAGAAAGCACTAAGGTTGATATGATTAAAATTTATATTTTAAGATAGGCAAACTGAGGCAAAAAGAACTTAAATGGCCTGTCTAAAGTCTTATTATTTATTGGTGACAGAGGTAAGATTTAAATCCATGCATCAGAAAAAAAAAAAAAAAAAAAAAGAGCCTGAGCTCTTATCCACAATGCTTCCCAGACTTGCCTTCTTCATGATTATCATCATCATCTATTGCATTTCCCATCTTTGCTCCTTTGCAGTTTTATTCATCCTCCTATTTATCAAGAGGAGAGGATGTGTGGAAAGGCACTGCATGGAAACAGCCTGTTTGCTCTCCCTACATCGATGTTGTTTTTTCAGCACTTTCTTAGACCTGAATGTTTGCCACAGACAATTAAGCAGGTGATAGATGAACTCTTGGTTTTCCTGGGATGGTAAAATAAACTATACTGAGTCTGAAAATATCAACGTGCAGTGTGAACGATGAGTCCTTGCAGGCTAGTTTGCATTTCTATCAGCCTCCAATTGCTTCTCATTGTTGAGCCATAAACATGTCATAATATTGTTTAGCTGTCAACAAAGTGGATTTTCTTGCCAACTGAGCTAAATATAAAAATTTAATATTGTCCAATTATATTTTGTTCATGAGATTGTAAAATGTAACAATTAATATATTTCAGTGATAAAAATTATATTTACAAAGGCATGGTGAATTTATATGTGTGTGCAAGAGAGAGAAAAAAACATTTCAATATATGCCAAGGTACTCTAAATCATATTCTTAGCACTATTGGGGCTTATTCAATATTTGTTCACTGAACTCATACATATTCAGTGCATGTCATCATTTAGGTCTAACTCCTTTTTTTAATTTTCAACACTGACCTCTTTATTTAAGGGAAGAAGAGTTTTCAAAATAAAAGAATAAAGAGACACACATGTATCCAGGAAAATGCTGCACAATGCTAAAAATGTCCAGACAAAATATGAAATATCATCTCAATTTACTCTCCCCATCATTTTATTCCCTGTTCTCTATTTCAAATGACAATGAGGAGAGGAAACCTTAAAAATATAGAATATTATAAATATTTCTTAATGTAAAGAATATTTAACAAAAGTATAAAATGGTCACAGAAAAGAGATATAGATTATTATGTTATTCTTGTAAAATGTGGGTTTGGACAAAGATGGGACATCAATTATAGAAAATATGTTGTGTTTATAAAAAAAAAACAAACAAAACAAATGAGTAGTGGTTACACGTGTGTCTCATAATTTTTTGCATTTTTCTATACCTTTCAGATTTTTTATTTATTTTAGAATAAAACATATTGAAAAGAGAAAACAATAGCTCATGATATGTAAGAAAATATTAGTATATTTATAAAAGATATTTAAATCCAACAATAGGCAAATATATTATAAAGGTAATTTTCAAATGAGCAATGAAAATAATTCTCAAAAAAGGATGACTTCATTAGAAATCTGATACTAACAATTAATAAGATTCTATGAATCCTTATATGAACATTGTGAGCATTTATATGGAACTATAACAAAATACTTGAAAAACATATGTTCTAACTATAAATATTTGTATTAGATAATAAAGAGTCTCGAATGAGACATGATTTTTGAAATGGAAGAGGGCACAAATTAATCAGCATACCAATATTATAGGGCTAGAATTAGATATAAATTTACTTGTGAGAAGTCCATAACTTGTAATTATGAATGAAGGAGAGATAAAAAATGATATGCTTACAGTTCGTGTTATTATTTACTTATTAATTCATTTATTTTGAGATGGGCTTTTATTGTGTTCAGGCTAGACTCGGGTCCAACTGATATCTCTTCCCTCAGGACACCTGAGTAGCTGGGACTACAGATATACATCACTGCACCCAGCTTGAGTTCATGACATTAAAATTTCTATGAAATCCACATATGTCACTAATCTAAAAATCTCCATATATCTATATCATCTGTAGAGAATCTGTGTATATGCTAACCCTGTTTATTGACTGAGATACTGCTTCAGTGCTTCCAAAATTTCCCAGAGATGAGTGAAGCCAATAATATAAATTTAGGGGAAAAATGTAAAGTCAATCAGGAGGAAGAATTTGGGGAAGGGTGGTACACAAAGCAGGAACAGAAGGGCAGCACCTGTGGGTCAAAGGAGTAGGGTGCTGGCCCCATGTGCCAGAGGTGGTGGGTTCAAATCCAGCCCTGGCCAAAAATGCAAAAAAAAAAAAAAAAAAAAAAGCAAGAACAGAAAATATAAAGGGTTTAAGAGAGAAAGATGCAACAGCAAGCCAGTTATTGCACTTGAATCAGAATGAAAAGTGGAGTGAGAGTGTTATGAGAAGAGATGGATGAATGAAGAAGAGATCAAATTATTATGTCAGCTATGATATTAGCTGTATGAGTGCTTTTCCATTTGTGATGCAGAAACTACATGGTATTCAGAAATTTTAAGCAAAAGAAATGACATAATCTGCAGTATATTTTCAGAAGTTTATTTTGTCTGCAAAAGTGAAAAAATGGAAGCCAACAGAAACTATTGCAAGTAGACCCAATGAATGTGATGGTAAGTTGGGTTAAAACTGAGTCAACAAGGAGGCAAAAAAAAAAGTACATGGATTGCAGATATACTTATTCTAAGTGCAATATCGGAAAATTTAGTATGTCCCAGATGGTATAGTAAAAAATTCTCTTTATTCATCAATCATGCAGTTTCTGAATAAAACACTTATCATGTATTCCACAAACATTTATTAATCATCCACCCGGTGTGAGACACTTCTACATCAGCAATAAAGCAGATAAAGCTCTTTTCTCATTCTAGCAAGAAGAGATGGATAATACACATTTAAGTAACATGTTTACTAAATAAATTACACGTATGTTAGAAAGTGGCAAATGCCTTACCAGGTCAAAGGAAAATCAGGTAAATGGGGTTGTGAACAGAAAATAAGCAAGTTAAATAATGAATAAGAATTGTCCAGGTGGGACTTATTGTGTAGATGAAATCTGAGAAAGGGATTATATGAAGTGAAGAAATTAGCTGAGTGGATATCAGAAGTTCAAATTAGGCAGAAGTGCTAGAAGGACAAAGTCCCTAACTTGAAAAAGGCCTTGAAATCAATAAGTAATCCAAGTAGGGATACAGGATGCCTGAAGCTAAGCAAATGAGGAGGAGAATAACTGGAGATGAGGCCGGAGTGCACAGGGAAAGGGAATTAAACCCTGGAAGTTTAGACTATTGGAAAGACTAGAAAAATGAGGAATTACTATAAGATTTAGAAAAAAAAAAAAAAACAGTGAAATAACTAAACCTTTCAAAGAATGTCTTTGTTTTCTGCATTAAAGTTACATTCTATTAGGGCAGAGTAAGGAACTAAAAAATTAACAGCGAATTTTTAAATAATCAAGGAGAGAAGAGTTAGTGGTTTTCTCCAAGGTAGAAACTCTGGATAGGTGAATAAGTAAACAGATTAAGAATGAATATTGAAGATAGAAGAGTATGTCTTAATGGATTGGATGAGAAGATTAAGAAAGCAATCAGTGTTAAGATGATGTTATTTTTCTCTCAATTATTTTTGGTTGCTGTTAATGTAGCTGAGGAAACTGTGGAGGTATTGAGGTTTTCTTTGGGGGATGAAAAAGAACAGTTCAACTTGAAGAGTGCTAAGTAGATAGGCTTACTAAGCTTCCATATGCCAATGTGAAGTTTAGAAAAGTTTCAGGGATGTACAACCTCTGGCTTCCCTGTGCCACATTGGAAGAGGAAGAGTTGTCTTGGGCCCTACATTAAATACACAGCTATTAATAATAGCTGAAGAACAAAAAAGACCATGTGTAATTTTCTTGACATGGGCCCCCACTGAATTAAAGTTGTAAGACTTGATAAGTAAGAGAACTAATAGTGAGTAA
The DNA here is from genome assembly GCF_000181295.1 of Otolemur garnettii. NCBI lineage: Eukaryota > Metazoa > Chordata > Mammalia > Primates > Galagidae > Otolemur > Otolemur garnettii. The sequence goes on along the minus strand of NW_003852404.1, from coordinate 15,721,721 downwards.
ATAATAGTGTGTAATAGTGAGTCCACTTAACTGAAGGAACAGATAGAAACTTGGATTTAGACAAGTTTGTGAGAAAATATGAGCCAACTAGTGGTCACTGAAAAAGGGCAGGGTTCATAAATTTGGAAATGAAAGCTTTATTTCTCATAAAAGGTTGCAGCCTATGGGTGAGTGGGTGGCCATTCCAAGAGACTGGAAAGTAGAACCGTGGCCAGAAGCACAGACATGTGAGTTTAGGCAGGAACAATGAGACAGAAATTGTTTGAGAACACAATGACCAAATACACGTATCTAAGAAGCTACACAAGGAGTAGTAAATAAGAGAAACGCGTGCCTGCATAATCGGGCTTTATGCCCCATTACGGGGTCCATGGTCCGCCACCACCCTCTGGTGTCAAAAGGTAGAGACAGGACATGGACACCCTCTCCGTGCATGCTCTATAAACTGGTAAAAACAACAACAACAACAACAATACCAACAACAACAAAACAAACAGCACCCCACGGTGGCGGACTCTTATGAGGAAAAAAAGGGCTTCCCTGAATCAAGAGACTGGTTTCTGTACAACCTTTAGGAAAAAAGCTTGATGGTCATTAGCAAGGAAATGAGTATAATAAAATATGTTTGACCCCCATCCCATCATGGTTGAAAACAGAGTTTTAAGGTTTCTATGGAGTCCCTTGGTCAACGGGGGGTCCGGGGGTCCACTTATTCAGTGGGGTACTTAGGATTTTATTTTGATTCAAATTAACTGTGTTCTATATACTTCAGCCAGCTTCTCACCTCCTCATTTTTGTTCAATACTAATGACATCATCTTGTCACTGGTTTATGCTTCTGCCTTGCATTAATGCTGAAATAACCTTCCTGCATAGGTCTGGGTTTTCTGTGTTTCACCTTTAACGGTACTTGTTTCCACCTCACTCTTTTTCAAATATAGAACAGTAATAGAAAGTTAAAGTTAAGTAAGAAAAGAAAGTTTTGTCTCTTCTTTTTGAGGTAACTATGTCTCCTGGCAAAGCTAAAAAGAGAGAAAAATAAATAAAGAGACAAACAAATAAATAAACCAAGCTTAGCTCTTATGAATAAACAGATACATGATTTGCTAAAATACTTGAGGAAGAAAGAAGCACAGAGACTGCTCAAAGAACTAAAAAAAAAAAAAAAAAGAAAGAAAAAGAAAAAAACTTTGCCTAGCATTTCTTAAATTAAATAGGAATAGAAGAAAGAATATTCAAGGTTTTTAAAATGTTTTAAATTTTATCTTTCTAAAAATTTAAGAATATGACAGGGATATAAATGATTTGGTTACATGAGCTTCTTTTGTGCAACTTGAGTCAAAGTTATAAGCGTGCCCATCAGCCCAATGTGTGCAGTGTACCCCTTAGGGGAGAAAATTCAGCCCTTTCCCCTCTGACCTTCTGACCTATCAGGTGCACACAAGGGTGTTGATCAATTAGTTCCAGTTTAGCATTGAGTAAATATGGCATTTGTTTCTCCATTCTTGTAATGTTTCACCTAGAAGAATTGTCTCCAGTTCCATCCAGGTTATTACAAAAGATATCAGTTCACCATTTTTTATGGCTGAGTGGCATTCCATAGTATACATACACCACATTTTTGCTACTTTTATTTATTTATTTATTTTTGGAGACAAAGTCTCACTCTTTCATCCTGGATAGATTACCATAGTGTCATTATACCTCACAGCAACTTCACAGTCTTGGGCTCAAGTGATTCTCTTGCCTCAGCCTCCAACTTGCTGGGACTACAGGCATGCACCACCATACCTGGATAGTGTTTCTGTTTTGCATAGAAACAGGCTCTCTTTCTTGTTCATACAGATCTAGAACTCCTGAGCTCAGGCAATCCACTCACCAAAGGCTTCCAGAAAGCTGGGATTACAGCAGTGAGCCACCACACCTGGCCTATGTACCACATTTTCTTAATCCACTCTTGTGTTGATGGGCACTTTGTTGATTCCACATATTTGGGGTTGTGAGTTTGGCTTCAATAAACATTGAAGTATATGTATCTGTTTAATAAAGTGACTTTTTTCTATCTTGGGTAAATACCCAATAGTGGGATTACTGGATCAGATGGTAGGGTATTTGAGGTATCTCCATGCAGCTTTGCATAGAAGTTGGACTAGTTTGCAGTCACACCAACAGTGCATAAGTGTATCTTTCTCTCCGCATCCATGCCAGCTTCTGTTGTTTGGTGATTTTTGATAAAAGCCACTCGCACTGGACTTGGGTCACATTGGTGATATCTCATTCTAGTTTTGATTTGCATTTCCCTGATGACTAGAGATGCTGACCATTTTTTATATGGTCATTGGCTATTCTATGTTCTTTTGAAAGCTCCTGTTAATGTGTTTTGCTCACTTTTTATGAATTTTCTTGACTTTTTCTTGCTGATTAGATTGAGTTCTTTACAGATTCTTTTAATCAGCCCATTATTGGATATATAGCTTGCAAACAATGTCTCCCACTGTGTAGGTTGTATATTTGCAATATTAATTATTCTCTTGACTGTGCAGAAGATTTTAATTCGATCAGTTTTCATTTATTTATTTTTGTGGTTGCTGTGATTACTGTGGGGTCTTCCTCATAAATTCTTTTCCTAGGCCAATATCTCTAAGAGTTTTTCTGGAACGTGTTGTTCTAGAATCTTACAGTTTCGTGCCTTGGTTTTGAGTCTGTTATCCACTGTGAATTAATTTTTTGTGAATAATAAGACATGTGGATCCTTTTTCTACAAGTGGTAGGATATCTTCTTCATGGGGCTATCCAATTTTTCCAGCATCATTTCTTAAATAAGGATTCTTTCCCCCAGTGTCTGCTTTGTCAAAGACCATTTGACAATATGAGGATGGTTTATATCTGATTTTTCTGTTCTAATCCATTGGTCTATATCTCTGTTCTTACACCAGTACCATGCTATTTTGGTTACTATAACCTTGTAGTGTTACTTGAATTTGCTAAAGTGGTGCCTCGCAATTTGTCCTTTTTTGTTTAAGGTTGAATTGGCCTCTTTTCTGGTTCCATACATAGAATTATTTTCCAGATATGTGAAGAACAATGTTATTATTTTAGTAGATATTGGATTGGATCTTTAGATCACTGTGTGTAGCACAGACATTTTAACAATAGTGGCTCTGCTGATCCATGGGCACAATATGATACATTTTTCCACTTGTTGACATTTCTCTGATTTCTGTCCTCAGTATCTCGTTGTTCTCCCTGTAGAGTTCTTTTACCTATTTGGCTAAATCTATTCCTACCATTTTATTTACTTTGTTGCTATTGTAAAAGGCATTGGCTCTTTTAATTTCTTTTGAATTTTTTAAATTCCAGGTTAATACAGGTTACAGTGATTAGATCACGTAAACCACTAAGGTTAAAGTCCACATTGAGGTTGTGTCTTTCTTCCAAATTCTTTGATTTGATTCTCAGCTTGACTGTTGGTGTATAGGAATGCTATTGATTTTTTTTTTTTTTAATTGGGTAGGGGCACCAAAACAAGCTATCACTATTTTTATATTTCACTAAAAATAACATCTAAGTATAAACTCAACAATAACAATGAAAACTGTGATCTGGTGACCTTTGCAGATTTTACCATCAGTAAGCAGAGGCAGAATAAATACAACTTGCAAGGCCACAGATGTTTTTATGAGACTTGTATTTGAGACCTAGTTCTGCCATGGGGTTCTGAGATGACTTTAAGAAAAGTGATCTCTACAAGCTATACCGTCTCCAACATAAAAAACCTAAAAGTTTCTACCTCACAGCATTGTTGTAATAATTAAATAACAGAGGCAGAACATTTAATGATATACGGCTTGGCATATAGGAAGAAGACAGTGATATCTAGTTGTTATCTTCAGATTTAAGACAAAATCATTGGATCTGGCTTAAAACTGTCAATGATGTAAATATCTAAATAACTATTATTTAAAAGTAATTGAGATATTCTGAGTAATGAAGAAAATTATCCCCAAAACTAAACAAAATAAATATAATAGCCTAGAATCCTAATCACAAAGATGATAGATATAACTTAAAATAATATCTAAAAGCATTAATCTTCTTGAAGTCAATTTCATAATATTGAAAAGCTGTCAAGACCCATATTTTAGTTCAGGCTTATCAAATTCCCAATATTTTCAATGTTTTTCATGTCACTCAAAATGACAAAGTTTAAGTTCTACTTTGTCAAGACTTAGTGCAAGGCATGGTCTCTGACACCACAGGAACCTAAAAGTAAAAAGAATTAATGTATCCTTAATGCTGCAAGATTTTCCATAAAAAATTGCATACCTTAGAGAATTTGGGCTCTCCAAAAATAAAAATTATGTATTAAAATCAAAGGAATATTGAAATTAAAATGTATTAAACCTTTTCACACATAAGGTGCAAAATGAAATAAAGAGGCAGTTTTCCAAACCAGAGAGTATCTTCCTATTTGTTTAATGTTGATCTTCAGGGGACGGAAGTGAAATAATGCAGAGGGAAGTCATCTGAAAGGCATTTAGGTGACTTCTAAATCATAATGGTAACAATGAAAAACTTCTGCATGCTAAAAATATTATGTTGATTCTATAAAATTTTCTTTTAAGTAGTTTGAAAGCTCAAATTATTTTTTAATTATTCTTAAGGGTTTCAGATAACATATGAATAGGACCTATACCTTATAGAAATCATTATCTCACTTCCTTTTGTAAAAAAAATCTCAATATTTAATGTTGCTATGAATTGCAAAATATTCAAAGTGTTTCTCTGTTTAGAACAGGAATAATCTTATGTTTCATTCTTCTTATGCAGAAACCAAAAAAGGGGAAATATATATTACTCAGCAAAATCAAGGCAGAAATGTGATACAGGAAAAGCCTGTCTTCAGCAATCAATGCACGGGTATTTTTCCTGCTTTAGGAGGCTGCTTCTCTCATTGACCTGTTACATGTCCTGCTCTTCAATACACCGTTGAAACACTCTTTTGAAAAGGAGGTGATCAATTCTCAATTTTGTATATCTATTAGTCAGAATGAAACACCTTTATTTTCCCTTGAAATTGATACATAATGCAGAAGTGGATTGACTTTCCCATTTCTAAGAATCAGGAAGTGTGTAAGTACACATCTCTGATATTGTTTATTTTAAAGTTAATGGCCTTCTCAGCATTCCTGGAATCACGATAGTTAGGAAAAATTGTCTATGATTATGGCCACATTTACAGTTACATGTCAATATATAAAAGATCATTGCACTTTTACAATTAAATTATAGATCAAATTTTGTTCTCATGCTAAAAGACAACAAATTGAATTAAGCAAATTTGGAAACACGTTATCCTTTTGGTAAAAGTGATTAATACATTATTCCATTCAGGCTTCTGTAACAAAACAGCATAAATTATGTGGCTTATAAACAACAAAGATGTATTTTCCTATACATGGGACCAGACACAGGAAGTCCAAGATCAAAGTGCTTGCAGATCTAATGTCTGGTGAGGCCTTTTTCCTCATAGACGGCATTTTCCCACAAGACAGAAGTGGAGAACAAGCTCCCTTGGACCTTTGTTACAAAAATGCTAATCCCATCTGTGAGGGCTCTACCCTCATGGCCTAACCACCTCAAAAATTCCCACCTTTTAAGACTGTCACATTGAAGATAGATTTCAACCTATAAGTTTTCATGGACACAAATATTTAGACCTTATCAATCAATATGCTTAAATTACTCTGTTGTTAGGATTTCTCCCTCATAAAACTTCTAAGTGAAGAAGTGTACCTTGAATAGTAGACATCATTGTGCACTGATTAACTAACAGTCACAGCATTAGTTGCAATCTAAGTTGTGGTAGGACAAAAATGTCCTTAAAATCTTTGGCCACAAAAATAAAGTTGTGTTTTGTTTTGTTTTGTTTTGGTGCTAATGCTCATATAGATACTCTACGTGATTGACACTCCAGGATGCAGATGAACGAGGCAGCCTTTCTCTGGATATCTTAAAAATGGGACAGAGAAATGGGGCATCTCACATTGACTATTACAGTTAAGGAATCCCACATGGGGACCCTGTGTTCTACATTATGGACATAAGTAACCCTCCTATAGAGCAGGCCCTGAGAGACAGGAAATTAGAATATACTTCCACATTTCACTTTATCCTATTTGGTTTACAAGTGAGAGAATTAGCCTTCGATAATACAAGTGATTTTTTTCAGATAATATCACTATGTAATTACCATATCTATCCCAACATGCAAGTTTAATCATAATCTTATTTCTCTCAAGTTTAGGGAACATAAATATAAATGTTATTAGAAATATTCCAGCATGTTTTTGCAAAAGAGGAGGGAAGGAAAACTGGGATAAAGCAAATGGCACAAAATGTGTCTTCTGATATTCTCTATTATTAAAGACATTATTGAGAACAGTATATTTACCATGAATGTATGTACTGAATGGATAGCCTCTACTTATTTTCTCATCTAAAATAAATATTTCCTTGGAAAAATAGTTTCTAGTAAGAAATACATAATATTTGGTAAGGGGGGGACCATATATTCACATGTAGAATCATAGTTACTTTCTAGAACTTTCTTTTACCTTTCAATGTGTCTAATCTCTATAGCTCATGATTTTATTCAGTCCTGAGCATGAAATAGGCAAATCATAAACACTCCTTAAATATCTATTTAGTTGTTGAATAACGAACTGTGTCTTAAAACAAAAAAATCATTTTCTACTATGTCTACCTAATAATACTGAACAGCCTGGAAGAAGGAAAAATAAAAATAAAAATATCATTTTTAATGCTGTTTAATATTTAGGATTTTCATATAAACTATTTGTTTAAAGTTTTTAGACAAATTAAATTCAAATAAAAATGAAACAATTTTTTTGTAGGGAGGCCTCCTGGGTTGATGAAGGTTCATTAAAATAGGTTCAGAAATATGAGTTAGAATTCAATTCTGCTCAAATTAACAGTATACACCTAGAAAGGTCTTCAATGCTCTTGTTTCAGTTACCTCACTGATATAATAAAGGAAATAAGCTAAATTACTTCTACAGTTACCCTTACCTCAAAAATATGTAATCTATATTTTACATATGAATAAGCTCTTACATTGTGATGGGGAAAAGGATACCCCTTGTTTAAAGCATAAATCCACATACCTCACAATCTTCTGTCTAAACCACATGACAATGGACTTTTATTTTTTTTAAGTGCCAAGTGAAAATACTAATACATATTTTACTCTTCTATGCATGCAATCCCACTGTAATTGGATTTTCCAGTGAAAACTTAATGTGAAATAAGGAATAATATGTCATTATCTGAGATAATGATAAGCAGTGCTTCTATGAGTGTTCATCTTAATTTTCATTTTATTCTATTTTACAGTACACCATTAGGAGCAATCCTTTATAGGCACACAATGAAATATCCAAAGATAAGGTACAGTCTCTCCGTATCTTGGCAAATATATTTTTAAGTCTGAAAGTATTTATAAGCAAGAAAAATAAGAAAATGAAATCCATTAAAATTCATTTGTTAAGAATTTTGTGATGTATGTGTCACATAACAAACACTTTCTCCCATATTATGTTATTTAAATAGACATGTTATTCAACCTACTATAGCAACACAAGAAATATGTCTGGGTTCTCTCCTTCTGTCTTTAATGAAAAGACTATTTTTGTAACCTTAGCTATTCCTGCCAGCATCAGTCCAATATCAAGCTGTGAGCAAGATCATTCTCAATTCATAATGAACACTCAGGTGACATAGTCGCTTGATACCTATGATCAGATTTTCATTTTTTACCATATTCCAGTATCATTCTAAATACTGCCTCTCAAAAGAATAGCTATTTGTAAAAATGACAAGAATTTACTCCCAAATCCTGAGATGTAAACTCCCTATATTGTGATTTACAGATGGAACTTCCCAGAGCTCATTAGAGCTTTCCTATTTGCCACAAATCCTCTGAGTATTGTTTGTTTAAATGTTTCATTAAGTACAAAGGGCAGAATAGCTGCCGCAGCTTCCAGACTCACTGCAGGCTTCGCTTGCTCTAGGCAATACTCAAACTTGGCAGCCTTCCTGGGTGCCCACGGCGTGTGCCAGAGTAGCACACTCAAACAGGGAACATGGTCTCCAAAATTCAAGAAGGCCTGTGGTGTTTCCATATTAATGGGATGTGATGCAAAGTGTAGTGATTTTCCTCCACCTAAGATAAGTATGATAACCTGCTCTTACCCACAGGACCACCAGAAACTTTTCCAAAATAGACAGCCTTTGGATTTCTTTCATGTTTTCCTCCTAACCTCTGGCGTACAATGTGTAACCAAAGGATTTAGTTACTTTTTTTTCCTTCTTTCATCATATCCAGTATCAAAAATGTAGTGAATGAGTGTGATATGTTGCAGGATATTAGGAGGATTAAGATTTTCATAGACTAGACTATGGTAGATTGGAGAATTAACAAAAAAGTATAGAACTATACCTATATTCTGTCTATCAGGTAAAAACGAACTTCTTCTGTTGATCTTTCTAAATGGCTAGAGAGATTAAAAGCATTTGGTAGATCAACAGCCACATATCTGGTCAGAGTTTTGTTGATTGGCTTCAGTATATATATCTGAACAGCAGCTTAAATTGGATGGACTGATACTGATTTCCCACTCATTCTCCAAGGAAATCTTCTTTAAAGATGATTTTGTTTAAGATGGCGTGGAAATAACCAAATTTTGACAATAGTTTAAAATCATCCAGTGTACTTAGTACTAAAATGAAATCAAGGGAAAAACAACTACATGCACATAATGAGAGAAAAACACAAATTGTGAGGGTACACAGAACATCCTCCGGGTGAAGGGCTTAACTAAAATGTGAACTTTACTTTAGAAACACAAACAATGTAAGCTAATCATTTGTACTCTCATATTAATCTGAATAAAAAGTAAAATAAAATTCTTAGCGCACATTTTTTGCTAAATAAATATCACATTCTTCTTCATTTATTTTATGTGATTGTTTAATAGAGACAGAATGGTAAACTCAAAGGAGGATCAGTGGGCATTTGACAAAGAGATATGTTACTTTTTTCCAGAGCTAATTTATGGATTTTCTTCAACAGTAAATTCTTCATAACTGAGTCATATAAAAAGAAACATTCTGTTATTGTACTGACATGAATAAATATATATTTAATCCTTGATTATAACTATATTTGGATTTCATATAATGTAGTCACCTTCTAAAGAGAAAAATCAAACACCATATTTTCAACTTAATCTTTCTCTATCATTTTTGAAAGCCTTAAATCATACCTGATTCCATCTCTCACTTAGTAAAGGCATGCACTCTATTATTGTAACATTTTTGTAGGTTTTTTAGTTGTTGTTTTCCCTCATAGTAACTAACTACATATCAGGTACATATCTGGTAACATTTTGAATCCTTAAGTTGGAAATACTTGACGACAGAATTATTAGGTGTAAGAATTTTATTAAATTCTTGACATTTAAGAGATGTGCAGTCCTTAAGATACTTACTATTTCTAAAATTTATATTCTTTATTGTTAAAATGAAGAAGACAAGGGTAGAGTCACTAACCAATGAGTTCTTAGATTCATGTAGCCCGTAAAACCCTGGCAATATAACCCATCAAGATTTGGGTGCCATTTCAACAGACAAGGCTTCTAGCTTTCCAAATTATTCCGTATAGGAGTGTATGTGATCACAAAGGAGGGACTGAATGGGTATGGCTAGTTTATCTCAAAGAAGGCTTCAGATTGGGATCTATTCATCTTTATACCTTTCTGTTCATACAACATCCTTAAGGGTTTGACATTAATTTTCATATTCTGATGCACATCATTGATTATTAATTACAACTATCAATCACATTTTACATAATACAATATTTCTAGAACCAGGTGCAATATGATTGGTCAACTATACTCTGTGTTTAGCAGACTCAACAGAAACCTCATTTATCTTGGATGAGCATACATTCCCTGATTTAGTCATATAATGAGTTAAAGGGCCAAATCTTCATGTAACCATTAAGGGGTTCCTTTGTATCCTGGTGCTAGAGTTAAGTAGTCATAGATTATATTCATGTTCTTTTACAATCTCATTCAAATGTCTATTGCAATAAATATATTTTTCATGAACCCTTACTGCGTCCTTGACTATTACGTTTCTATCACTTTTCTGGGCTCTGGTAAAGACTAATGTAAAACTAAAGATACAAAAGGATACTGTGATGTTCATTATAATGAAACATGAAGAAAATTAACAAGTAAGGTGTGAAAAGTGCTATTAAAATTAATAAAGCATCATGCAGGGTAAGAGAAATGAGTAATTGAGAAGGATGTAGTATAAGGTATCATTCAGAAAATCCTTTTGTTAAGAAGACATTGGAGCAGGTGGCTTTAGTGGCTCACATCTATATCCTAGCACTCAGGAGATGGAAGTGAGGTGGATGGATGGCTCAAGCTCAGGAATTCAAGACCAGCCTGAGCAAGAAGGACACCCCTTCTCTACTAAAATAAATAAATAAGTACTAGAAAAACTAGCCAGGCATAATGGCACACACCTGTAGTCCCAGCTACTTGGGAGATTCAGGCAAGAGGATTGCTCCAGTCCAAGAGTTTGAGATTGCTGTGAGGTATGACACCACGGCACTCTACCCAGGGCTACAGAGTAAGATTTTATCAATAAACAAACAAATAAATATATATATGAAAACAAAATATAAAACAAAAAAAGAAGAAGAAAAAACACTGGAGCAAAGCACCCTCAATGAAGTTACCTCAATAAAGGTTACAATAAGCCTTATGGATTTCCATGGGAGGGTCATTACCGAGGTACAATGGGTTGTGATAGAGTAAATAAGGTGCAAGAAACAGTAACAGGTAAGGTCAGAACAGTAGCCAAAACAAGGTTATTTAGAAATGTATCAGCAACAAGAAGAACTATGAAATTTTGTCCTGAGAAAAATAGAAAGTCAAATTCAATGACACATTGAACAGATCTTTCATCATAATCAATTAGGATTTATCCCAAGGATGCAAGGGTGGTTCAACATATGCAAATCAACAAATAGGATGCATCATGGCAACAGTTTGAGAAATAAAAACCATACAATCTTTGGAGAATTTTGAAAAATTTTATGTGTACAATTTGTGCTATGGTTTAAATATCCCCTCCAAAATTCATGTTGTAATTTAATTTCCATTATAACTATATTGAGACTTGAGGCCTTTATGGGATGATTAAGTCATAAGCACTCTGCTGCAACCATCATCAGTGGGATAGTTATTCTTCTGTCAAAATGATAGTTTGTCTCCCATTTTTTCTCTTTGTCTCAATGCACTCACCTGCCATTTTGCCATGTTATCGTGCAGTGTGATAGGTCTTGGAAGATGCAGGGACCATACTCTTGGACGTCTCAGGCTCCAGCACCATAGGAAAATAAACTTGAACTGTTTGTAAATTACTCAGTTTGAAGTATTCCATTATAGCTGCAGAAAATACACTAAAACAGCTATTTTTAAAAAAGATAATTTGGATTTTTGAATAAATTAGGAATTAAGGATTAAATGGGGAATTGGAGAAATCAGTTAAGAAACTATTATAAAACATGAGGAGAGAGTCACTGGCTAATGATGATAGCTATAAGTTAAAAAAAGGGCTTGCAATTAGGATATATTTCAATGATTGAAACAATAGGATTTGCTAATTGCATCTAATTGTGGATCTGAAAAAGAAGATTATAAAATTACTTCACATATTTTTAAAATCCTTGTTTTTTATTATTGCTTCTCTATAAAATATTCTTATTTCATCAAATGCTCCAATATCTATCTTTGACTTAATAAACTGAAGTTTTCTGATTTTTACCCTTATCTCACTATATTTTATCTCTTTTTACCAAGGTCATTATTTATTCTCGTGTTGTTATTACTCTTTTCCAAGTCTTTTATATTGAATAAAATATATTTTCCTTAGCCAAAATTTTCCATTGAAAATAAATGGAACAACTTAGCTCAAATACAAATCATTAAGCATAGTCTGTATCAAAATTGGTCAGCTGGTTTCAACATTTCAACTAGAAGGCAATCCCAAATATTAATTAATTCTCATCACAAATCTTTATAAATTAAAATGTTTCTCAAACTGGAATCCAGGCTTATGGAAATAGCTGGACAATTAGAGAGGGAATAACCTTCCTTTGTTTGATTTACTATATTGATCCTAACTAAATTCCTGTTTTAAAGCAGTCTTTCATAAAGATATTGCCTACTATTTCAATACATGAGTTTCTGTTATTCCCTCAATGGAAAATTGTTTAACCTTCTATGGGTTTTTACAATGGACTCCCAGGATGTAGAAATTCTGAATTGTGGGGAGCATGGGCTGAAAATTCAGTATACATCTAGTTCTGACTCAGAATATATCATGTAGCAAAGTTATGAGAGTGTTAATATGAAAAACTTGAACCAAAACACATTTAGTGTGGTCATAAAAGAAGGTAGTCAATTATGGTTTTGCAAAAGCCATTGTAAAGCTGAAAGATTGTTGGTATAAAAAGCTAATCTGTTTCTGCTACTGACTAAGGTGTGTGATAATTATATTTATGTTATCAAGGGTGAGCGGGCAAGGATATAAAGGAGATCAGAACAGATGAGCCAGTCTCTGTATTATCTAATAGTATTTCCACAAAAAGGCATTAAGAAAGCAATGTTGCTATTCCCCTGCATAAAAGAAATTATGAAATTTTAAAGTCATGCTAATAGAAGCAAAGTAAAGTGGAGAGATGGGTGAAACTGGTCACTCTAAACTCCTGGTTTTAGCAAATCAGTCTGCTCAAAATAAATGTTTATAATAGAAATTTAGTAGCATAAGTAAGTTGCTAATTTATGAATATGGGACCTAACCCGCCTCCAAAACACTTTATCAAAATATTTCTTTGGCACACTGGCATGCTTCCGAAGAACTGCTTTCAGTGTCTACATGAATATTTACCAATAGCAGTTCAGAGATAGCTAATTGTATCTTCCTAACATTGATATAAAAATTGGGATTGTTCAGGCAAAAAATCTAGAGAGAATAATACATTTAGATCATGCATTAAGGGAAAGCACAATTCGAAAATAATAAGGAATTTTATTCTGACATTAAAATGCAAAGCTAAATTATGTTGCAGTTTATATTTACACAAAGTTTGAACTTAAGGTTGTAAATTTTGATAACCATTCATTTAAATCACATTTGAATGCCTAACAATTTAGGAATTCTAGTACTGACTAGAGCATTAATGACTGCGTATGATTGTGAGAAGGATAAAAAATGAATATTCATTGCTACAAATGTAAGAATAATAGCACTTTATGGATTAAAATGATGTACCTCATTTTTAAAATTTAAGGAATGAAATCATGTTATAAAAGCATAGTACCATAATACCTTAATATACATACTAAAATCCTGGACTTCATAAATAAATTATAAAACAGTTTTTTAAAGTTAAATAACATACTATGGAACTGAAGTTCATTTTCTAGAGTTGTAAGTTTGATGTTATAGGCAGAAGTAGTACTCCCAGGGTAAGTAGTATTGATTATCTTACTGTATACCACAGATATGGAATATTTTCATTATCACAGAATTCTGCAGGACAGTGTTATATCAGGAATATTAAATATATAAAAACAGTTTCATGAATTTTCCATGTTCTTTTTTAAATTTGTTTTGACTAAATATATGGACCACTGCAGGGATTCAATATGAGCCTATAATTCGCTTGCAAAACATAAAATCTTTAGTTATTTTGAATGCAAAGTCTTACAGGAATGCCATTGCTTTTCTTTAACTGTTTTTCTAAGTCAGTTCAGAAAAGAGAAGTTTAAATTAAATCACTATTGATTAAACATCTCCTAGCAATAAGTCTCTGATTTCACCCTGTCTCTTAAATGCATTAAAACTCAGACCAATGAATCTTTACAAAGAGAACATAGCATAAAGTCAAGACAGTGGAGGACGTGAACATTCAGGGTATGTTTTTATTCATTTGTATAGAAAAACATATTTCCATACAACTTTTGTAGAACTCTGAAATAATTATACGAGGCAATCTTTTCTAAAATAAAGAACTCCTAGACTTATCTGGCTATGTACACAGACTTAATTTTCACGATACTTATAATTTCAAAATGATTGCAATTATGTAGTATCCATCATTGTTATAAGGTTTAATTATTTATATGCCATTTTTTAAACTGACAACTGTGAGGTCACATATTCATCAAAATTTTTCAGATTTTTGTTTAAAGAAAAACTTTGCAAAAATTAAATTCAACAGAGTTTATTTGAAACCCAGTATGGTGGCTCATCCCAGTACTGTGGGAAGCTAAGGCAGTCGGGTCATTTGAGGTGAGGAGTTTGAGACCAATCTAGCTAACACAGCAAGATCATCCCAACTGCTACAAATTAAAAAAAAAAAAAAAATAGCTAGATATGGTGGTTTACACCTGAAGTTCTAGCCACTCAGGAGGCTGAGGCAGGAGGATCACTTGAGCCCCGGAGTTCAATGCCGTAATGAGTAATGATAATAAACTGCACTCCAGCCTAGTGAAAGGGACCCTCTCTTTAAACAATATAAAACAAAATAGAGTTTTTTGTGTAAAAAATGATTTCATAAGTTGGGCAGCATGACCCAGAAGAGGTAAGAGAGTGCTATTCAGTAGTGTGAGCAGTGAGATTTTAAAGGCTGAACATAAAAACAGAAATCTTCTGATTGGCTACGTCTATGTGTCTGCCTTATTTGTACATAATGTGATGAATCCGTTGCCTTATTTGCCCATGCTCTGATCAGCTGACTGCTGCTGATTCGCTGAAGCTCAGCTGTGATTGACCAAAATGTGGTTATATGTTACAGAAATACAATCCTAAGTTATGCTTTAGTTTGTTTACTTACTAAGTTAGATCATGGTTTATTACTTAGGAACCCAAAGTACACATATGGTACCGGTACCCATCTAATGGCCTCCTGCTTACTTATTCAACACCTCCTTTAGCAACCACTATTTCAAAATAATGGTAAAATACCTGATTCAAATGCAGCCATTATCCTGTGTTTAAAAATAAATTATCAGGATTTTATACTTTTCTGTGTGACTATTTAATTCACATACTTGAAGTAACTTAAACTTTGGAGTTTCCTGTTTTATTAATTCTTTTTTACCGTGCATAGATTACATCAGACATGCTCTAATACTTAATTTTTTTTAAGATCTCTAAGATTCTTATTTATCCTGTTAAAAAGTTCATTATTTTACCTGGCAATACAGCAGTGCACATACTAGATGCACAATAGTTAAGTACCAATTCAGCTAAGCAGATAGGCCCCTGAATCTGTCAGAGACACAGCTTGTAATGTTTGATCAACACATACTTGTTGGATGAATTAAACTTTTCTCAGGTGTGTCCACATATGTTAATCAAAATTGCAAATTTTCCCAGGTTCTATATTTTATCCACTGCAACTATAAAAGACTTGATACACACACACACATGCATACACACAACACCCAATTGAGTTATCAAATATGTGTCTTTGGGATCTTTCCATTTCTTTCCACTTTAGTGTACTAGATAATAATCTGGAACATAAAGAGCCCATCCAGGTAGGCAATACATAGTTTTATTTAAAAAAAACAGTTAGATAACTACTTAGACTTTGTGTTTCAATTTATATTTTTTCTATGTATTATACTACAAAGAGTGGAGCAATCGAAATGTATTGGTTTTATGACTTTAAAGAAAGACTCTTAAACTCTCCAGACAACAGTTTACATAGCTGAAAAATGTAATCAGTAATATCTGCCTTTGTAAGTATAACACTTGCAAGTATTAAATTATTGATAAATCAGTTAATATTCTTTGAGTGTAACAACCAATATTTCAAGGTGAAAAGATTATATTTTAGACAAATAAAAATATTCTATTTTAAGTACTCAGGAATAGCACACAGTAGCAGTATTAGTCATTTACAAATTCTATTTAAAAGTTGTTAGATAAAAATATCATTTTATTGGCAAGACGCACTGGGTCATATCTGTAATCTTGGGATTCTGGGAGGCCAAGGCAGGTAGATTACTTGAGCTCAGGAATTCGAGACCAGTGTGAACAAGAGTGAAACCTGGTCTCTACTAAAAATAGAAAAATTATCCCGTCATGGTGGCATATACTTGTAGTCTCAGCTACTTGCGAGGCTGAGGCAGGGGGATCATTTGAGCCCAGGAGTTTGAGGTTGCTGTGAGCTATGATGCTATGGTACTCTACCCAGGGTAATAGAGCGAGACTTGTCTCAAAAAAATCCTAATTATCTTGTTATCATAAATCTGCCTTATAACTTGATATTTTTTTTTCAAATACTCATTAGTTGTTGAGAAATACTGATGAACTTATAGCTAAATTATAATTCATTATTTTAAGCAGAAACAAGATTTTCAGAAATTAAAGGAAATTGTGCAGCTGACAGGAATTTATGTCTTAAGGCTTCAAGAACACTGGCTGAAAAATTCCTGTATTTCATGGATTTTGACTTGGTATATAAGATCCTACAGATAATCCATATTCTAATTTCATATAAATGCCGTTTTAAACTGTTCTAAGTATATTGATTTCTCAATAAGTATTGTCAAAAATTGGCAAACATTCTTAGGCGACTCCATTTAACTGTCAGTAACTTTGCAAGACCTTATTGATTGACTTACTGAATGAGTTATATATCCAACACACACCAGAATTTAGAAATGCTAAAATAATGACTATTCTAGCTAACATTTAAGTAATATACTTTTCTAGAAATAATGATTTAGTGTTAAAATGGAACATAGAAAAGAAATACTATTTTTTAAAGTACTAAAATTCTTGATGGGATGTACAAATCCAATAGTAAAACTTCCAGTTTCTATTGTTCTAAAAGAGTTCACGTGACTTACCAATCTTTCACTCATGATTATCCCTTTCATTTTCATTGGTAATATGACTTATAATGGAAGTTATAGTTTGGCTAATATCTATAAAGGCTGAGTTACAGGGAATAGAATTGATTTTTCTGTATTTGATTGTACAGGCAAAAGCCACATTTTAAAATCTATAACTCTAATTCTATTCAACTACCAAAGCAGCGTTTTGTCATTTCTCCTCCAGGACACCGACTGATGTTTTTATCTTCTATGAAAACCAGCATGATCACTCAGCAAGGATTATACTTATTTTCTCTAAATAGAATATGATATTAATATTGGAAGCTCTTGGAAATTATTTAAACCTTGTCATGTCTTCTGCCCTCATTGAGCGATGATTGATGAGGCAATATTTGCAATGTGTAATAAGTTTCATGACTGAAAGCTGTTGAAAAAATAATAGACTAAAAGCACCTCTTACTAAATAATAAAAGTCCTCCATTGTATGTTCTTCCTAGGAAATCTAGAATAAAAATAAAAACATTTATGACATTTAAGAAGGCAAATTAAGAATTTGTTCATTTTTATCACAGAACACTTTGTATTTCTTGATTTCTTGGTTAGGATATTTCTTTTTCTTTCTTTCTTTCTTTCTCTTTTTTTTTTTTTTTTTTTTTT
>NW_003852404.1:15696620-15704024 GCF_000181295.1 Otolemur garnettii | reverse complement strand
TTTGCATGTTTTGGCCGGGGCTGGGCTTGAGCCCGCCACCACTGGTATATGGGGTTGGCGCCCTACTCCTTGAGCCACAGGTGCCACCCTGGTGAGGATATTTCTTTCCAACAAGCATCTTACATTGATAATAGCAAAAGCAGGAAAAGCAAAAACATCAACAGTAAAGAAAAATTAATTAAATGCTTAAAGAATTTTTTGCTTTTTACTTCCCCTTTGTAAAAAATAATTACTGTGAATAATGTTCTTGTTTCACATAATAGTATGTGTAGTTTCTGTTGTCTACTGTACTATGCCGTAACTTTTCTAATTAAATGTACAAAATGAGAAAGTAATTTGTATTTAGTGTTAGTTGTACTTTAGTTTAATATTTTAATTAAATTAAGTCAAATTGCATGAGTTTAGCTAAATTGATTTTTCTCTTGTTTTTATTTTACTTATTTTTCTTATTTATTTGTTTATTTATTTGTGTATTTTTAGAGATGAGGGTCTCACTATATTTCCTAGGCTCATCTCCAAATCTTGGTCTCTAAGAATCCTTTCACCTCAGCCTTCCAAGTCTCTGAGATGACAGGTGTGAGCCACTGTGCCCAGCTAAACCGATTTGTCTATAGACAAATAATGTTTGTGTTATTTAAAAAACAATACTAGAATTTTGACTTCAGCTATGAAACCACATTTACCCATTTACAAAGATATTTTGAAAACTGATTAAAAAAATTAATGTGAAATATCAGGCTAATACCTTTCAAAACTGTATAATGGCATACACTAAAATATCAATTTTACTTTTATTTATTCTTACAAGTAATACTGAGTTATATCCAGTGTTACTATATTTGCTATAAAATACAATAATCATTCAATGTAGAATTTATTAGAAATTGTGAGCATATCTTCAAAAATCTGCTAAGTTGTGAGTAAAATAAATTTGTCAATGGGAATTTATTATTATATATACTTTCATTCAATATATTTGGCTGACATTTTGAAATAAAAGGCAAGCAACTCTCAAATAATTTAATTTTTAAAGATGAACTTAATATTAAAAGTTGTTACAATTTTGGTAGAAATTTGTAACACATTTGGTAATTCAAAATCAATTCAAATTATTTTACATAATCTCTAAGCTAATACTAAATATTGAAATGATTTAGAAAATTATCAGCATAAATATAACCAAATCTAGCCTCATTTAGCAGTTATTGATGATATGAAGGAGTTTTTTTATATTTAGGCAAATTTTTTAGAACAGAATTTCCATGTGGGTATGTTTTGTGTATGAGGAAGTTTTTTCTTCTCTACAGATTAATATATTGAAGAATTCTTAATATGAATCTAAATTTAGAAGTAGAATAGAATTTTTATTAGCTCAGAAAATGTGCCAGACAATGTAACAAAACCATTCAAAATTATTAGGCAAGGAGCCCTAGTGATCTTGAAGGAATTGGTTAAAATTAGTGAAGACTTATTAAGAGACAAAAATTGAGAAAAAAATGCATAATGTTGGTATCTCCTAATTAATTTTTTACTTAAAATGACTTGTTAAATTACATACCAATGTTTTTCTACTCTATTAATCCATGAGCATAAATTTATACACTTCTAGGCAGAGTTGGAATACAGTGGTGCTTCCTAATAGAGTAGTTTTGCTGTTGTTTTTCTTAAAATAGACTCATTTAAAAATAAATCCCATTTTATGTTCGGAAATAAATCCCATTCTCCCTCTGAAGTCTGTATTTGGGTGCAAAGTTGCTAGATCTTTTTCTTCTTGGGTCAGAACATTAGATTAAACCACCACGCAAGGAGAGGGTATTCCTTCTCCAAACTTTAATAAAACAGGGCTATTTTATCTCACTAGAGACTGAACAGAAGCAATTCTTTATTGTAGGAATAATTATCAGTTGAGGATCTGGGTGCTCCATAGTCCCCCATAAAAATTATTGTTCTGAGTAAACCTCCATCATCGTCCACTAGGCTGGTGCTCCTATCTATAGCACCCAGGTGCCAGCATCAGGCAGGGCATTGGAAGATTCTTTTTCATGATACATGACCTCTCAAACAAAAATGGCAGATAACAATGGTGGTGACATACGTTACATACATTACCATTTTATCTCTACTTCTACCCTAGTTTGTCTTGAAAATCTAAGCTGAAAGGTACTTCATCACACCCCCAGACTCCCTTGTCTTCAGCGTCTCAATCTGATTTCCACAATTAGCAGTGCATTCCACTAAGGTTTGAAACGCAGAGGGGAAACAGAAGCTCTTTATGTCTTCCTCCAGCAGTGAATGTCGGAGATCAGGTGGGACTTTTTCCAGTGACCTCTGTCCTCCTCTGCCATGCACACAGACTGCAATTTAAGCAAGTATCCAGCTTCTAGTTGACAGCAGTTGTCTTCTGACTGTATCTGTCAGGTCAGCAAATCTGGAAGTTAGTATAGGGCGGTTCTAGCTCATCTTCCAGGCCTACTAATACCTTTGATGCTTAACTCACTGCCTTATTGAAATGCCTGAATATTTTTACTAAACCCTGGACAATAAATGCATTGAATTACAAATAGCTATAAAGGTACTATAAAGATTAGAGGAAATTTCTTAGAAAATAAGGGGAAAAAAGACCAAAATAGGAGAACCAAATATTCTTTAAAACAGAGAATCACAATGTATATAAAAGCACTTGTTCTGTTAGACAGGATTCGAACAAGTAACTAATTCAAGATTGTTTCTTTGAACCAACAAAGGATGACATAATGATGGACCCAGTCAAATAAAGAAAAGTCACAGATCTATTCACTCCAGTGAAATTTGAAAGTTCCAAATTCCAAAAAATGTTTCAAAGCTCACAGGAAAAAAAACCTCCACAGAAAAGATCAAGAATCACAACTGTTTTGAGATTTTGTGGTGTAGGCCATTCTTGCTGGGATTAGATGATATCTCAGGGTGGTTTTAATTTGCATTTCTCTAATAATTAGAGATGAAGAGTATTTTTTCATATAGTTAGTAGCCATTCGCCTATCGGCTTTAGAGAAGATTCTGTTCATCTCTCTTCCCCATTGATGTATGGGGTTGTTGGTTTTTTTCTTGTAGATTAATTGAAGTTCTGCATAGATCCTGGTTATTAGACTTTTGTCTGATTCAAAATATGCAAATATCCTTTCCCATTGAGTAGGTTGTCTATTTGCTCTGGTTATTGTCTCCTTTGCTGTATAGAAACTTTTCAGTTTCATAAGATCCCATTTGTTTAGTATTGCTGTTGTTGCTATTGCCGTGGCAGTCTTCCTCATAAAGTCTTTTCCCAAGCCAATATCTTCCAGTGTTTTTCCTATTCTTTCTTTGAGGATTTTTATTGTTTCATGCCTTAGATTTAAGTCCTTTATCCATCTTGAATCAATTTCTGTGAGTGGAGAAAGGTGCAGGTCCCGTTTCAGTCTTTTACATGTAGATATCCAGTTCTCACAGCACAATTTATTAAATAGGGAGTCTTTCCCCCAGTGAATGCTCTTGTTTGGTTTATCGAAGATTAGGTGGCTGTAAATTGTTGGTTACATTTGCAGGTTTTCTTTCAATTCCAAATATCTGTGTCTCTATTTTTGTGCCAGTACCATATTGTCTTGATCACTATGGCCTTGTAGTATAGCCTAAAATCTGGTAAAGTAATACCCCCGGCTTTGTTTTTATTACTAGGGACTACCTTAGCAATGTGTGTTTTTTTCTGATTCCATACGAAATGCAGAATCATTTTTTCCAAATCTTGAAAGTAAGATGTTGGTATTTTAATAGGGATGGCACTGAATTGGTAAATTATTCTGGGAAGTATAGACATTTTAACAATGTTGATTCTTTCGAGCCATGAACATGGTATTTATTTATAACAATTTTTTGGACAATTTATTTTTAAGACATTTATTGGTGTCCTTTGTTATTTCCTTTCTTAAGGTTCCATAATTTTCTTTATAGAGGTCCTTCAAAAATAGTTGTCTATTTTTTTTTTGAGACTTTGGAAAAAACAAAATAAGAAGAAGTTAACTGATCAAAGTATTCTATAATAGACATACTTCTATCTGACAAAGGGAATGTTACTTTCTTTGCATCATTACTATTATTATTGCCTAATATTTTGTTGCAGCAATTGTCTGATTTCTTTTCTGAATGTATTTATCTTCTTTCGTTCTTTATGAGGTTTTTGTTCTCAGTCCTTATGTTAATATTATTATTGTCATTAAATTTAGCCTTTTAATTCTGTGAAGGCAAAAGTGGAAACCTAATATACATATATATACGTAAGAAAATACATTAAAAATAAAAAAAGAATCATAACTGTATTAGTTTTCAACAGCAACAATAGGAACTATTAGAAAAATTTAAAAAGGCATTCAAAATTTCAAGGTTAAATTCTTTCAAACTCGGAATGAAATTTCTAGCCAAATGATAACTTGCAAAATAAAGTTCAACTGATATAAAAAATATCAAAAAAAAATTATTTTCATTATTTTTTTCTGGAACCTTCTAAAGGAGATCCCTCACCAAAATCATTTTCATTGTTTGGAGATAAATACTGGAACAGGATAAGGGGCTCCCAGATGACTGTATCTTAGGAAATGAAAATGATATTTAGAAACAATAGGTTTGCATATTTTAAAGGAAATCTTCACGTGGAGAAAACAAAATAAAAGGAAGAATGATTAACTCTATCGAAAACAAACAAGAAAAAGATATATTAAAGAAAAATATAATTATTGTAGACTCTGCCTCAGTTGTAGAAAGGGAAGGTGACTTATGCGATATATAAGGTGAGTAGTATAACCTCATATTTGTTAGTAAGATGCCAACAAATAATCACAAATATAAGCATATTATGTAAATATATTCAGAAAACTATTAAAAGCTAAAGCAAAAATTCTTCAAAGTGGCTGCCCCTAGAGTAGTGTACATAGGAAAATGTGAGAAATTTTTCTTTTTCATTTCAAGGTTGCAAGAAAACCTACTTGACATTTTCACCTCTTTGTATATAATGTAATAAGAGCAGAAGTTGCTGTTTAATAAGCCCATTAGTCTGAATTTGGTTAGTGATTTTTAAATCAACTGTGCATTAAATTTTAAACTCTAAATTACATGTTTTGGCAGCATATACATTTTTAAGTGAGCATGCATTTTGTACAGCAGAAAACAATAATCATATTTTAAGAAGAATAGAGGACAAAAGTATGCTGTATTTCTTAAGATTTTTTTTTAATGTGAAAATATTCACCTATGAACATTCTACCGTGAGATAGAAACTAACAGTTGTGTTTCTTGGAACACTGTCACTGACCTTCCACTGCCTTTTCTGGTACTGAAAATTGCCAGGGAGTATTTTAAGGCCCTAATCCGAACCCTAGTGGCTTGTTACCCCCAATAACTTTAAAAAATAGAACAATTTTGATGTCTATCCTAAAGATGAGTTATATAGAAGCTGTATTATAATTAAGACTTCTAGAAATTCCTGCTGCATGACCCCAATCGCAGTTTTGAAATTGTTCTATTCTGCATACTATTTGCACATAGAATTTAGAAGGAAAAAGTCTTATATGATTGTGATTGTTCGTTAGTTTTGTTTTTGTTCTTGTGTGTTTTCATGTCAAAATTTTGTTTTTTTAAATAAAGTTTCCATATTTACTATTCTCTTTACTAGCTTAAATAATAAGAAATGTATAAATTTGGCAACCTGGTGACTTATAGGAATGCAGCCTGTCAATAAATGTTTTTACTTCTTTAGCAGTTGTCAAATTTTTAAGGAATGCTTTTTCTTCTTCATAAAGTAATATTTATATGATAACAATATGGTACAATATTAATAATAATTTAATAATCATTATTTCACAAAATATATTCTCTACTAGATAATTAAATTTTATCTTAATATATTATTTACCTCAAACAATAATTTAACTAATAATAAGATTTTAAGTGAATTGGTTTATTCATCGGTATGACATTCTTAATTTCAAATCCCTTCCAATTGTAGCCTTTTTTGGGTTTCATTGTTTTATCTGTTTGATGGTTTGTTTTTATCCTGATGTATGAAAATCAGAATACAGAGATTTAAACTTCTTCGAATGACCTGATTTATAGAAATTCAATAAAATAATATTTGATAAAAAGTGACTATAAAATAATCTTGGCTGCTATAGTTCAAAAACTATTGAAAACTCACACTCTCAGCAAGATGAGGAAGAGAGGGTTAGACTGGGTTACCCCATCAGTGCCCACACAAATGGTATATAAATGAAAGAAGGAAAGAGATATGGACTCATTTGGTGCAGCAAAAATGATGGTGTGCTTAGAGTTTCTCTTTTCAATCCATAATTTTTTTTTGTCTCCTGGGAATAGAATAACAATATGTCATACAGATCATTCCTTTCATAAAGCTTTTCACATAAGTCACAAGAAATTGATTAACTTACATAGCCATCTAACATTTTTTTTTTCTTTTTTTGAGACAGAGTTTCACTATGTCATCCTTGGTAGAGTACTGTGGCACCACAGCTCACAGCAATTTCAAACTCTTGGGCTTAAGCGATTCTCTTGCCTCAGCCTCCCAAGTAGGTGGGACTATAGGCGCCCACCACAACACCTGGCTATTTCCTTGTTGTAGTTGTCATTGTTGTTTAGGAGCCCCCAGCCCAGGGTGGAACCCGCCAACCCCGGTGCAAGTGGCTGGTGCTGTAACCACTGTGCTATGGGCCCGAACCTGTATAACGTTTTCTATAGGAAATTAAAACTAGTGATTTAGATAAAAAAATTCATAAAATTTATGTTAATCCAGCTTCATATATAATGTGATGTATAAATTTCTATTTTCTCAATTCACTGTGGCTGTTTATTTTCATGAATGATGCTTATGGTCATGATCATGACCAGTTTTCCTGAAAAAATTTTAATACAATATCAACTTTTATTTCTTCCACGGTTCTAACCCTGGGAGAAAACAAACCTAGAAGCAAGTGTTGTAGGTTACATCACTACCTTGATGTTGTTGTTTCTTGAAATCATCAATCCTTACTATGGAGGTCATTCTATGAATTTGAGCTTTGAATAAATTGAGGGCTCCCTAAGGACACCATCAGAATGTGTGTGCAAGTGTGTTCTCATAATTTATTTTAATTTAGTCTTCTTCACAGATTTCAGTCATACTGCAAATTCACAATGTTTATATAAGTTTCAAACTTCCAAAGGGGTCATAAAGCAATTGAACATAATTTTTATAAGATAGTATGAAGTGTAAATAAGTGATTTAAAAAAAAAAAAAACCTCTAATACACTACATCCAAATACTACATAGTAATGGACCAAATGATCTAATTGTCAAGTTCTTAAAATAACAACCTATCAAATATCCATGAACTTGAAGTAGATGATCTT
>NW_003852404.1:15660901-15696511 GCF_000181295.1 Otolemur garnettii | reverse complement strand
GCCTCCCAAGTAGCTGGGACCACAGGCGCCCGCCACAATGCCCGGCTATTTTTATTTTTTTTTTGGTTGCAGCCATTATTGTTGTTTCGCGGGTCCAGGCTGGATTTGAACCTGCCACCTTAGGTGTACGTGGCTGGCGCCTTAGCCTCTTGAGCCACTGGCGCCGAGCCGATGATCTTATGATCTTAAGATGATTTTAAAACCACTAATTCCATAATTAAATAAGTTTTTACTGGGTATAGTTTAAAGATCATAGATCACAGTGAATTATGGTATGGCTTTCTCACTAAGACACACAATACTTATAATAGATAACTTAGAAACTATTTCTGATACTTAGTTTATAAACTTACTTTTAAGAAAAGGCAACTTTATGAATAATAGGGAAGAACATTTCTTAAAGTTGGCACTAGGAAAGAATTAGATTTATGGATTTCAAATACAAATAGTAAACTGAATCATTTGGAGGATGGCAAGATTAATAACATAAGAGTCTGTGAAGTTTACATAGAAACCTACAAATACTATAGTTGATTGCTTGTGTTTATGTTAGCAAACTGTAAAACTGCTTTCAGAGTATTATGGGATATTCAAAACTGTGATAACAAGCTAATTGTGTGTTGTTTATCCAATATTATTTTTTAAGCAATCGAACATATTTTAATAGCTATTCAAAAATATTTTAACTAAATTTCTCACGGGTAAAGCATAGATTTTTTTAGAGGAAAATATATTCAAAAATATTAAATAAAACCTACAACATTTGCTTGATGAATTGACATGTTTATTGATGGAAGGGTAAATTAATAATTATCTATTCCAGTTCTTTCAGGGGAGGCTATCTGAAAGCTAATATCTAAAATATGCTCAGAAAATTTTGATTTAATTCACAAAATGACAAGAAGACATCTAGTTTATTAATCCATCTTGAACTTAATTTTTATGGACAGGGGCTGTGTTTTAAGTCTTTCATTTGCTATTTAATAATAAAATTAATTCATTAAAAATCCTTTTAATGAAATAAATGAATGTATTAATTTAATTGAAAGTTTGCCATAAAAAAGATAAATAAATGGGCAAAATAATTGCTGTGGTTTGAATGTCTCCTCCCAAATTCATGTTGAAACTTCATCACAAGTATTGACTGGTGTAACCTTGAAGAGATGATTGGATCATGAAGGCTCTGCTCTCAAAACTGAATGAATGCATTCATAAAATAAAAGATTAGTGGGTTCATGGATGTCCCTGGAAGTGGAATTGGTGGCTACACAAGAGAAGGAAGAGGGAGCTTATCTGGCACATTAGTGAGCCTGGACACTTTGCTTTGTGATGACTTGGGGAACCACATAGAGTCTCCCTCCCTGAGTAAACCCTCGCTGATGGAGCCTATCAACCTTGGACTTCTCAGCCTTCATAACTGTAAAAAATAAACTATTCCTTTCTCCATAAATTATCCAGTTTCAGGTATTCTGTTGTAAGCAACAGGAAAAGGACTTAACACACCAACCCTCTGCCTTCAAAGGGGTGGAGATCCTTAAACTTCAATTTCAGACCACTGTGCATGTGGATGTAGATATAAATGTGAAATATGCAAGTATGGTAATGTTTTAAGAGAGTGTACAGTGGTGTAAGTCAAAGTTATTCAGTGATTACTGTATGTTTAAGCCCCAGTTTGTATCAATTATCTCACATATTCTTCATCACACTTATGTAATAAAATGCATTATTATCCGTGTTCTAAAGATAAAGTAGGTAAAGTTTAGAACAACATGTGACTTGTCCAGGGTCATGCCAGTGTTCAGTTCATAACCAAAATCTAATACAAGAATCCTGAACCCTGATTCTAAAAGTGTACACACTGTCATACATATCGTATATTAGAAAAGTCCCTATTCAGAGACATTTTTAATCCCCTGCTCTCGAAAACTATCAATTGAATGAATCAGTAGGTAATATATACAGTTGACCCTTGACTAAAGCAGAGGTTAGGGGTGCTATCTCCCCACTACAGCCAAAATGCCATGTGTAAGTTTTGACTCTCCTAAAACCCAGCTATTAACAGCCCTCTAATAGCATATAGTTCATTACACACTTTTTCTATATTATATGTATTATAAACTATAGTTTTAAAATGAAGTAAGCTAAAGAAAAGAAAATATTATTAAGAAAATAATGAGAAAAATAAAATATACGTACATTTAACTGGAAGTGGGGCACCCTGAAGATTGTCATCATTTTTGTCTTCTCTTTGAGTCCATGGAGGAGAGAGCAGAGGAGTTGGTCTTCATGTTTAAAGGGTGGTAGAGTTTGAAGAAAATCCAGATATGAATGGACCCATGATTTCAAATACGTGTTGTTCAAGGGTCAACTGTATTAAAAATTGGTATTTTAAAAGAAAACTAAATTTGAGATAGTATATTACATTATTATTTCCATATTAAGCATTTTAGATAGATTGATTAAATCATTCAAAATATCACCAAAATGAAATGTATAGGCATAGTGTTGGCAAGATTAAATAGCCTTCCTCAGGCTGGGCACAGTGGCTAACACCTATAATCCTAGGACTCTGGGAGGCCAAGGTGGGTGGATTGCCTGAGCTCACGGGTTCAAGACCAGCCTGAGCCAGAGCAAGACCTCATCTCTGAAAATAGCCAACCGTTGTGGTAAGTGCCTATAGTCTCAGCTACTTGGGAGGCTGAGGCAAGAGAATATCTTAAGCCCAAGAGTTTGAGGTTGCTGTGACCTATGATGCCACAGCACTCTACTCAGGGTGACAAAGTGAGACTGCCTCTAAAAAAAATAATAAATAAATAAAAAGTAGCATTCTTGACCTTATAATATATTATTAGAGATATCTCCGAAAGTAACAATATAATATATTTTTGATATCACACATTTTAAATATCTGACGTGTCTGACTTCAAGTCAGAGAAATTCTAGGAAAAAGAGACATAGAATACTAGAAGAGAAGGGGGTTGAGAAAAAAAATCTCTAGAGAAAATATTACCAAGCAGAATTGGAAGGATGGCAAAGAATGCTGCAAAATAAAAATGCCGAACAAACTAACAAGAATATGAAGAAAAACCCCAATATTTAAGGCAGAGGAACTAGCGTGTGTAAGACACCATGTGAACAAAATCCTTGGCCAGATAGAAGCTTCGTGCATTCTTTTCAATGTGCCTGAACAGGGGACTGGAGACAGAGCATTCAAGACCCATAGATCACAGTGACAATTGTGACTGTTGCTGAAGACAGTGATATTCAAGTACCAAAGAATTTTAAATTCTTATCAATGGACACTTATTTCAATAATGAATTTAAAATTTTAATGCCATTCTGTTATCAACAAATGTTGTATTCTCAGAGATACATTGAAGTTTTTCTGCTTTGCTTTTTATGAAATCTGAGATGGATGATCTGGTGCTAGCAAATGAAAAAGGTCAGATAGTATTTTTTCAGATAAAGAAAATATAGCTCATATTTTAAAAATGTACTCACACAGATATTGTGCGGGCCATGCCTGTTTTACTCTTAGGCGTATTAATATTCCCCAAAGATGCCTGCATTGGGCAGTAGTGAAGAAAACCAGTAATGGTCGTGTTTAAGGAGTTAACCCCAGAGCTCTCCTTCAACATTTTAAATGGAAATTCTTATAACTATTTAGTGTGTTTTATCTATTAATAATTAAACATAGTAAACTTATACCATATTATATGCTCTTTTTTATTATAATGCCAGTTGAGATTGATATGGCTCTTAGATTTTCCATCTGATTGGAGTCTATTCTGTAAAGAAAATCATAGCTGAGGATAAGATCTCAACTCTACCAGTTTCCAACTCTTTCACTTGAGTAGAGCAGTTATTTTCTAAAATCTTAGTATTCAAAATCTGGCCCCTGAACTAGTAGTATCAGCATTATGTGACAATTGTTAAAAGTGTGAACTCTTGGATCTTTAACTTTGGAGTCCAATCCAGGACTATTTAATAAGCTCTTCAAGTGACCCCATGCACCCTCACGTGTAAGAATCATTACTCTTAAGTCTTAATATCTTCAAATAGAAAATTGATTTAATAATATTATCTATTTCATCAGAGTGTAGTGACTATGGTAGTACATATTCATGGCAAAGTGAAAATTAATGTTGCTCCCCTAATATTAGATATGATGAATATAAATATTAAACTTTTCTCCATTGGCTTTCAGAGCATAGTCAGTTCACCCAAAGTGATGAGTGTTAGATAGCAAATCTCTAAGTGGAAACTTGTCAGAAACACAAGTTCCTGAACCCCACCAGAAGCCTAGTGAATCAAAACCTCAGGAACAATTTGGGTTTTAACAAGCTTTCCAGGTAAATGAGGATTTATGCAAAAGATTGAGAAACACTGAGTCAGTTGATATAACTTAAATATTTGAAATCAATCATTTATCCTATTCTTTAAGTAAAGGGATCATGACATTTCAAAAGTAATCATATTAATTGCATGCATAATGTCCTGAGTAATCTGAAGTTTACTCATTTTTAAAGTTCCCTTTTTCTACTTCAATAAGAAAAATGTAAAAATAACAGTAATTTAATCATTCAAACTATAGACAAATAAATATACGAATAGATGATAGATAATACACAAACACACGTGGTAGAGAATAGAGAGATTGCATGCTTTTTAAGTCAATAATTGTATAGCTTTTTATATGAGATAAAATGTTTACACCTAATAAGGATCATAATTATTCTAATACCAAAATTAAGATAATAATGAAAAATTTTACAAAAGTAAATATATTAAGTCTGAGCATTCATCATATCTGCCTTGCTTGAAGTGATGTTTTCAGCATGGAAAATATTTAACTTAAATTCAGGAAATATACCTACATATATATGGATAATTTATTACAATAATTTAGAAAATTAATGAATTTGATTCAGCTAAACATTGGCAAGTCCTGTAAATGTGCAAGAAATTATAAAATTATCAGTCAATTGTTCAACCTGCAATATTTTATTACCTGAAAATGTTTTCTGCCTTATTTACCTGAATGTTTAAGTGCATTCACACATATACACACATATACCCCCTGGCAGATCCAACCTCAGAAAGCACAAAAATATTTGCTTAGAAATTGTACTCTATTAGCACTTAGTGTTATTTGTGTTCTTCTCAAAGAAACAGCATCCAAATATAATGTTTGAAAAAATTTTCCAAGTTTTGTACATTAATGGGCATAATGGTATAATAATAGGGTAGTTAAATTTTTGTCTAAAGAGGGGATAAACATAATTTGGACTAGGATATGTAGTTCAGCTTCCATATGAAATTCTAACCTCGTACCAAACTTACTCAAAAGGTCACAAATACTATAATATTTATCCACCAAGTCACAATAGTACATAGTCACAGTACACAAGCTGTACTGTGCTGTTATTACAAGGCTAAATTTCATTTTCTACATTTTGTATGACATGTATGATAATATCTCTAGAATAATATTGTTTTGACATACTACCTTAAACATAGCTCTGAATAATCATTGAAGAATAAAGTTTTAAATTAACACTTCAGACCTTAAATTATGAAACATTCAAAGACATCGTTGCTCCAACAACAGAAATTCCTATCACAGCGGTATTATTGAGGACATGTAAAGGGTATGACAGAAATCCCTGTCACAGCACTAAGGATGCACAAGGCCATTCATAAGGTGTGTCATTGGTGTATTTTGTCTATTTTCTATTTATAATAAATCCCATGTTTTTTGAAAGAATGTCATATCTACAGTCTTGGAACTGTCTCATTAGTCATGTAGTTCAGCAGCACAGCCAAAGATAGTTCACACTCTTCTCACCTTCCCAATCTAGAAAATAAGCCTGAACATGGAAGGAAGAGCTTTGAAGTCAGAGGTCACTTAAATACCTGCCTGATTTGGATCCTCAGTTTTTCTACTGAGGATGAAAATATTCACCTGATATAAAACAAAAAATGTTCTTTTCTATGTACTCATGAACAGTATAAATGATATTTAAACATATCGTGTCTGCCAAATATCATTTGCACAGTCAAAATAACTTCTTTCTTGTAAAAAACATACTATCTTTCGGAATATTATAAAATTAAAAATGGTGTGAGGCAAAATGAGTTGTTTCACTTCTCTGAGCTGTTCAGGATTTGATGACATCTTATTGAAGAGACAAAAGCATAGATTCGCACGCTGTGTTGTGCATATGTTCTTTTAGAAGAGTTGTTTTTTGCTTTTAAACATGTTCACAGATGATGCAGCCCTTGTTTGTTCAGAGGGAATGTCAAGGGGTTTGTTGTGGAAATGTATTTCTATATTCCAACGATTAAAATAAACTTGATCAGGCAGTGCCTATGGCTTAGTGAGTAGGGCATCGGCTCCATATACCAAGGGTGGCAGGTTAGAACCCAGCCCCGGCCAAATTGCAACAAAAAAATAGCCAGGTGTTGTGGCAGGTGCCTGTAGTCCCAGCTACCCGGTAGGCTGAGGCAAGAGAATTGCCTAAGCTCAAGAACTGGAGGTTGCTGTCAGCTGTGACACTCCAGCACTCTACTGAGAGTGACAAACTGGGACTCTGTCTCTGAAGAAAATAAATAAATAAAAATAAAATAAACTTAATCTACTTGTTCGGCTTGTGTGTTATTACATTTTTATGGATTATACACGAATGTAAATAATATTATAGGGTCAGACATAACATACTTAGCAAGTAAATAGAAAAATTAAGTAGAATTAAAATGAAAATTCTGTTATTCTCTACTATATTCACCTATAGTATATAATATTTGAAGAAATATATTTTCAAATAATATAATATTTTATTATTTGTCTTTATAAAAATTAGTTTTTAAACACTGTAAATAACTAAAAATAAACTTAATAAGTTGAAATGAGTTATATATTTAATTGGTCCTCACATTAAAAGAATTTTCTATCAAAAAAAGGATCTTGAAGAAGAAACAGATGGAAAATTACCATTGTAAAAGGACAGCATTGCAACTACAAAACCTTAATTATTGAAAACAAATCAAGTGAAATAAGTCAGATTAGAAGTGCTTAATTGGTAATTGGTTTACCTGAGCATTTTCAGTAAATTTTATCTAATTTAGAGGGAGACTGACAGGAATTGCTTTTTTGGCAATGAGACAGTCAACATGACCTTTGAGTTCTCTCTTGAATTCTGAAGGAGAAACAAAGAAGATGGACAAGGTTGGTCAATTCTGATAATCAAGGGGCTGCTTGATATTTTGAGTGAAGAGGAATAGAAATTCTAATGAGAATGTCTGGATAATACTAATTAAAGTGATCTTGGTGGTATAAAAGTTAACTCAACCCAACTGTTAGGAACCACAGATATTGAATAAACAGTGAAAAAAATCGTAAATGCAATTGTAACTGGAGAACCACTCACAGATTGACTAAATTGTCAGTCTAAATTATTTTTCCTGAATTTAATTAAACTGCAGGTGATAATGGTTAACTTAGTCTGAAACAGATGCTTAATTAATTAACCATATCAGAGCAACTTAATACTACTTCATCAGCAAGTAACAGTCATAATTAATATAGTGTAATAGCAGCTTCCTAAGAAATCATCATTAGGATAAACTTTTACGACAAAAATCCTTTTAGGAACAAATATGAAGCCCCTAAGTTTTTTTTTTGCAGTTTTTGGCCAGGCTGGGTTCTAACCCACCACCTCAGGCATATGGTTGGGGCTGGAGCCCTACTCCTTTGAGTGACAGGTACCACCCCTAAGTTTGGTTTTTAATAAGTTGTTCACGCATTGCCTTCTCATGCCTGCTTATGCCGTTTTCAGGGCAGGGGAGAAAAATCTATTTCATTGTCAATATAATGAGAAATACTTGTAGACAGAAAAGCCCTCAAAGTTGGGAAATTAGTTTCTAATATTGTATAGCTAAATTAAATTGACTACACTGTTTTGTAGTATCTACACAGATGTGTGTGTGTGTGTGTGTGTGTGTGTGTGTGTGTTTAATTATATGAAGAAGCAGCAGACATTTCTGTTCTTTGGTTCATGGAAGATATTTAAAGCAACTACACTTATGATCTTTTTAAAGCTGCACCAACTCCAGGGACCTAACAATGTAACTTGGCTGTTGAAATTAAGAGTCAATGGAGAGTCAAGGACAGTGATTTAGGTGACAATATTGTCAAAATCTGTATTTTATGAGGAAATATGTTAATTTTATTAAAATAGATTTTTGAGGAGTATATAATTAAGCAACTTGAGTCTAGGTCTCCGACATTTAAAAAAATTTATCTTTAGCATCTATTAGATACTTGATGACTTTTGAGTAGTGATGATCACATATAAAGTCTTCATTAACTTTTATTGGTTAGCTTTTTAAAAATAACTAAGAGCCTCAATATTTAAAAAGTTAAACTTATACAATTTCACACTAAAAGAGAGTCATCAGTGGAAAATTTAATGGTTGAAGACTTTCTGAAATTTTAAAAATATTTGATATTTATTTGTCACATAGAGTGCATCGGGTACCTTGTTGATTGCTTCAAAGTGGACCCAGTATCCATTCCTTTTCATATTATTGGTTCCAAACATTGCTGATGTAGTATCCACCTAAATTGATTTTCCTCTTTCTTTTACAAAATCTGTGGTTTTGATTTCTCAAACCATTATTTGACATCATCTAGAAACTAACATTTCAAGATTTAACTTAAAAACAATAGCAAAAACAGTTACCAAGCAAATCCCACCCACTGCTGTAAATGCTCCTGGATAATGGCCGCCCTTGAGCATAAGTAGAAACTATGATTGCTTCAAACAAACAGAACACAATAAAGGTGAAGGGATATTGAAGAAGTAATAAGTTCCCCAATAAATTGACTTTGACTTAATAAAAAGGAATATCAGAGTGGATCTGATTTAAGCAGGTGAGCCCTTCACAAAAGAGATCAGCCTTTCCTAAAGTGAGAGATTCCAAACATCAGAGGTTGCCTACGTGATCTGGAAGAAGCAGGCACAATTTTGCCTATAGGTCCTGTGAAAGATTAGTGAAGGGCCTTGGGAGAAATTTTATAGCCTAGCAAGCATATTATGAAACTGAGCGTGGGCTCTGGTAGAGAACCACATCAGTCCTTTAACTACCAAGAACTGAATTCTGTCAAATTGGAAAAGTTGTCCTGATCTGCAGAGAAAAATACAGCAAGCAGAAAAATCTTGTATATATCCTTGTGAGTCCTGGGGCAGAGGGCTTAGTTATGCCATATCCATACTCCTGGCCCACAAAACCTAAACA
This sequence comes from Otolemur garnettii, assembly GCF_000181295.1. Lineage (NCBI taxonomy): Eukaryota > Metazoa > Chordata > Mammalia > Primates > Galagidae > Otolemur > Otolemur garnettii. Next base: position 15,687,211 of record NW_003852404.1, on the reverse strand, counting down.
TATAAACTAGGTTACTTTTAAGTGTCTATATTTGTGGTGATTTATTATGTAGCAATAAAAGACCAATACAATTTACATGTTTCTGGGAGACAAGTTAGGACAAGAAAAAGAAAATTGTGAACTCAAGAATAGTTTTAGATCAGAAAATACTATTCAGGCGGTAGTACTACTTCTGTATTAAAAAGACAGATTGACCTTGTGCATTACTGTATCTTGGATCAGGCTCTTTAGATTATTTGTAAAACTTGTTCTTTATTATTAAATATTCAACTTCTTGACTTAGAACACTGGAAATATACTAAGTATGGACTTATTCTTTAGACTATAACTTCAGTGAATATGGTTTTTATGTCTGGAAAAAAATAGTAGTAAAGTTTATATGTACACATTTTCCATGCTTAGGATAAAATTTTAATAGCTAATTTAATGTTTTGTTGAGTATAAGTAGCTCATACATATATCAAAAAGTATGTATGTGTGTTCTGATTTCTTTATGAAAATAGAATGAATTGCACTAAGTATATTCTGATTTTTTTCTATCATAATTAGGATGATATACTCCACTTTTCTAGAGTTTTAATACTGTGTCAACATAATACTCAGTGTCAAAGGCCAAATAACTATATTTTAGTTTCTCATTCTAGGTTTTTTCTACATAGGCAAGAGTTCTAAAAGTTTACCTAAAATATGTCTATTTGTTAAAGGTTTCATTGGAAAGAATTCCAAAATGTAATCATTAATACAATTTTATGATTTGTTTTTACTTCTAAGTAAGTGTATAACCTATGGTACTTTGCTCACCTGAAATGATGTTTAGTGAATAGATAAAATTACCATACGCCAAGGTAATTCCAGTCTAAACTCACTTATAAAAAGAGATTGAATGTGGTCAATTTAAGGTTTAAGTGTATAATACTGTTAACATATACACTAATACACAATGCTATAAAGTAACTTACAAATATCTCATATTCCTAATGTCCACTTGTGAAGAACACTATTCCATCAATGTTAACACTAGATTCTTTTCCTATATTCTGCCTGGATCCTCTCTCTAATTCACGATGATAAATCACTACAGGTAGCTAATGTAAATGACATGGTGAAGGTGACCTCAGTGAGTAAAATTTGATATAGTCCTACTTATATGTAAAATCGTATATATTCCTCTGTATTAATCCAGATTAATCCCTTAAATTGAAGGGATTTTGTGTGGACAATTAAAGTTACTAACCAGTTTTCTTTGATTTAATCAAAACAGATATTCTACTATAGTTCTGAGCTCATCAAGTGACAATTTTTAAAAGAGGATCTAGAAGAGCTTCTCAGAGACAAAAGACTCAAAGCAGAAGAGACAGTCTGTGATAACTGTGGGGTTTAAGCAGCATTCTTTCTTGAACCTACAGCTGCCAGGAAATAAATTCCACAGCCAACCTGAGAGAGTTTGGAATTGAATTATTTCTAAAATAATTAGAAATAATTATTTTCATGCTTCAGATGAGAATGCAACTTATTTGACACAGTAATTTTTATCCTGGTAAGAACTTGCAGAGAACCTGGGTAGATCATGTCCGGACTTCAGATCTGTAGAGCTGTTGCTCGAAGTTGCTAAGTGCATACATTAGAGTTCCCCAGAGAAACAGAATGAGATATGCACACACAAATTGTATTGTGGGAATTGACCTATGAGATTATGGAGGCTGAGAAATTTTTCAGTCTTCTATCCTCAATATAGAAAATGAGGAAAACCAATCACATAATTCCCACTGAGTACCAAGGCTTGAGAATAAGTAGTGCCAATGTTTGAGGTCAGGAGAAGATTAATGTCCCTGCTAAAACAGAAAAAGGATCACCTTTCCTCTGTTGTTCTTATGTCCTATTGAGGCTGTCAACAGAGTAGATGTAAAACATTAGAAATGTTTTATCAGCTATCTGGGCATCCCTGAGCCCAGTTAAGTTGACATATAAAATCAACCATTACACTAAATTTGTGATAAATTTTTTATGCAGCATTAGAATAGTACTAAAACCACTGAACATGTACAATTTCTCAAAGACAAACCAAGACATATCATTGTAAAATTTCAGAATGGGCTCGGTGCCTGTGGCTCAAGTGGCTAAGGCACCAGCCATATACACCTAAGGTGGCAGGTTCGAATCCAGCCCAGGCCCACCAAACAACAATGATGGCTGCAACCAAAAAATAGCCAGGTGTTGTGGCAGGTGCCTGTAATCCCAGCTACTTGGGAGGCTGAAGCAGGAGACTTGCTTGAGCCCAAGAGTTGGAGGTTGTTGTGAGCTGTGATGCCACAGCACTCTACCCAGGGGGACAGCTTGAGGCTCTGTCTCAAAAAAAAAAAAAAAAATTCAGAATGGAGTGGGTAAACAGGTCTTGGTTACAAAGGGAATGCCAGGCAGTGGAAGATCACAAGCATAGGATTAGTAAATAAAACAGCGTAGAGCTTCTCAACAGGAAGACAAACGTTCCAAGGCAAAAAAAAAATACATTCAAAATTCTGAGGAAAATTGCTTCCAAGGGGAACAAAAAGGAAATTAAATTGACATAGTCCTTGTGATCTATAGACTAGAGAATGATCTTCTGAAAACTAGGGTTGAACTCATGAAAAGCACATAGAAAACTAATACATTTGGTAAGGAAAATATTCAATCTAGGAAAATGAAAGGAAGTATAATCATAGTGTAGATATAAAAATGGATTCATATCCATAAACATATAGTCATAATAAGGAAAGCCTGCAGCACTGATTGATTTAACTAACGTGGAGAGCTGTAGTGCAGTGTAGGAAGAGGTAAGGAGGGACCTGGATTGGGGGCATGAGGGATAAAGAAATGTAACAGTACATTTTTACTTTAAGAAGTAGATAATATATAAAACTGAAAGACTAAGAAATCACATCATAGGCTTATATAATCATAAATTATGTAAGCATGCAATTTCCAAGTATAAAGGTAAATTCAACAAAAGAGGGGGGAAGCCAAGAGGTTTAAATTGTTTGCCTTTTAGAACTATTAATCAAGGATTACTTTACTAAAGTGGCCTGGAAGCTGTTTTTGGTTTTTTTTTTTTTTTTTTTTTTTCCTTTAGGAATGGTTAGATTTTTTATATTATTTTTTAGATTATATTATGTAAAGTAAAACTTTCATAAAAATAATAGTAAAAAAGAACTCTTACTATAATTAACTTTATCTTTTGTTGAAAAACAAAATATTTATTGCCTCTTGTTTTAAGGATCTCACTTTTTCGGATTCTTTTCTACTTTCTTTTCTATCTTGAGTGGCTCAGTTCAGATTTAAGGTACTATGGCTACCGTTATTTTATCATTTGCTTTCTGAGAGGCACAATGTTCTAACTACACAGCTGTGCTACTTGTAAAATACTGTGATCTGATCCTGAAATGCCAGATACAGTAAAACAGGAAAAAATATTGGCAAATATATTTTAATTATTTCCTTTCTTGGGTGACCAAGGTACTTAACTTAGTCTCTAAAATATGTTCAACAAGCACACGAATTATGTATGTAGTGCATATAATGACTTAGTATGACATTTAGAAGCATAGAGATAAAAAGAGGGGAAATTGAAAATGGGAGGAATTTAAGTTTCTTTTTATTTTTTTTTGTGGAATTTGATACACCTAAAATTGAAGATACATTATAATGATAAAAATTCTCTTCTGATTATAGTGTGAGGTATATTGTAGAAATACACAGGCATGAAGAATGTTGACCTCACTGTTGAAACAAAGATAAGAAAAATCAAGAATAGCATCTCTTTTCTTCGCAACTGTGATAAATTGGTATTGAGTACCCCAGTTCTCCCCTGTGCCCAATCCCTCTGCTTTGCTTTGTGTGCCATACACTTTTTTCTGACTCTGGACTATGTCTTGCAACCTGACTGATAGACACTGTAAGGTGGACATGGCAGTGGACATAAGTGCTTCTGCTGCTCTCTTAGACTCCTGACGTTGTCATCAGATCATGCCTGTGCTACCTTTTGGAAGAGAGACAGAGACATGTAGAACCCAGACATGACTAGGATAAATTACAGGAAGCTAGCTGATCCCCAGCCAGGAAGCATTACCACTTATGTGGCCCAAACCACCTGAGCCGTCTTGAGCCACATCTTGGGCAATCGAGAAGCTGCATCAGACTGTGAGAAGCAGAATCTGAAGGCAGTGCTGGGAGTGAATCCTGAAGGCCACAGCCACCTTCTACCCCCCTGATGCCCTGTGTCCTTCCATTGAAACTGTTCTGCCTTCAAGAGCCTGCTATTCAGGGGCTGTGATGGGCATGGCAGCCGGAAAAAAAATCTCCAAAATGCCTTTGAGACCATTTTCTCACTGTTTTGATCAATAGCATCTGGATTTCTTAGGTCTGTACTAAGGAAGCTTCCATCACACCTAGGCCAGGACAAAGATCATAAATAGATATATCAAACAGAGGCTCCCAGGGATTGTATCTCAAAGCAACTTCCAGGAGAATTGACTGCAGGAGTGAAATAGCTTCAGTAGACCAACAGCGGTGGGCAGAGAGCCAGAATGCCAGGAGCATACAGGGATTGCTGTGGAGCCAGGCAGTACCCAGGCAGAGGACAGCTTGAGAGGTGCTGAGGGCAACATTCTCATGGGAGAATAGCAAATGCACACACACACACACACACACACACACACACACACACACATATTACATTTTTGAAAAACAGTAGTTAAAATCAGGTTTATAACTGGGGTGGCTGCACTGCTCTCCCTGGTAAAGCTGGGTAGGGAGAGTGCAGAAACTATTGCATTGGAGTTCATACTTCCTAATATTTTAAATATTTAAGTTAAAATATTGATATTTATTAATCCTCCAAAATAAATGATTAAAAAATCAATCTCTTTTAAGGATTAGATAAATTGGAGGGTTCCCAGAAAAAACTAAAGTAGCCCACACTGACATTGCTTTGAAGACGCTGTGGTCTCATGTGGACGCCGCATCTGATTCATCATCCTTCCTGATGTGGAAACTTCACAGTGTTTCTTTGTCCCTAACCATATATTTTTATTATATTTAATTATTTAGGAAAGATTTCAAGACATGGAACAAATAGAATTGGTTAACTAACTCCTATTTGTGAGTTGATTTTCACAGATGTTATAGGAATTAAAGATTCTAGAATATAGTAATGCCAATTTTAGCCATCGTTGTGCATTACCAAGTTTAAGGAATTTCTCAGTTTGAAAGAGTATAAAATATTGTTCCTTCCTTCCTTCCATCTTCCTTCTTTTAATTCCTCTTTCCCTACAGCTGTCCCTCTATCTCTCATTACTTTTTTGGATCTCCTCCCCCTTTTGACAATCATTAAGCTTGAGTGGGTTATCACATTTTCAGATTTTTATTTATATTATTCTGTATTTTTTCTATTCATTTACTTTTTTCATGCTCTGTTTTTTAATATGTATTTTTTTAATTTTAATGTTTTATTATTCATTTAAAAGTGCTCTATGTCTAGCATATGTGAGCTGATGACTTATTTATTGTACCTTTTCTTATAGTCTATCTTATCTTGTAACTTTTTCATGTATTATGCAAAGTTTTAAATTTTCATATAGTTCAATATATTGATCATCTTGTTAATGTGGGAACCACATTACATATTCCTTAATCAGTGTAATATCTCATTATCTTACCTAAAAGAAATATAAATATTAGAATGAGACCTTCAGTAAAAGATGAAATACCTATTTAGAAAAATGTAAGCAGCAGTGAGTCCACATCATAAAAGGGGAGAGTTATATCTCCTCGTTTCAAATGAGGAAAGAGTAAATTTAAAACAAGTAACCAATTTTGAGTCATGAAGTTAGAAAGGATCTGAAAGTTCATGGGACTGGATTACTTAGGCAGTATCACCCGGTGATCCAAGCAAGAGGAGTTTAATTCTTGACCAAAGCTTTAGAGCTCTTCTTCATGACTCATCTCCCCAAGCAGATGTTGCGCTGAGGGCATACGCCCACATAAAACCTGCACCTATCTTCACATATGATCTGGGACCTGCAAGCCCCCCACCCAATGGGCCAACTCTTCTCCTTGGCCCTCTGTCTTCTCTTTCTGAGAGGCTCATTGTTATGCACACTCTGGACCTAATGGATGTTTGATGATAAAGAGTGAGGATGTGAGATATAAGACATCTGAGACTGTAGACGGAGGCTGGCTCTGTTCAAATGTCCAATTTATGCTCAAGAGGCTAGTGGAAGAAAGCATGGAACCTCATATGAGAAGTGAAGAGTGGACTTGTCATGAATGGGTCCAGGATAATTTTGGGGTGGCCTTAGCCCAACCCAGTTGTCCTCCTTTCTCTTCCCTCCCTCCTGTTGTCTTCAGAATAATTATATAATGTGCTGGAATGTAATATCTGAGATAAGGAGAAACTAGCCAGAAGCACTGGGACTGATTTCTGTCCTTCCTAGAATAAGACGTTTCACAACTCTTTATCCAGGAATTAAAGTTTCACTCATGGAATAAAACCCAGGGTGGGTTGCTCACTGTGGTGTGAGTAAGGCAAAAAGTTAAAAATTAATTTCTATCTTTCTCTTCTCAGGAGTAAACATTTCGTATAGTGCATCTTCCTTTTGTAAGAAAATATGCCACAAATACATAGTTATATTAATACATAAGAGAGATCAAAAAATTAAGTCTTGCAGACAAGACTCCCTCCTCCCTCACATCTGTTCTGAGAGTTCAGAAACAAGCTTGTCAAGAATCATGCTGTATCTAGTTCTCTATGTGTAAGTAAGGCCCCACCTCTTACTACTCTCATGTTAGCCACACACTTGGGTATTTAAGAGAATGCATGGAAAACACAGCATCTTCTCCTCTGGTGCCTTAAATCTCTCTTCCCTTCTTCTTATAATGATGCCTAAATTCAATAGGATCAGTTTTTAGAAATAGTTAACTTAAATATATGTTGGCAAAAACTACATTTCCAAATAAGGTCACACCCTTAGGTAATGAGAATTAGATGCATTTAATATTTTCAAAACATCTAACTTTTATTGAGAATTTTGGGTACTCTTGTATTAATACAACCTTTTATATACCTTGTGGTGATTCAATTTTTTGTTGAAAAGTGACCAGAAAAACTGTCTACTCTAACCTCTTTTGCAGGTTTCACAGAAGCAGATAACCTAACTTTTCACTTGGAAGTCAGAAATAACACAGTAAGTGCCTACCTTTTTTAGTAAAGACAACCTAAGTCTAATACGGTTGTCACACAGGACATGTTTGTCACTGAAGGTCTTATTTAAATTTTGTGAGTATTAATTTTGTCATCTTAACATTGTACATAATAATACCTATCTTAGAGTATAGTTAAAATGATGACATGAAATAGCTCACAAAAAGATCTACTGTAGCATCTACTACAGATAATACATATTATCTTGATGAAGAAGTTTATCAAAGTTACATAAAGAAAATTACAGAACTTCTCCCTGGAGCTGTCATCCTTAGTTTTATTTCTCCTTTTACTTTACTTAATTTTTTGATCTCTCTTATGTATTAATATAACTATGTATTTGTGGCATATTTTCTTACAAAAGGAAGATGCACTATACAAAATATTTACTCCTGAATAGCTGGGCATTGTGGCAGGCGCCTGTAGTCCCAGCTACCTGGGAGGCTGAGGCAGAAGGATCGCCTAAGCCCAGGAGTTGGAGGTTGCTGGAGCGACTCTGCTGCTCTCTATCTAGGGCGAAAAAGTGAGACTTTGTCTCTACAAAAAAAAAAAAAAAAAAAATTTACTCCTGAGAAGAGAAAGATAGAAATTAACTTTTAACTTTTTGTACATCTATTTAAATTTTTCTAACAAGCAAGTTAGACTATTACTTCTGTAATACTTAATCTTTTAAAAATTTCAAAATATTAAGAGTGTACAAATGTTTTTGTTACATTGATACCTTGTATAATACTTGACTTGGGACTATAAGCAGCCCCATCACCCAAATAGTATTGATTGTACCTGACGGGGAGCTTTTTATCCCTCACCCTCTTTCATCGCCCCCCTTTCTGGGTTCCAATGTCCTTTACATCTATTTGTGCTTATGTATGCTCATTATTTACTCAAAATTATTAGTGAGAGCAAATGGTGTTTGTTTTTCCTTTCATGAGATACTTCACTTAGCATAATGGTCTCCAGTTCCATGAAAGATGCTACAGAAAGCATTATTTCATTCTTTTTTATGGCTGAGTAGGATTACATGGTACACATATGCCATGTGTTCGTTATCTGTTCATGAACTGATGGGCACTTAAGTTGGTTGGTGCCACACATTTGCAACAGTGGACATTTGAGTGCTATCATCTTTTGGATAAAATGACTTTTTCCTTTGGGTAGGTACCCAGTAGTTGTATTGGTGGATCAAATGGTAAAAACACTTTTATTTCTTTGAAGAATCTCCATACTGTTTTCCATTGAAGTTGTACTAATTTGCAGTACCACCAGCAGTGTGTAAGTTTTCCTTTCTCTCTGCATCCATACCAGAATCTATTGTTATCTGATTTTTTAAAAATTACCATTCTGTAAGGTGTTCCCAATGTGGTTTTAAATAATTTGCATTTCCTTGCTGCTTAGTGATTGTGAGAATTTTTAGCATTTGTTGGTCATTTGTCTATCTTCTGCACAGCACAGGAAATAATCAACAGAGTAAATAGACAACCTACAGAATGAGAGAAAATATTCTACATAGTCTATATATCTGATAAGGGCTAATCCACGAAGAACTCAAACCAATCATCAGTAAAAAGCAAACAACCCCATAAAAAAGTGTCTCTTCAAACTCTGGTGGCTGCCAGCTCACTTTGGCTTGTTGCCACATCACAGTGATCTCTGTCTTCTCAGTCCCTGTGCTTTCTCTTCTTCTTTTCCAAAAATCCATCTCGGTTTCTGTTGCATATGACAGTATTTAAGACTGACTTGATAATCCCAGATATTCCCTTCCTCTTTAGATCCCTAATTTACTCACATCCTTTGCCATACATGGTAAAGTAAACCTGTTCTGGAGATTAAGAGTTTAATATTTCATTAGGGGGTGATTCTTCTCAACCACATTGAGATACTATGAACTTTTACTTTAATTTTCTTCAGTATATGTTTCCTGAGAAGCATATTATTCTCTTAAATAGCTATGGAACAGATGACAAAATTAGACAATTTAATGTCAATATAAGAAATGTTCATCAGGGCATATTGGAGCCTAAGACAGAAGGAAAAATTAGTATTATTGCTCTAGTAATTATTTAAAATTTGCACATTTTGTCTTAGTCCTTTCAAGTTGCTATAAAAAAAATAGACTGAACAGCTTAAACTTTTTTTTTTTTTTCAGTTCTGTAGTTTGGAACGTCCATGATCAGGGTGCCAGTAGATTTAGTATCTGGAGGAGTTCCTCATCCGAGTTCATAGACCACCCTTCCTTCCTTCCAATGTCTTCTTTCATCCTTACATCGTAGAAAGGGGCAAGAGAATTCTGGGGGGCCCCTTTTACAAAGGCACAATTTAATTCATGAGGAGTCCACCCTCATAAACTATTTCAAAATTTTACTCAACAGTTCTAACAACCACTGATGATTCTTTGATTACTTTGTTGTTTGTCATGCTGTCGCCAAGGGGGCAGGCTGGACAATGGATTGTAAACTGGAAGCTTGCAGGAGGCAGGCCTTCCCATACATGTGGGGGGAGGGGAGGCCCCAAGCAACCTCCGCAGCTGCCATTTATTAAGAACATGTGCCCCTCTCTCAAGCTCCGTCCCTTTCACTGGAGTTCACAGCTGATCAATTTCCAAGTGCCAAAGTCTGATCATTAATGTCCAGTAACTGCCACTTTGTCTCTGCAAGCCCCTTGGCCCTATTTCCACACATCTTGCTGCATTGGTTGCTACATAGGTTGTTACATAGATCACTATGTATGCTGTTACATAAGCTGCTACATATCCTATTACATAGGTTGCCACATATCTTATCACATAGACTGCTACACATTCTGTTACACAGGTTGCTACAAATGCTATTACATAGGTTGCTACAGTTGTTATATTCACAAATATTTTTATAATATACTTGAATCTATTTTTAAGTTAAAATTATACTATAAAAAGAGATTCACATATTCTATGTATGTGTATAGGTATATGATATCAACTAAGGCTCTCATATTTTATTCAGTGGGACATTACATTTTCCTACGTGGTTAATAAGAGCACCCCCAGTTGACTTGGGGATCATTTTGAAGATTGCCTGAGCTTGTCTCATGTTTCTCATACAAACAAGATGTGAAAATATCATTATGTACTTTACATACTCCAGGCCAGAAATCAGCTATTTGTCTAAAAACTTTGAAATTGTTTAATAGAGAATAGCTTCTGTTGCTTCTCATGATGTCAGCTGTTATTTATATCATTACTTCTCTGTATATAATATTATAAGTGTCTGTCACTTCTTTAAAGATTTCCTGTAACTCTGATGTTCTTTGATGTAGTTGCATTCATCCTGCTTGTATTTCATTGTTCTTGGATCCATAGGTTAACATTTTCATCAGGTTTAGAAAATGACTTGTCATTATTTCTTCAAATATTACTTTTCCTCATTCACATTCTTTTCTCCTGTGGAAATATAAACACATCTATATTAGAAACCTTGATATTGTCCCAAAGAATAATTATTTGTTCTTTATTTTTTCAATCCTCTCTCTCCTATATATTATAGAAATTCTATTGGCTTATTTTAATATTTTGTCCCATAGATCACTGAATTTCTGTTCATTTTCTTCATTTTTTTCTATTTTATATATGCTATTAAACTACCTTCAGATTGACCTTTATTTTACCTGTCTAAAACTGCTATTTAGCCCAGTCAGAAATTTCTTCTCTCCTTTTAATTATACTGTTTAATTTAGTTATCACTGAATTATTTCTTTTTGCCTTTTCCATAGTTTTAATTTCACTATTCATATTCCCCAAATATTTATTTCCTTGTGACTAGATTTTGTTAAGTCTTTGAGTATATTTATATTAGTTGCTTTAAATTCTTTTTCTCCTTATTCCAACATTTGCATCATTTTGCAATTCATTTCTGTTGACTGCCTTGTTCTTTGAGTATGAGTCTTATTTTTCTATTTCACACGTCTAGAAATTTCTTTTTATTACATTGAGGGAAATATAAATATATTGTGGGGTGTCTGGTTCCACTAATATTCCTCTGAAGTGTATTTCTATTAGTTCAAGCAGTAAATTTCTATTGGCTGGACTCAAACTTCAAAGTCAGTCTTCTTTATGATGGTCAGCACTGGAAACTCCACTGCATCCTTCTAGCTTCCAGCTACTTCATTTCCTAGAATCTTTGTGCTTTAATACATCAGTGTTAAGTCATCAATTTTACAAAGATTATATATCAGAGTTGGACTTGTTTTATGTGCAACAGTCTCTTTCCAGAATTTTTCCCCTTACATTCCCAGCTAAAATGCCAGCCTGATTTCATACCTATACAAAAGAGAGATTTGATACTATCCTCCAGCAAAAGCATGAACTACGTCAATCTCACTTTGAGCACTTTTTCTTTGAAGAGTCAACCTTTTTAAGATTCTCCCTGTTTTAGATCCCTATATGATTACATCAAACATTTTTTGCAATGCTATGCATTGATTTTCTAGTTGTTATCTATGGAAGAATTCATGTATACAAATTTTTCTGTCATTACTGAAAGCTGGAATCTTAAATGTGATTATAATTTTGCAGATCTTTAAAATTTTTTTTTACAGAAAACCCAAAACACATAAGGTAGAAGTAGAATTGTTCCAGTTGAATAAAGGAATCAAGATAGAATACAGACCTTTTTAGCTACACACACACATATGACACAAAATTACAGAGGTAGCACTCCTCAGTTATTCTAAATTTCTACAGACATTTTGAAAATAACTTATCTATACCAAATGATTACTAGTTATAATCATGGAATTATTAATGGAGGAATATGTTCACATATGTGACCAGAACAAGTTTTAGCATGATTTTTGGTCAAAACTCCAAGGGACATCTGAAAAATATACATTACATACATTTAGAGTCTGGTTTCAAGTACAATATTATATACTTCGGTATTTACACACTCCTATAAATATAGCATATGTAATTATTGCCATTCTGGTACTGCTACTACTTTATCATTCTCAAGAGCTGTGAAAACATATAATTTTCTGATCTTCTATGGCAGACACTATGTTAAGAGTTTTGCAAATAACTCAGTTCATTTTCACCAAAAGTCTGTGACACTAGGATTATAAGCATGATTATACAAAAGTGAAAACTGAGCTATAAAGAGATGTTAGGACTTACTCAAAGAGAAGCAAATAGTAAAATATGTTCCACAAATTAAACACCTGCCTACACTCCTGCAAAAGCACATTTTTTTAACACATTATCTTATACTGTATTTCCTAACGAATGAAAATGTTTTTGAAAGGATATAACATTTTGACAAGGTATATATGGTTATTATACTATATAATGGTATAGTATAATAGTTCAGAGACTGGACTATAAACAAGTTATTCTAATTCTTATACTCAGCCATTTTTGCCCTATAAGGATTGCTTGACAGAAAAGGGGGAAGATCAAGGCAATATTGGTACATTTAGTGTTGCTGTTACAACTCTGAAATTTTAGTGACTTAATCAAATATAAATTTATTTTGTATTTACATAAAACCTGTTGTGAATCAATACTCTTCTTTCACTTTAAATTGTAATTTGTTCTTTTTTTTGGCCGGGGCTGGGTTTGAACCTGCCACCTGTAGCATATGGGGCCAGCGCCGTACTCCTTTGAACCACAGACACCGCCCTTAAAGTGTAATTTGAACAGATGTTCTCATTAAGGATATCACTCCAAGGGCAACATCTAAGCAGAGAGTTTAGGACAGTAAAGGTGTGTGTGGTCCACACCATTGGGAAGAGCATCCTGGAGAAAACAGAAGTCAAAGGTCCATTGTGAGATCGTTCTTAGCACATTGAAGAACAGCAGGAGACAAACGTCCTTGGTAGAAGGTGAGTTTGGGGATGTGAAGTCCTTAAAAGCTGTTCTCTTTATTCTAAATTAGAGGGATTCTTTTCTTCAATTTGCCACACCTCGTCCTAAATACCCATGACCAAAACTTGTAAATCTTGTAGCTGGATGCACATCTTCCTTTCCTACCTTTGAGAATAGACTCCGGCTATGCATGTTAGCACACATACGCAGAGCAAGCCTGTTCTGTGTTTGGAACCTGATCTAGAAGACATACTAGCCGCATGGTTCATGGTCAGATTCACGTTATACTTTACCTCTTCAGTTATGCAGATGTCCTTGTGGGAATTACGTCTTCTTCAAACACTTAAAGCCAAGTCATTGGATTTTCATCGTGACATTCTCTTTGACACAAAGCACTTTGGCTTCCTATAGTGAGTCCTACCGCCAAGTACACAGATTTATCTTTTTACCTGGTTTGGAAAATTGAACACTGTATCTAGGTCAACTGATTTTATCATTCTCCTCACCCTTCGTTAACACAGCCTTCTCCTTCGATTCCTGTGTTCTACAACCCGCCATCTTTTTCTAATTCCTGGAGTCCTTGTTCCTTCAGCTCTCCTTTATCCCAACTAATAGAACTGACATTACCGATAATTATTAAAAGCAATGTTATAAAGTTGCTCTGATGTCTTAGAAAATCAAAATGACCTGAGAGTCTTCTTACCTGCAATAGTCAGATGTGGTAGGCTGCTACTATTATGTGGTTTATTGCTATAAAAGATTCATAAATAATGTACATAAAATTTCTCCAAAGTTTTCATTTTGAATCAGCAATTCAAAAAACAATAACTAGACTTGGTCACTTAAGGTGATCTGCCTCATTCTTGAAATATGCTTTACCTAGGTAAGAAAAATGTGAAGATGAAAACACATATAGATTCAGTAAATTAGGAAGAGGAAGTCATGGAGAATTAATATGAAACTAACATATTAAATAGTTAGCAGATTAAGATTATGTTTTAATTTTTAACAAAAATATGAGGTTTGATATAGATGTGAAAGATCTTACTTAACATTAGTAAATCATATTAGTGAATTAATGGGTCAAAAATAATTGTTAATACCACATTTATTGTGCCTAATTAAGTTTGCTTTTGAAAGCAAATTTTATAGATAAACTTTAGTGAAAGAAACAAAAAAAAATTGCTGCCAAATATATTACGGATACTATTAATGATGCATTTGAGTCCAGCTCCCAGAGACTGAGTAACAGTTTTCAAATGAAAGCCCATGGAGAAATATATAGCAATACAAACAAGCTAAAATTTATGTTATTGTAGTGAAATACATAATTTTTTCCTAAGCTAGGATCTATAAAGATGCAACTATTTCAGCAAAAGAACTTTTTTCAAAACAGAATTTTATTATTTGTACTTGAATGCACCTGTGTCACGTGCCTCTATAAACACAGTACTATTTTAAGGCAAAAACAAAATCTTTCCATGTCAAATGGCAGAAGTATTTTTCAACAGTGCGATGTTTTCCCCCCAAGGCTTAGCATTGTTTTCTTTATAAATTCGTTCCTCAAAATGATAAATATCAAAGTTTGTAATACAAAAGCTAGAGATATGTTTTGTTCTTCTCAATCTACATATCTGGAAACGCATCTAGGTTTTTCTCTAGGTGAACAAACTACAGCCTCCTAATCATCCTTTCTGTTGAATTGTTAGGTCTGCCTCTCTCTGTTTTCTCCTTGAGAAGCGTGTGCGGCTGAGGAAACAGCTATTCTTCAGATTTTCCAAAGCAGCAGCTTTCAAAGACACAGGTAGTCCTTTGTGGCCCTAAAGATTTTCACGGAGTAGATGTGAATGTAGAATATTAACAGGGAAAAAAACTCCTCCAGATCCTTAAGTTTCATTTTCATTTTTTCTTAAGCCTCTGTGACTGAGAATGCACCCACCAGCTCAAGGGACAGTGCTGCCTTCTTCTGAGCCTTTCTTTTAAAATCCTCATTCTTGATTTACAATAGAAATCATATCCACATTTTACCCATTACTGTACTTTAGTTACTTCACTCTTGAGTAAAAATCCTCGCGGGTGCCAAACAAAGGAACAATTCAAACTATTGATGTTAGTGAAAATTCTTTTATTTAAGACATTAAAAATTCATGATAGATCTTTACACACATGCACACACATACAGATTCTATTAAAAGTGGAAAAGTGGTGTTAGGAATGAGATATTGTGACCTATTTCATAGCATCTGAATTAAAATGTATTAAAGAATCAATTTGTAGAAGTGATGTCAACTCCTCCAAAATACTTGGCCTCTTTCATTCCTATGTTAATCAATGCATTTATGGTTCCTGAGAAAGAGAACTGTAAGAAA
Organism: Otolemur garnettii; assembly: GCF_000181295.1. Taxonomy (NCBI): domain Eukaryota; kingdom Metazoa; phylum Chordata; class Mammalia; order Primates; family Galagidae; genus Otolemur; species Otolemur garnettii. The sequence continues at coordinate 15,671,769 of NW_003852404.1, read as the reverse complement.
GAAAAAATCAGAAAATTAATAAAAACTAGAAGGGAGTGGCATTTTATTCCATGGGATAACATCTTACAGTGTGGTAATGTTTTATTTCTCTACAGTAATTTTAAAAGATGCACAATTTGTTAAATGATGCTGGTAAACCCTGAGCTAATGTGAACTTCCCCTCTCTAACTACATCCTCACCATTATTAATAAGAAAGAGTCCAGTCCGTGATCTTATTAATATGTATCTCAGTGACAGAAGATTCACATTCTAAATGACTTTAAGAAAGACATAAATGTATGCTCTTAATGTGTTTCATATCTCTTTAGAGTCACAAGAGAATTCATTTTTCTCACCTCCACCACCACCATTTTGGTTCAGCTCCCATCCTCTTTGGATTATTGCAATCACCACCTAATTGTCTTTCTTCTTCTAAACCTGGTCTATTCTTGTCTGTTTACAAAATACAGCACTCAGAGTGAACCTGTTAAATATATGTTTTGTAGGCAGCTTCTCTGCCCTAAAGACCCACAGTAAAACCTAAGGTGTTAGTGCACCGTAGGGCTGACCCATTATCTCTCTGACGGGTTCTCTATTACTCTCTAGTCTGTCTACATTTTTGTGCACCATATTGAACCTTATAAAGACTATGTTCTCCTGTGGTTCATCTTGCAAGGGTACAAGTGAATCTTTCTATGAGTAGAATATGAATGTTTTGACATAATAACTAAGAAAGTTACATGAAGGCTATGTTAACCAGTTTGATGGAAGTGTCTTGGATTTTCTATGAAAACACCACACTGTACCCCCAAAGTGCATCAATGTACACAGTTACCATTCAATAAAAAAAAAAAAAAAAAAGACTATGTTCTACAACGGCACCTGTGGCTCAAAGGAGTAGGGCGCCAGCCCCATATGGTAGGTTCAAACCCAGCCCCGGCCAAAAACTGGAAAAAAAAAAATAATAATTCTGCTCTAGCCTCTGATTTGAGTGTTAAAGTTCTCTTTTTGTGTGTGCGTGTCGCCATTAAATAGTATCAGAGACTGTGATATATAAAAAGCTAAATAGAAATATGTTATTTGAAAATTAGTTTATATTTTTGTTGTTTTTAATGTTCTCTTAATTCACAATAAACATAATTTTAATAAAAATGTTTTGTCTTAATTAACATATGCTTTTATTTATAAATCATTACATGAAAACTTCAATAAGAATTGTATTATATGTACCTAACAGTCATGTTGAATTATCGATTTTTATTCTTAAATATGAATCAGAATTTGTATTTTCTCACGACTTCAGCTTTATTTAATAGATACGTCCTCATTCCTGCCCTCCCAACATTCCTATTACAGTGCAACAAGATTTTAAACTAGACTATTTCATATTGAAATTTACAAATATTAAAAACCATGATTCTAATTAAAGTTTACTATACAATTGTGAACAACAAAGCACTCAGTTATTCATGGAATCCTCTTTTTGCAGGCTAGTTATTTTTGTATTTCATTGTCCTTGCTAGTTACTGCCCATGATATGAACAGTGTAAGGTGCAGTATATTTGAATAGCCCTCAAATACAAAAATGATCTTCCAAATCTAAATGATAAATATAACGGAAAGGCTAATAATTCTCATTCTCACCACGTAATTCTATCCCAATTACAAAGTTAAATACACTGACCTATAAGTAAATGTAAAAGAGGCACAGCAAATATAGATTATTAAAAATGATAGAATGTTTCAAGTCCTCTTCCTAAAGTCTTCTCAATTTTACTTTGGTGCCAAGGATATTGCCATAATTCCATTATGTTCATCCTTTTAAAATTGCAAAAACTTTTAGAAATAAGAACATTTTCATGACTTATAATTTAATAATTGCATAGGTACTAGTTTCAAAGGTTTGGAGGGGAGGAAAGAAATAAATGGAACACGCACATTACTTTAATTTCATGAGAATTCTCGGAGAAGCCATAAGTCCAGCCAAACTGTCAGCCAGATGAGAAGCCATTCAAATTAACCAGGCATTTCCCTTATTTCCAGAAAGAATCAAAGAAGTCCAAAATACTACCATAAAAATTGATACATGGAAACCATCACACATATGGTTTTATCAGAGCGGATTCTCTTTCCTAAGTGAAAATAACCTCCTTCTGAGAATAAAAATCTGAAAAGGAATCCCATTTTTGATTATCTGCAAAAGCTACAAAAGCACTTATGGGCCTATTCAACCATCGGATTGGCAGAATTTTAAGGAAGTCCATTCCTGAAATGTATCTTTATTTCCTGATGTGCTTATTGCCAGTGTTATTTTAGCTGTTAGACTGTCTTAAAGACATAAAAGCAGTTGGCTGGATGTTCTAAAGAGGATGGCAGTAGCCCGCAGCTTGCATAAACTCTATAGGGTCCATGGACGTAGTTGCAGTAAAGCAGAACATCAAAAACACAGCTTATATAAAACTTAATACACTCAGCCCGGAAGATACTTTTAAACATTTGCTAAAATTACTTTACAAGCAAGCATGTTCACTATAAAATCATCGTAATGGAGAAATAAAGCAGGAGTACAGAATAAAAAGCAAGAAATTCACCCAAACTGCTCCCTTTAAGCATCTAAATAACCACTAGTATTATCTTGATGCAACTTAGAGTTTTTTTACATGAAGATCTTGTGTAGCTGTAGTATAGATAGTTTTCTTATTTTACATCGATTCTGAAAGCTTTCATGTTTTTATAACATCTAAATAAGTCTCTGACCTATTTACTTTCCAGACTGTGTTCTTGCGAGTGTATTGGTCTGTGCTGTTTTTAATTAAGATGAGTTCACGAGCTCTACCTGTAACCATGCGCACACGTGCTCATTAGCAGTTAATTTTATGTTAGACATAAAATTTATTAGTGACCGGGCATTCTTGCTTAGAGGGAAGAATAGGGAGTATTAGGAGAAGAAAGCTTGTCAGAGCCAATTAATTGAAATTTATTGCTTGTGGTTAGTAAATTCAGGAAAGATATGAAATCCAGATCTGCTTGGAACTAAACTGCATAGGTGTTTTCCCACTGCATTGCTGCTTTTTTATTATTTTTTATTAAAAAAAGAAATTAGAAGGGAGCAGGAATGTGATCTAATGTGGAATACTCAGTGGAAGAGATTAATTACAGGATGGATCTAAGGACACTGGGAGCACAAAGGCCGGGTATTCTCTTGGTAACCCAGTTCACTATTCTCAGTGAAGCTTATTCGCTAATACATTCAATATAACATTGCAGAATTTACCTCAAACCTAGACCTGATAAGTGGTAATCATGAAAAGAGACATCTAGCTCAATTAGATGAAAATACAAAAATACTGTAGACTCATCATAGGTGACCACCTCCCTACACTGACCACCTCCTTAAGTTGACTGGCCATGTACCACATATACTAAGGCCCAGTTCCTTACGTTGACCGTTTCCAAATGTTGACCAGTTTGTTACAGTTCCTTGGGTGGACAACTTACAGAATTCTGCTCTGACTCAAGGCAGAACACCTCTGCCACATGAGGAAAGGCAGAAACTACCTGGACCCAGATCCTGCACTGAGTAAAAGAAAAGGCTGACTGTCATATAGGGAGGGTCGGGACTGCTGAGAAGCTCTACCCCGGAGGTTAGGCAGACAAATACTACCTAAGACTATGGCTGGGGCAGGAGACATGAGCAATCCCTCTACTCAAATTAGAGGACTTTGCACCAGGAGACACATGCACACACAGAGAGAAAAAAACTACAGAATACAGTAGTTTACCATATACTGATATACCATATATAGTAGTTTACATGGTTTACCATATAATATCATTTACCACATTAACAGATGAAAGGCTTAATATGATATAATCCTTGAACTAAATGATTTTATCATAAAAAAATTTCCAAAAACTAGAATGGGGAAAACAAGGCAAAAAAATTCTCCATGTTATAAAGGATATTTACAAAAGAAGCTATAGCTGGTATCCTCTTTGAACATTGATAGTTTTTCTGTTTACAATAAGAAAAGAGATTAAGAAAAGGATGGCTTTATTATCCCTACTTATTCATATAACATTATTCTAGAAACCCTGGGCAGTGCAATAAGAGAAGAACAAAATATTACAAGCCATATCGATTGGAATTGAAAAGTCAGTCTTTCCAGACAGAAACTTCAGTTGTGCACATAGAAAATACTGAACGGAAAATCCCAAGAGAAAAAGAGAAAGCTGCTTGGCAGATTTTTTTTTTTTTTTTTTTGGCCGGGGCTGGGTTTGAACCCGCCACCTCCAGCATAAGGGGCTGGCGCCCTACTCCTTTGAGCCACAGGCACCACTCTGTCTTGGCAGATTCTTATAAAAGTTAACACACAATTCTCATATGACTCCTGGACATTTAAGCAAAGAAATAAAACCTATGTTCCCCCCCAAAATCCTGAACAGAAATGTTCACTTGTGTGCAAATAGAGCTTTATTTATGACAGACCCAAACTGAAAGCCACCCCATATGTCTTTTATCTGATAAATGGATTAACAATTATGGTTCATTCATACCATGGAATGTTACCCACCAATGAGAACGAGGCAAACATTGATACTTATAACTTCAATAAATCTCCATGGAATTATGTGGAATTAGAAAAACCAGTCCCCAGAAGTTATTCAATGTATAATTTAGTATATAACATGCGTGAAATGACAAAAATCACAGAAGTGAAGAATAGATTAGTGGGTGCCAGGTTAGCCGAGGAGGGAAAGGATGAAGTATCCTCATGGATTATTTTGTATCTTGACTGCGTCCATGTCAATATCTTAATTGTCACGTAATATGAGAGCTCTGAAGACATGATAATTGGAAAAAAAATTGAAAAGAGGATCCTGCATTCCCATTATGTTCTGTTCCTTAAATGCTGTGTGTATTTAAATTGGCATTTAAAAGCTCTAAACTAAAGCTGACAGTCGTCTTGTGGTAAATGACATATCACTGTTCTGGGAAGGGGGGCTGGAGAGGAACAGATGTGTTGGTCTCCCACTGCTTCAGTTGTCCCCTTGATACTCAGTTATTTACGTAAGTAAACTCAGCCGGTCCTTCATTCTATATAACCATTGAATTACATATGAGAAAAAATGTAAACAGATCACTTTTTTTGTTAATATTCTACGGAAACTCTTTGCTACTTTCCTATTTACATACGCATATATTATACATGCATCATAGGATCTGAGATAGCCTTTAAAGTTTTTCTTCTTCAGGACAGTGAAATGTGAGCAGAAGTAGAGAATATCACTTCTGGGAAGATATATTAACATCCGATATCTAGTAAGCCACTTTCTATTTCTCCTATCATGGAGACTGACAGAATGGTGGAACTCTGGTGGTCTGAACCCCCTAATGGGGCTCGCAGGAAGCAGAGCCACCAGCTAAGATGTGAATAAAAACATAGGAAATAAACTTAACCTCCCTGTTTAAGGCACTATGATTTGGAGGTTGTTAGAGACTGAAACATCATCTAAGTCACCATGATAGATTCTATATAAGATTCTAGCAAGATTATGACATTGGCTGTATTTTTTAATTGAGGCTATACTTCTCTCTTGGAGCAAAATTTTAATAAAGCTTTCCTTTTAAATTTACACCATAATGTTCATATGAACTTCCTTAAACATTTATAAGCCCTGTTTTGAGTAGTGAAATATACTATTTAGGAACCAAGAAAATAATTATAAAAAATAAGATTTTATTCCTTATGACCTCTTCCAATGTAAATGACACATACACCCATCTTACAAAGAGTGAGATTACAAAAGACACTAGCTGTTAAAGTCCACTTATAACTCTTATATATCTATAGAGTGTTATATACTTACTAGGATCTTATAAAGGAAATCATCTTAGAGGTCCCAGCATTTTTATTTAGAGAGAAAAAAATCAGGCATGTGAAACTTCAAGTTTAAGATTGCTATGTTGTTCTTCTCCCAGTTTATACTCACAGCAACTTCGGCTTGTAAGAAACACCACCTGTACTCACTATTAAATTGGAACTAATCAATCAACACCCATGTGCACATATCCTAGTAAAACGCAGCAGAAAGCAAGTGGAAGGTGGCAGGAGGGGAGTGGTAAATTCACACCCAAAGGGTACAATGCACGTCATCCAGGGGACGGGCACAGATGTAACTTGGACTCAAACTGTACAAAAGCAACTTGTGGGGCTGGGAGCTGTGGTTTCTAGCACTCTGGGAGGCCAAGGTTGGTGGATTGCCTAAGCTCATGGGTTTGAGACCAACCTGAACAAGAGCAAGGCCCTGTCTCTAGAAATAGCCAGGTGTTGTGGAGGGTACCTTTAGTCCCAGCTACTCAGGAGGCTGAGGCAAGAGAATCACTTGAGCCCAAAAGTTTGAGGTTGCTGTGAACTATGATGACACCATGGCAGTCTACCCAGGACAACAAAGTGAGATTCTGCCTCAAAAAAAAAAAAAAAAAAAAGCAATTCATATAACCAAAACATTTGTACGCCATAATATTCTGAAAAAATAATGTCTGAAAATAGTAGTAGATGCTTCTGTGGCTGCAGAGAGAAAGGAAGACTGTACACTATTGGTGGGCCTGAAAATAGTATGGAGATTCCTCAAAGTACTAAATGTAGACCTACCGTTTGATCCACCAGTCCCAATACTGCGTATCTGCAGAAAGGAAAAAGCCTGAATTTTAATCTATCAGGAAGACACCTGCATTCTAATGTTTATTGCAGCACAAGCCACAATCACAAGATGGAGTACAAACCCAAGTGTCCATGAGTTCATGAGTTGATTAATAAAATATTGTGTATCTATGCCGTGGACTATTACTCAGCCATAAAAAGATAAATGAATGTCTTTTGCAATAATCTGAATGGAAGTGGAGACCATTTGTGCAAATATGAGCAGAGAGGGATGTAAAACTCAGTGGAAATCAAAGAAAGGAGGGAGAATAAGCCTGCTTAATGGGTATAGTGAAGGCTATTTGTATGATGCAACACTGGAGCCGAGACTCCAGCATCACAAAAGCAATTCATGTAACCATGCACACCCTTAATCTTTTGAAATAAGTTAAAATAAAATGTATAAAAATTAAAAATATTATGAGAGACCAATACATAAAATAGCATGATGTACAAGACTATTATTATATTCATATTTATACTTGGTGTGAGAGTCCTACTCATTTATGTATTCCCAGAATACAGATTCCCATTTCTGTTCTTTTTTTATAGGTTTAAAATTTATGAATATAAACTTTTAGAATAAAAGCTTACCATTTTACCTTTTTTAAAAAAATTAGTGAGATTGCATATAGATTAATAGAAACTTTTAAAATTGAAATTTGAGAATAAAGGATGAAAGACGACAAAGGTGTCAAAAAATGTTTGACAGTATCAAAAAAGATATGACGTTATACATAATTTAGACAAGATAAGGAGAAAGGAGAATAGAACAGTAATGGTCAAAATTTGGCAAAATTAATGACAGACACCACACATACATGAAACTCAGAAAAAAAAGTTAAAATGTTGGGGGCTGTAGTGGATAGAAATTCTCACCTCACTGTTCCCCAACCCTTCCTGGGAACGACTCTTGGTTTAACTGTAGTGATCCGCTAAGGGAGAGCGTCCCATTTTCCAAGTGTGTAGTCAGGGGAAACATCATGCTACTGTACAGGCTAAGTTCGGAAGTTTTAGATTTATTATATATTCCCTCTCTTTTGGCTGAATATGTTCCCAGAAGAGCAGGTTACGGTCATCAACTAGTTTTCAGTAATATTTACAGGATGCCATTGTTTTAGACTAAGCCCCGACAGAACCAAACTAGAAAAGAGTCACTGCATTAGATGCCATTTAATGAAACTCAATTTTAGAACAGGCCAATTTTCATTTCTGCCTTTTTGGGCCAGGCAACAATTTTGCCTGCCTGAAGTGTAGCCCTACCTTATACTCTGGTTTATAATCCATTGAGGAGTTCTGGCTTTAAGTGTTAGCTGCTCATTCTTCCTGCCAGACCCCCTGTAATAAACACTGCTATTATTTTCGCTGCATAAACAAACATACAAACAGGTCAGTTTTCAACCAACCAGGAGATTCGCAGCAACCAATGCAGCCAGGCTGAGTTAATTCAAGCCAGCAATAAGTAAGTCCCCTCTGCTTTAAGCCTATAACCAAAATAACTTTGAAATGACCCATTCTTTTTTTTTGTTTCTTATTTCTGTTTTCTTCAGCACTTCTCTACTGATTAAAGCAAGTTCAGCTCTGTGGAGCACCTTCCTATTTCACAGATGGCATGCTGAGCAAATCATGAATCACTAATCTATATCTCTAAACACAAATTGTTGAAATTTTGTTTTTTGACACCAGTTCGGGTCACTACTTCACAAACCTGAAAAATCTATTATACTCTATCGGCTCAGTGCTCAAGGCGGCCCCCCTCATCCATTTCTTTCTCCTTTAAAGGTAATGTGATTCCAAAATCATCTTATGGCTGCAGAAACCTGGTCAGAATTGTTTAATTCCATCTAAGCCAGCTTGTCTAAATTTGGTATTTAGTGAGCAAGGGTCACTGTTCACTTACAGAAGGTTTTCAGCTCCTGCTTAGTGGGGGTGGGAGGAATGTTTCACTATAGCAACCTCCTCCCTCTCATCACCCTCACCACCCACACCAGCACAGGAACACAGGCATATTCGCCATTTGCTTAAAAGCCTTCTGTGTTGCTGCTGCTACCTCTTTTATTATATGTCATGATTTACAAGTGCTTGCATCATGAAGGTTTTTTGGTAGCCTACCCATGATAGTAGTAGTAAAGAAAGGCTTTAGTTTTTAAGAACATCAATGCACTATATAATGCCGTTTGTGTGAGTCAAGAGATTGCTAGGCATTTCTCAGCTTACCCTCCAGAGTGTACTGACCAAACTCTAATCTCATGGAAAAGTAAATAAAATTGCAGTGTTTGGTGAGGTGAGAGGAAATCAGCTCCCCCAAGGAGCACTTAGTGTGTTTTTAGTCATGACTGTCAAGGGGCAGGGCTATAAGTTCTTATCTCCATTTCTTGAAAGGGTTCTGAATTTGAACTCCTTTCTTTTTATTTTCTATCAAGTTCTGCGAAGAGAGAGACGTCTTTTGACCTGACCTTCAAGTATTTGTTGTCTGACGGTCGTTACTTTGAGCAGCAACATCCTTGTGTGTAGTTTCTCACAACATTCACTGACAAGTATCTCCTGGTTTTTTAAAGTTCTTATACTCTATTGATTAAGGTTTTGCCACACTGTGTCCATGCTCAAGGAGTCCTAATGGATATACACTTCCCGGTGCGGGTTAAATCACACAGCAGATGCTCCTGGGATTCATTATTTTTTAGTGGTTCCTGTTATATAGCGCAGTACTTCTGTACTTTCAGATCTCAGGCAAAAATGGCAAATCAGGCTGTTCAACAGCATGCCTTTAAGATTGATACCTGCTATGTGGCAAAGACTATCATGAATAGACTGAAGGATAGTGTTTTGAAGTTTGTTAATTCAGGAAGTATTTTCTAAGAACTTCAGTTACTCTTTCTATTGTAGATCTTCAGGTTATAAATATAATTAGTACGATTCATTAGGCTCAAGAGTTAGAAGAAATACATTAAATGATGAGAAGGAAGTCAAGAGATTGCTACTATAGGGCACGCGTGTTTGGGATCTATCAAATGTCCGACAAAGTACCCACGTTCCTTAGGAATGTATCAGAAGAATAGTGATAATAAACACACAAAATCTTACCTCTAATAAAAGTAGAAAATGAATCTATAATTACAGAGTTTAGATATCATTTCTTATTTCTCATTTCTTACATGGTGAACATAGGTGGTGTGGTTTATGGAATAGGATAATCCATGCTAACTTATGGATCCATGAATACACACTCACACGAACACACCTGTAAACTTACTATGCTCATAAATTTTAAAACAATATGAGAAATACTTTTACTAAAAACTAACCCAAATGTATGAATATTCTCTCAGAAACAGATTACCATAGATCACAGATGACCGTTCTTGCCTTCATTAGAGCAATAGGTATTGGGATTCATTTTTTGGGTATTCCTATCAACAGATGGCTCTTCCATGCCATGTCCTTCTGTTAAACCAGGTTATGGCTTCAGAAATTTGGCAACTATTTCCTTTTCATCTCCTTTATTCTCATCTACATAACTGATTTTTTCTTTTCTGTCTATAAACAAATCTTCCCTTTCTGCAAAAAGCTATATCCCAGATCTTTTTACTTTTAATCAAATGTTTACACCTTCTTACCTTAAGTATAATATCACCTTCTCCTGAGGTTACAGTTCCCATTATACGTTGCTCAAAGGAAAAACAAAATAACCCACATACGGCATGGGAGATGGCATCATTATATTTTTCAATTTTCTTTTTGTGTAAAGAAAAAGTATCTGTCATCTTTAGGGGCTCATATTTCTTGCTTTACACATATTTACCTTTCCTCATTTTTTAAACTTCTAAGATCCTACAGGTGGTACCAATCTGACTCATTCTCATCTCTCTCTAAAACTTCTAGGAATTTGGCACCATTTGTGAACAAAATTTTCTGCAGAAAACACTAGATAAACATATTTTTATGAGCCAAGTCATGTAGAAATACTGTATATAACACCGAATTCAAACTTTACAAACTAACTGACTTTACCACCTGTGTTATAAACCCCCCTTCCATGTTTGGTGCTTAGCTTTCCATCCAATTGCATATAACCTTCCATCCACTATTTCACTGAAAATCAAAAGCAGCAACCATTTCTAAGCCCACTTCTACAAACAAATTTCAGGTCTATCCTAAGATAAAGTGACTTTTTTTTTTTTTTT
>NW_003852404.1:15638856-15660269 GCF_000181295.1 Otolemur garnettii | reverse complement strand
GGGCTGGGGATTCGAACCCACCACCTTAGGTGTACGTGGCTGGCGCAGTAGCCGGTTGAGCTATAGACGCCAAGCCCAGTATCATGATTTTTAAGAATATGTATGCTCTATTATGTCAAAATAACTGTTTCTCAGTTGACAAGATTTTTCTAGAACGTGGAATTACTAAGATCTTCTAAGAAGAAAAAAGGTATGCTGCTACATCTTCCAGCACTCAATCTCAAGTTGAACACTAATTTAAATTCCAATTCTTCCTTCTTCCGTGTTGTCAATTATCTCTCTGTTCTCAGGGATTATTATTTTAATATTTATTTTTCCTTTAAAATTTCATGTAAGGAAATAATTAAATCCGAAACAATATACTTTAGTGGTTGTGAAAACAAGGGAACTAGGTCTTTGAGATAAGCTACAAATAAGGAAATATAAAAACACGGATCTTGACTATGGAGGGTAATTCATGAATGAAACTCTTAGGATTGTGCCTTAATTGACTGGATGAATGGCACTACCATTAGTTAGTACGTACAAGAGGGAAGATTCTTTTTGAGAGTTTCGATATTGTTTTGCAGAGCATATGGATCAGCATATAGAAATAGATGGAGACTGAGAAGGTTAATTGGTACACTTGATTACTGGTTTAAATATTGAAGGTATATAAACACAGAGGGAAAGATATCAGCCTGTATGATTTTGAGGAACTGAGAAGAAAACAAATCTACAAAGCAGCAGATTCTTTTGAAAATCAGAAGTGGAATCCAGGGTGCAGGGTGGGTGATTAGACTTGAGAAGGATGAGAAGCGCCATCTCCAGGGTCATGGGCAGTGATGGGTGATTAGACTTGAGAAGGATGAGAGGTATTGTCTCCAGGGATGTGGGCAGTGAAGGTGCAGGTGGCTGAGCAAGAGTCCAGAGCAATTCCACATGGATACAGTCTCTTGCCACACTTAAGTGATTAACTAGCTGATTATTATCTAGAAGTGATTGTCTGCCATTCCCTTCAGTGGGCAAAAACAAAGAAGACACAGATCTCTAATCGGAACCTGTGGAAGTCAGTTAAACAGTGCTTAAATCTACATTATATGTGTGTGTAAATATATCATTCACTTCCTTACACTTCTGAATCACTTTAACCAGAGAAACATGAGAACCAATCAGCAATCACTTGATTAAATAAAACTAACCATGAAGAGTAATTTTAAACATTTTGTTAAGATGATCATTTAAGTATTTTTCAACATTCTATTTGCATAGTATTAAAAAAATGTACAAGCTTCTTAAGAAATAGTGCTGCCTCATAGCATAATTTTATCCTCACTCTTATCTCCACAATCTCCATTTCTGTAATATGAAATATTAACTCAAGGTATTTAGGGAGGGATAAGAGATCTTCTTATATAGATCTTTAAGAAACAGCATTACTTTACCAGTGTAAACATTGACTATTAAGACTGTGACAGAGTTCTTCTGATGGTGGACATTACCATACCCTTGAATATCATAGTCTAAAAATAATCGTTTCAGTCCAGACAAAAATAATTGTCTGCTTTTTCAACTCAGCTTTTATAAAATGTAAAAGTAAAACTTTTTAAAGCTATATAATTATTACTTCTTAAAGCAAAATGCTAACAGATATATAACATATCTTTCTTTGGTAAGGATATAAATTAATAATTAATTAAATATGACAAATGCTGCCAGCACTTATAAATAATATTATTATTTCCTGCTGAGGAAGAATCATATAAGGATCTGTATGTACTATTTTAGCTAGCTGAGGATAGAATAGTTCTTCTAAGAAAACTTACATTGCCCATTTTTGACATAATTATAAAACACAGTCTTATGTTTCTTAAGTATGGCAGATATTGGGGGAAGCCAACAGTGTAACATTCTGGGCAGTGGCCAAGAAAGAATAAAGCTTAGGTTCTTAAGCAAAAGTGCCAATGAGCCAATGATTTTATTACAAAAGACTACTCTAGTTGAAACTATAGTTTAAAGATACACGGTGACCATGAAAGACAAAATTATATAGCTAAGTGCAAGTAATAAATATAGATAAAGTCTAGATTCCACTAAGAAAAAAATCGAGACAGTAATTGTGAATTAGGTTTGTTTGATTCACTGCTTTTTCATGTTACTACCTATTTGTTTTGAAATGAAATCAGATGAGAGAAGTAAAATCTAAACTGATGGAAAACGCCTTTCGTGCTTTTATACTTTATAAAATCGTCACTTTCTATCAAGCCTGTGCATGTGTTGTGATACCTTTTCTTAGTGGGAATCTCCCATTTGAATGTAAAAATGAGAAGCATCACGCTGTTGCCTGAAAAACAAAAAAGTAAATGGAATATAAGAAAGATGAAGAAACAGAAAAAACACCCAAATTGATATATTAATTCTTTGAGATCCTAAATAGATATGGACAATACATGGTTTAAATCGTCTATGGTTGATTTTGACGTGAGTGATTAGAATTACACAGTTTGTAGACTCCGATACTTGCATATTAATGGTGGTTTGGAAGGTATTCTTGCCAGTACCTTACAATATAAATGTTTAAAATTGTAAAAAAAAAAAAGCATGAATTAGATATAAATAGTTAAAATATGTATTTAAAAAGAGCACATGATATTAATTGTATTAAAGAATTATTAATTAGGTAACTCGGTTAATCACTTGTATAACATAAAGTATTCAATGTATTAATGGAACATTGTGAAAGAGATATAAATGGATGACTTAAAACAAACATAATTATTACTTTACTAATTTAAACAAGAACTGGTATTTATTTGACATCTATGTATTTATTATCATTATGATGGAATACAAGAAAAGCATAAAATGTATTTCTACCTATAATTTTTATAATATTAGTCTTGAAACAGAATTAATGTACATAAAATAAATGAAGAAAGAAGCAGCATTGTAAATGGATTCCAGCCATTACAGAGATGTTGATTGCATGAAAGCATGTGGGTCGCCTGAAATTCTCAATTGAAGAAGGAGTTATGGAACAATATGAGGTATATAAAGGGTACTGGAATTAAGGCCATGCCCAGAATAACATATAATAACAAGAGTTGGGTGAGAATAAGGTCAAGCACATAAATAATGATACTGTGTTCCTTGACAGACTAATTCATATGCTGTATTACTCATTATGATTAAAATGAACTGCATGCAAGAGCTGATATTTAGAAGTCCATTAAGCAAAATAGAAACCACATATGTATATATTGCTCCTGTATGTGTGTGTGTTTGAAGCAGTAGGCGTCTGTGTTTGGGATGGGAGGCACGGTGGGGTGTCATTGGTGTCTTAGCCATTGTCCCACTGGCTCTTTGGATGGCTTCCACTCCAAGTCACCACCTCATCTGACAGCTGTGCTGTTCTAGGCTCAAGGCACTGGATGTGTGGTGAATAATACCTACGTCTCTTAGGAAATGTTCTTGGAATTATATCACGTTTTGCTCAAGGTATATAAATAGAACTTAATAACATGTAGTATTACCTCGCTGGCTTCCATAGAAGTTAGGATGTGTGGTGTTTTAGCTGTGTGCACCTGATGATGGTTTATGACTAAGACTAGGTGACTCTCATTATTTGCATAGTTAAGTTTTATAAAGTGGCCATAAACCCTGAATTAGCAAATGTGAAACCATTACTACCAGGATAAATACAAGGGTAGGTTTCTGTGAGCCTCTGGCCACCTTTTCTTCAGTCCATTAATACAAAACCTGGATTTGTGTGTGTTGCTGATTTAAGATACCTTATTTAATATACAGTGTTGAATGAGTGACTTGAATTCACTGAGGAGCTTACCACAACTGACGTCCAAAGTAAGCATATCTAAAATGCATTTTCTTTGTGGGGCACATACATGGAAACACTAGACATCACTTTAACACTAAACTGGGGAGCCATTTTGAATAATGAAATCATCAACAAAAAGCACAAAAATTACCAAAAAAAGTGCCGCTAAATGGGACACAAAAAAGGCACTTCATTAGAGCATGAGAGCTTAACAGGAGGATGGAGTGTCAACTGGGCCTCCGATGGGAATGTGTGCTTTGGGCTACTCAAATTTTAACCACTCTGAGCATATTTATGGATGGCTAGAGAAGTGCTGTGAATATTGATTTGGGGGTTATAGATAAATTGCACCAGGAGACTAATTTGCAAATATAGAACCTGTGAATGGTGAGAATTGACTGTAATTCCTAGAAAATTGATAGTGAGATGCATAAGGAGATTCAACTAATACACCTTTGGAAGATACCCCATGCCAGGGGTGTCCACCAGTTAACTTTCATGTTATACAAGGGAGGATCTTTTCCTTGTTTAGCGCAGATAAAACTGAGACTCAAGGAAATGGAGTAACTTGCCCAGGATCACATGCATAATTAATGGTAATGGCAGGAATGCAAAAACGTGCATCTTTTGCTTACTCTTTTTGCTATTACAGGGATGCTTCTAAGAGCCTGTGTAAAAGAACAAAAAAGCAGCCCCAAGTCAACAGGAAAGCCCTCAAACACAACACTCTTTTTCGGTGTTAACTTAAGTATGTGGAAAACGTTAAAATCCTCCCCCACATTATTTGCAAATAAAAATGAGGATGTGATAAAGACAATACACCCGGGCATAAAAGTGCTTTCCCCTTTTATGGTAGGAAGTGGAGAATCGAGTGCTATATGGATTTATGCTGTTTTTCTATGGAAAGAAAAGATGGAACGATACACGAACTCTATGATCTCCAACTGCAAGGAGCGTCATATGCATAGACTACGTAACGAAACCACGGATCTGGAATTTAGTGGCCACCCTTGCTGACACACAACAGTGTTTTATGGAGAGGGTTTCTAAACATCAATTTTCTGCACAACAGGGGAAAATTAATTAGTATAAAAGTTTCCCCAACACTTTATTAAAGTATATAAATCCCTGTAAGGTGAAAAAGTCAATGATTATGTGTACATTCTGTTCATTTTTATTTTCTCTCTTTTTAGGAATCTTGATTCACTAAAAGGTTATTAGCCCAAATTAAACCCCTTCATTCCTCAGGAGAGGGAACTAAGATCCAGAAGTATGAGAGAATTTTCTTTTCAATTGCCAGATAATAGCCTAGAAAATCCAGAAAGGTAAGCGCAGGCGCACTGCTATTATATTTAGGTCCTGAAAAAAGTACAAAGGGAGATTCCCAGTTGTGAAAGAGTTTCACTGTGCACTGGTCACCACTCAGCCCACTGCATCTGGCCTGACAAGTCCATCACAGGCCCTGAGTGTCAGGGTTTTGAGAGAAAAACAGTTTCAACAGAGGGATCCAGGAGGCCAGAAGAGGGCAAGACAAACATGGGACCTTCTTAGGTTTTAATGCTATTTACCTTATTGAGTATTGGACTTACTTGGGGCTTGATAGTCCTTTTTTTCTCGTCTATTTCTCCCTTTTGGAGTGGGAATAGATCTATGCTATGCCTGTTCTGCCACTGTATTTTGGAAGCACATAATTTGTTTGATTTCACAGGCTCACAGCTGGAGAGCAGTTTTCTCCATGATAAATCATGTTTTGAGTTTCACACATATCTGATTTAGGTGTGACGATGGGCTTTAGACTTTTGAGTTGCTCTTGGAGTAAGGTAAGACATTGAAGACAGATTGAAATATATTGAAATATATTCTGCCTTTGAAAAGAACACAAATTTTAGGGGGCAAAGACAAAATACTAGCTTTTGAATGTTTCTCGTCTAAAATGTGTATACCAAATCATAATAGCCAATGTGATAATATTAAAAGATAGGACCTTTAAGGGGCTGTCAGGGCATGAGGATTCCCCTTGTGAATAGAATTAAGCACTGATAAGTGAAGCTTCACAGAGCATTTTTGTCCCCTTTACCCGTCGGCCCTGTGAAGACCTATTAAGAATGTCTGCACCACATTCTTGCACCTACATCTTTGACTTCCTAACCTCCAGAACTGTGATAAGTAGATTTCTCACTTTTACAGTTACCTAGTTTGGGGTATTTTGTTATAGCAGCACAAATGCGCTAAAACACGGACTTTAAGATATTAAAAAACTCATCACAATTTCATTTTCTTCTTGACCCCTGGGGCCTCATTGAAGCCAAAACAAAATTAAGTCTATTTTAATATTCTTTATATGCTATACATTTGCCATTGCTCAGACCAAGCAGATTGCAGATTTTCATCTTTATGAATTAGCTGTCAGCCAGCACATGTCAATACATGTTTTATCTGGAGGTGCAATGTCAACTCAAATCAAAAACATTTTTGAGACAAAATCCACTGGTTCCATGTTTTCCATCTTTTATTCATCCATCAATATATTAAATACAATCACATTAATCCACGTGTTTTGTAATGTATCATTTTCCTCTCCTGACTGTTACTGGCTCAGCCTGTATTGCTCTCCCTTATTTGGTCCCTCAATATAGAGCTCCATAACTGCAGACTTCTCTGTATTCTCAATTTTGTTAGATTTCATTAATAAATGAATGAATGAACTCTGATTCTTTTTCTTGGAAACATATATTACACCTTATTGCAGAATTTTAAAAAGAATCGTTCATTGTCTACTTCTTCCTGATCTCAGGGTACAGAGGAGGGGCTGATGCCCTTTCTTGCTTGTTCTAGATTATTTTTTCTCTTCAAATATTCTCTATTTTGCTTGATCACTTCCAGTTTTCCTTGAACAAGTTGGCACCTTGTTCACAGTAATTTTCTCTATTTCTAGATTCTATGGCCATCCATCCAGAAACAATTCAATTCTCAATATTAAGATTTTGCTTGTCAAGTGAGCTTTAGACTCTCACTTGGCAATCCACTCTCACAAATTCAAACTTGTGACTCCCTATAATGCAGCCTCCAAATACGCCTTTAAATATCACTCATCCAGTCATTCCACTGACTCCTATATCACCCAACTTCATGGTCAACAACTCTTGGCCAGGAATTGAAACCTCTACAATTTTCTCCCCACCTGCCTATTTTTTTTTTTTTTCAGTTTATCATTATCCTGCTTGGGTTCCATGGTCCATGATTTCAAGGATATTCTTGTATATATTTTAAACTTTCTTGTGCCTGTGTTATTCTTATTGCGCTTATCATGCACAACAGCAACTTATGATCATTAACCCAAATGATCATAAAATAGCATGTCTTTACCCCAGGAGCTGAGCAATACTAGATGATTTCATACATGAAGTTGTCTTAGCCTTATAACAACACATCATCACTCACAAGCCTTCGATAATGCCCATCTACTTCACTCATCATAAAATGTCTAATCTTCTTTTCTCCTCTCTGTTCATATTTGTATACATACTCCTCTGTCACTCCTTCTGGTTGTTTTTGCTATGTACTTGTCAAAGAAAATAGAAGTTATCAGATTAGATTACCAGGGCATATTTTAATACTGAAATGTGCAGACATACTGATACTTACACTCTCATGAAATGATAAAAAATAAATCCTTTAATATTTACTTTGAAATTCACATTGTGTTGTCTCCATAGTAAAACCACAGTATTAATTTTTCCTCATTTATTTTGCATACTCAATCTTTCATTATCAACTAAAATCATTGTTCAATTATCAACGATTCTCATTGTTCTTTATTTAATTTACTGTACATTTTAATTGAAATAATGAAATTTATTTACTCTTTCTTTTTCTACCCTCTTAGAGCATGGAGAAGACAGATGCACACTCATAGGATGGAAGATAACTTCCTCTCTGAGACAACCAGTGTAGCATAGCCTGTCACGTGTTACCAACCAGAAAGTGAAGCAAACAAAAATTAGACTATTTTTATTTTTATCAACTCCTGATACTGTGATTTGTCTCTTGTGAACAACTAACATTAGTTTCACACATACAGAAACTCTTCACTTGAAGTAGTATCATGCTTTAAGAAAAAATTAAATATAGGGAATGCAGTCAGGTGGCATAGTAAGGGACATAATATTTATGTTTATAAAATTGAAAATATATACCATGAAATAACAAGATTGTCAAACTACCTTTTGTAAGAATTCAGAAGGCAGGCAACATCTAAATTATGTCTGTAACTTTACAAGAGAAGGTTACAAAATACATTGATGTTAATAATTCTGGATGTTTCTACTCACCTATAGCAAGACATTAAAAGAAAGAGATGAGCTTGAGGGAAGAAATGCCTACATTTTCAACAACAAAAAAAAAATTGCTAGGAAGAAAAAATCCAGAAATACGGAGACATGAGGGTTGGATAGCTTGTCTGCTTCCTGATTCTGAGCAGTAGCAGGGAAGATAGAGGACATCTGGACCCGGGAATGCTATATTAAGACTTGGCACTGAGAAGGTTCAAAAGTAGCCTGGGGGTCAATAGACAGCAAGTAGTTTGTCTGATCAGAGAGCCACGGGCCACAGGAAGTGGGAGGTTGGACCATAATGCAAATGGAATCAGGACTTATTCAAAGAAAAATTCTTCTCTGTAAGAAAACATATCTCATAATTATTCTCATTAATATTTCATATCTGCTATGGAATAAACCTGTGGTTCTTCTAGAATTACATTTTCAATGAAATTTTTATGTGGTTATTCTGTTCCTATACCAAAACTATACATTGAATATGTTATTACAAGGAGTAAAAATTTTTTTTGCCTTTTAGAGGACAGTTTATTAAACCATAGTCAGCCACATCTGGTTCTGAGGGAGCCCACCAGAGCATCACTAGAACACTGAGCAGTTTGAAGTAACTAGGCAGGAGCTAGAATTGTCTTCTTGGCGTGTTAGTGAAGATGTCCTGTGTCTGAAGGAAAGCTGCAGGCTGAGGAGGTTGATGGTCAGTGGAATAGACTCTAGCAAGGAAAGTGAGCTAACCACCTTAGCACCGAGCTCGCATTTGCTAGCGTGTGTTGGTTGAAGAGATGGGGCAAATTCACTGCATTTCCCAACCTGGAAGCTTCATTTTCCATTCTGCTTGCAGCACTGTGGGCCTATGGGATTTGGGAGTAACAGTCGACTGTGAGCAGAATGTGAGTAGAATGTATAACACAGTGTACGCCTTTTCTGGGTCCTTTCTGATGTAAATAGCTCCTGAGTTACAGATACAGACTAAGATATGAAAGGGAAAGGACCTCTGCATTGGCTTCACTCTTCCACAGCAGGGCTTCTGCTCACAGCTACCAGGCATCCCACACTGCTGAAATTTGGGGGTTTATCTGTTACAACAATCATCACTTTGAAATATAATTCAACTAATATATATTTACTTATTTTAAAGAATGAAATGATAGTATAGCAGTAGCCAGCTCCTGCTTCTCTAATTCTCCAGATGCCAAAACTCAATGTTATATTTTAAGTTCACCCAAAATTTATGCACATATGTTTACGTTGCAGGCTTGCACTACCATTTCAAAATAATAATTTCTAGGCTTTGTACTGTTGTCTCGATCATGCATATGTTTGTATGTATCTCAATATTATGGTTATGTGTATGAAACACGCCAAAGAATGTCAATAAATATAAGTGTATATATGTTTTTCATGTATAATATCATTGCATTATTGTATACTAATATAAATATTATATGTACTATATTTAATAAGTATATTTACATATGCTCACACATAAGTTATTTTCTCTGTGTTTTAAGAGGATATGTTATAATTGATGAGTGAAGACATATTTGGTATTTGCATTTTTGTTATTATGCAAAGACACTTCACAGGAGCTAAAAGGTCTACAATACTACTTAATACCTTCTTTAAAGCTAAATAAAATAAACCCTTCAGAAATTAAAGTTTCTTACACATTTTTGGTAATTTCATTTTGTACTTTTTTGAAATGAGTCATCCATCTGCTTTACACAAGTTATATTTCTTGTTTCTCTATAATCTCCCTAGAAATAAAGGGTTAATAGATAGTGCTCTAAGTTTTCCTGTAGCTCAAGGACCCTTGAGCATTTTTAAGTGTAGCTTAAATTGTCTTCGTATTACAAACTCAAGAAATTCTTAGAAGGGTGCCTGTACACATGAAGGATAAAGAGTGTCCAGCTAAGAGCTGTTTTCAGACCAACCACTGTGTAAGTTGACGCCCATAACCACATGGGTCGAGTCAAGAGACAATACAGGTTAACATGAAAAGAGAAGCTGTCATCTCTTTTTATCAAGCTTACCCTGAAATTCTGTTAGATGTTTTCTTACTTTTATTACCTTGTTCATCTTTGTGTTACTGTAAGTGCCTTGGAAGAGCTGAAAGTGGTGTTGCCTCAGCTACAGCACTAAACACCTGACTCGCAGCCATATGATATAGTCTTTGACCAAGAAATCTTTGCAAAAGCACAGTCATTTTTGAAAACTCAACATCATTGGATTGACAAGATATATTCAGTGTAAAGTAATTAAGTCAGAGAACTGATGAAATTACTAAAATATACATATGAATTGTATAAATTTGACTAATTTTTGAAAAATAGAATTGTTACAGAATGATCACACAATTGAAATATACAGGAAATATACCATGACTGTATTTCCTTCCTTCACATATCATCAGTCTGTACTCATGCTAATGCTGTCTAAATACATTTTGTATATTTAGTACAAAATAGAACAATAAAAACACTGTTCAGAACATTTTAACACTGTAATACATTGCGTCTACTTAAGGCCTTATCATGACTTCTATATCAGCATGGTAAAGTGCTTTTTAATAGACATCAGGAGTTGATTTATTGTATTGTTGATTGTTTAGACTTTAAAAATGATGAAGAAAGCATTAATAATACAGATAAATAGTGTCATGTCTATAGCTGTTATATTATGAATAGCACAAAAATTAGAGAAAATATTCTTCCAGTATTTGAAACTATTACCTTATTCAGCAAAGAAATTGTTGTTCACGTTATTAACCAATTAGTGAAGTTCTGACATACTATTTTAATCTTACTTTTATCTTATTAATATAAATGACAATATCAACCAACATGTCTATACCACAGTCACGCTTACTAGTTAGGGGCACCCATAGGTTGACCGTGGATATAAAAGTTCAGCAAAGTCACTGAAATAATTTCTTGAGAATAAATCAGCTAAGTGTAATTTATAGTGAATACTGCATCTTTCATTATTACTTGTTAAATTATCTGCTATACAAGTTTTCTAGCAATAAAATTTGCATAAACTTATATGTATACACACTTTTGGGAGAGATTTCCAGTTGTGTTCATTGGATATTATTTCCTCTATTATAAGTATGCTTCCTTTCTTTGTTTTATTTATTTATTTATTTCAGAATATTACAAGGATACCCATGTTGTGGTTACATAATTTGCTTTTGTACATTTAAGTCAAAGTTATAATTGTGCCTTTCACCTGGTAAGTGTGCATGGTACCAGTTAGGTATGAATTTATCCAACCTCTCTCTCCCCACTAACTTGATTTTCATTGATATTTGCTTTAACACATGCACATAAAAGTTGATCAACTTAGCCTGGATCGAGTACACACAGTGTTTTTTTTTTCCATTCTTGTGATATCTTACTTAGAAGAAGGATCTCCAGTTCCATCCAGGTTGTTACAAAAGATACTAGATCACCATTTTCTTTATGGCTGAGTAGCACTCCATGGTATCCATTTACCATATTTGATTAATCCACTCGTTCACTGATAAGCATTTGGTTGTTTTCACATCTTTGCAATTGTGGATCATGGTACTATAAACATCCAAGTGCAAGTCTTTTTCTTACAAAATGTTTTTTATTCCTTTGGATAAATATTGGGCAGTGGGATTGCTGGAGCAGACAGTAGATCTACTTTAGTAATTGAGGTATCTCCATACCAGACATGCACTACGTGTACTTATCAGTATAATAGGCCTAGTTTTCCTTATGTTGGGTGGTTCCCACCTGAGGGACTGTAAACTGTACAATAGCCCGAGTTCCTATGTTGGCCACATCTGTATGTTGACCACTCCAAACTGGTCAACATACAGATGTGGCCAACATGGGAAACTAGGGCTATTGTACTGATTTGTACATGTGGTGCATGTCCAGTCTATGAAAATTAGGTCAGTTTAAGAAGGTGGACATTGTTAAGAGGTAGTCAGTTATGGCATTTCTACTGTATGCAAAAGTTTGAGTCATACAGGATTTCACAATAAAATGCTTTTACATGTACATATGAATAATATTTTTGACATTTTATTAACATAATAATTCTATATGTATTGTTGAATGTTTTATGATCAATTTTTCAAATAAAGAGGTAAGGAAATCTTTTAAAATATTTCCAAGATCACATGTCTAAGTGCTAGAGTCATGAACGGATTCACCTGTTTCTGGAATCTTTTTCAGTTATGTGGTACCACAATATGCATCCCTAAAATTTTTTATTGATATGGTTCAGCACATCTGAATACATGCATATATTTTACATACACTTATAGCCACTATTTATTAAATACTTATTATATGTGATGTGCTCACTTATTTCCTTTTGTAATTGCTCTTAATGCTAATGTGACTTTAAAAAGAACATATTTTTAGCTATCATATTTTATCTTACACAAAAGGAAACTGAAGCAGAGATGGCCAAACTCCAGTACTATGCTCTGCAAAAGACACCCAAATATAAGGCATATTAGCTTGTTTAAAATAAATATTTTATTTGCTGTTAGGTATAGTGAAAAATAAAACTAACTTTCAAAAAGACAGTAGGAAATAGCAAAAAGCAATGAGAAAATATTTAACACTTTCATTTCCATAAGAGTTAATAATCATTGTGACTCAGTTTTCAAATACATTGATATTATGCTTCATATAATGGAAAACAACAAGCAAGTATAGAAAGCTATCTTTCTCACGAAACATAATATATCACTGGTGTGTGTTTCCTAACAAGGTTTGGATCAGATAAAGACACCACAGAGATAAACTCACTATCTGTTCAAATGCCATGGTACAGAATTAGCGAACACGTGCTTGCACATTCTTAATGAGTATAATATTCATTAGAATATATATTTTCAGGTTTCCTTACTCAAATATTTCTATCTCTATATATTTTTATAGAAGACATCTCATTAGTCTTGATCTTCTATAAGTCTGCTACCAGATTTACTTTGGGGCAGAGCAAACATTTCATAATTGGCAAACTTTTGTAAGAAATTTTTCCATTGAAATTGGAATTTGTAAATTTCCTATTGTAAAAAAAGTTTGATTCAACATATAAGCATGGAATTGTCTTATAATAACAAGACAAATAAGTATTTGGCTAAATACAATTTGCAGAAACGAACACTGGTTGAACATCAGTGTGCTAAAACACTTCCCCAAATAATTACACCTGCTTTTATCATTGCAGCAGAGCTCATTTTTATAAAGGATTTGATGATATCTTCCATCTGGCCAATGATCTCAATATGCTGTGCTCTGTTCATTCCTTCTATGTTTCGTGGTAGCCAGAGCCATCTATTTCTCCCTCTTTATTCAAATGGAATAAATATATTTAATTTATATGCTATAAAGAGGGAATAAATTCATTATAGAAAAACAATCATAGGAATAAATTTTACTTATTGCATTTTAAAAAATAGCTAGAGATTGCTATCAAAACTTGAAAAACAATCAGCGACAAAAAATAGTACTTTCTGACTTAAGCGTTTGATATAATTATTGAAATCATTTCTGCATCTTAATTATTACTCTACATTAAAATTAGTCTCAGCAGAGTATTATTTTGTTTGTACCTGTGTGCATGTATCTTGACCTTGGCCAAGTTCAAATCAAAATTCAAAATTGAAGCAGCACCTGTGGCTCAGGGAGTAGGGTACTAGCCCCGGCCAAACTGCAACAACAACAACAAAAATTCAAAATTGAAGTGGTAGTTACTTCTTTCTTTATTTACCTCTGAATGGTTTATTTCAATAAATGTTTTCAAGAAAATGACAGAGTTGCAATATTGATTGCAAAAAGGTACCATATTATTGTCCTTCTGACTTATTTTGAGATGGAGAAACAGTGTTATAGGACATAAAAATTGATAAAACTTTTCCTGAGAGGCACTATCAATTAAAAAGGGTGATTCATATTGAGATTAAAATTTCACAGAATAGCATGCTTATTCTGTTTGAAAAATGTGGTAGAATTTACTGAATTAAGTTATAAATGCGTGTGCAACATAGATTATATATTAGGTTGAATCATAGGACACTGCCAACATTTAATTTTTGAATTATATAAACTATATGGATTGATATAAATTATATTTTACATATTATTATATTTGTCTATTAAGCTTATATAAATCATAATAAAAATATGTTCATACATTAAACAAATATGAACATTTGCCTTGAGTTTGAAACTACATTGTCAGGATTAAAAATTAATAGTAACAACCATTAATAATATTTACATACATGACATTCTTATAATAAAGATTTGATCTCTAAGGAATAATTATCATATATTTAATATATTAATCCATTGATAATTAAAATTTTATGAACATATACAAATACTTAGTTTGACTACATTATAATAATGCTTCTTGACTGCTAATGCACACTATTCAATATCTTTTTAAGTTCATCAATCAATGTTAATTCCAACTTATTTTGATAAGCTAAATATGTGGAAAAAACCAACAAACTCAGATTAATATTCCTTTGTGCATATGTTATAATATGGGTAATTCTTAACTTTTTGATAATGTCAATGAAAAGGTTGCCAAAATACACACTTCTGTGGTTTTAGAATTATTATATAACACTGAGAACTTCCAATAATTGTTAGCTGCTTTTCCTTACAAAAAAATACATATCCACTGAATGTAACAGAGGGAGAATATTTGTAACAAGACAGAGAAAGAGTTAAAAGAGGAAATTCCTATTCAACATCATGATCACCTAGATTATTTCCAGTTTCTACCATTTAAAAGTGAGTTTGTTCTTAGAAAAAATTGTTCTGTCATTCCAATTTTCAATGTCTTTAAGTATAAAATGGCAAAGTTAATTGGGCTAATTCAAGAAGTTCCTGAGATAATTCATATGAAAGCACTTTGTAAGGGACATAGCAGATGAGAAATATTCTGTAATCAGTAGCTCACAATCCTTGTTATTATCACAAAGGCTGGATAAACAATTTGCAAGTCCCAGTCCAGCGTGCAAACACAGAGCCCCCTTATTCAAAAAGCAAGGAGAGAAGTGTTGCCGTAAACACTAAAATAAATCATTTCTATTTCATAGCATCTTTGTTTTTCTTTATTACAAATCCCACTTGAATATCTGTGCATGCTTCATCCCCCCCTAAAAAAACTTCAGTATATACATAATTTGAAAATATCTTGATACTGAATATTACTCAAAGAAACTTAATTGCTATCCAGATCCACTGTTAACAGCTGTGTATTTTCATCATTTGAAATCCAAATATACAAAGGATTATGATTACTTTATCCCATGTTTTTAGAGCAGGACATGTGTCATTGATCACTGTGTATTTTTGTTTTCATTCTATTTTGTTTGCTTGCATATGGTCCTAAAGAATTTTTCTATCTAAGATTCCTGAGCTGGATGATAGGTATGTGCCGCCAGTCTGGTGTCTTCTTCATCTTCAGGCTCCAACTCCTGACTGTAGACTAGTGTTCATCTGTTCTTTCCATTTTCCTTTGCGAGACTATACTTGTGTTTTTCTTTCATGTAGAAATGTACTTGTGTATACATTGGTTTTATATTAGTATTGAGTATTTTGGATGCTTTTTTTTCTATTCTTGAAATACTTTTACTAAAAAGAATGTTTCTACTCCCTCCGGGTAAAACCAAAATATGTAAAATGTCCATCTTTCATAAGGGCTAAATAGTACTCCATGCTACACACATACCACAGTTTGCTAATCCATTCATGGGTTGACAGACACTTGGGTTGCTTCCAGTCTGGGCAATGGTGAATTGAGCTGCAATGAACATTCTAGTACAAATGTATTTGTGGCAAAATGTTTTCTTTTCCTTCTGGTTAGGTACCTAGTAATGGGATTGTAAGATCAAATGGAGGTCAATTTTAAGTTCTTTGAGAATTCTCCATAGTTCTTTCTATAGAGCTTGTATTAACTTACAATCCATCTGGCAGTGCTAAAGTTTTCCCTTCTCTCCAATTCCGGCTTCTACAGCTTCAGGATTTTGTGATGTGGGCTAATCTTACTGGATTTAGGAGATATCTCAGAGTGGTTTCGATTTGCATTTCTCTTATGGTTAAGAACAATGAGCATTCTTTTCATGTGTCTGTTGGCCATTCATCTGTCATCTTCACTGTGGAATAGAATAGAGACCCTAGAGATGAACCCAGGCACGTATCATCATCGTATCCTTGAGAAACCAAACAAAAACATGCACTGGGGAAAAGAATCCCTATTTAACAAACAGTTCTGGGAGAACTGGTCAGCCACATGGAGAAGACTGAAGTTGGACCTGCACTTCTCACCACTGACAAAAATTGACCCTCACTGGATAAAAGGTTTAAATTTAAGACATGAAACAATAAAAATTCTAGAAGAAAATGTGGGGGAAACTCTTGACAAAATCAGCCTGGGGAAAGATTTGATGAAGGAGAACCCCCTGATATTGCAGCAAAAGCAAAAATAAATAACTGGAATATGATTAACCTAAAAAGCTTGTACCTGGCTTAGGGTACCACAGCTAATGCAAACAGGCAGCCTTCAGCAGGGGGAAGATACATACTTACTACACATCTGACAAAGGTCTGATAAGTAGACTTTACAGAGAACTCAAATCAATCAATAAGAAAAGAGCAAACAACCCCATGTAGAAGGAGGCAAGAGACCTGGGCATTAGATTCTTACCGGAGTGTGAACTCTATGGAAATTTGAACATGGAGGGTATCGAGGTTGTGCACTCTCATGAGAAACTGAGAGTTTCTCCCAACCCCTATCTCAGTCTGTGGGAAAACTATCTTCCATAAAACATGTCTCTGGTACCACAAAATGTGGGGACCACTACTGTACATATGGCTTCCTATGATTAAGCTACCCAACACTATTCCAGACAACTGTTTTGTCTATGAATGACAGAGAGGAAGAAACACACAGTATCACACCCAGAAGGGCAATGATGGCTTGTGAGGGATTTCCCATCAGAACAAAAAAAGGACATGTCAACCTCCGATTAACATTTAGAAAATATAAAGGAACCCTATTGTCCAAATGGTGTAATTTCACCAAAAGTTTACCAAAAAAGTTAAAGTTAGTGTATAATGTACATGTTCATTATAACTTTAAAAGTGTGAGTGTGAATTCAGCTGAAAATCTTAGCATTTCAGACTGTGTACAACTCCCATATACTTCTTTTTTCTTCCTCTTCCTTTTACATAAAACCATATGTATAATTCAGCCTCTGCAATTTTCTGTTTCCATCTCTTTAAAGCAATTACAAACACTTGTGAAGCAATTTGTGTGCAGAATTCTTTCAGAAGTCTGTGATTTTTCCCATGATTTTTTAAAGTTGTCCATCTCACACTTACTTTGGAAGCCTATTTTAAGCATCTCACCTTTATAGAGTTGTTTGCAAGACATAAAACTTTTAGTTTTCATAGAAACAACCTTCTTTATTTTCATACTCTTATTTTTGTAAGTTTAAATGATATTTAAATAAATTTTGTGAGTGAAAAAACAAAAACAACTGGTATAAACAGATTTAGGGATAAACACATCTGATACTTGGTGTACATACTATTGAAATGCAGAGAACAGAAGTACCGGGCTGGAGAAATCTGTCAGCCAGAGCACTCAGCAAACAGGGACTTCACCAGAAATGCTTCCTGGAAGGAATGGAAAGCATTGTCTAATCTGCCAAATTCACAAAATGAAGATTATTTAAAAGAAATTTTATTTTGCTCTTATCCCTTTTTAAAATTTAGCTTCATTTATTCCAGCTTTGTCAAATTTATCTGTAAATGAGAAGAGAAAGTTGAGAAAGATATGACTTTTCCACACCTATTGAATATGTAATTAAACACTTTTAATCCACATAATGAGATAATATGTTCCTAGTTTATGTAAGGAGCTTATAACCAGTATATATTGTCTAAATATACTACAGGGCAGAACTTTGGTATGAAGCCTAGAAAAAACACATTTAATAATCAATCCTGAGCGTTTGGACTTTAACATGACGACAAAGAAAGATAAATGCTTTTAAACTATGATAGATAAATTATGGAGACTTGTCAGGAAGGACATAGTTAAAAATCTGAGTTTGCACAAAGAGAAAAAACCGGGGGAAATTCCAAAGATTGTTTTCTCCATGACAAGAAATCAGTTTAGTGATTACAAAGTTCCAGTCCTACAACGTGTACTGCTTTCAAACAAGCCAGCTAAAAAATATTAACAATAACTAAGACCAAGACAAGTATAATTTTTATACAAGATGACTTAAGTCTTCTTGAATTAATATTTATATTTTAATATCTCAAAAAGTCAAAAAAAGAGAATATTTCAAGCCTTGCCTTTATTTAATAATAATTGAGCTTATTCTCCTCTCTTACAGGAATCAGCAATCCCTTTCTACACTAGCGTTGCTCTGAAACAACTGCTGATTCAAAGAACAAAATGTTCAGTCTCAGAAATAAATTTAGTGTATAAATTACGTAAAGCAAAAATTTTTAGATTTTATAATCTTGTATCTTCAGTTTTAAAATATGGATCATATAATTTCTTGTTTCAAGGTGCTGGATTTTTTTCCTCAGAATAACACATCTCTAAAATCACACAACAAAAGGGCTGGGTTTTTCATTTGTTGAACATTTTGTTTCTGTATCAGTAAAACCCAGGAAAATGCTCACACATGTTTTATACTTAATCAGTTTTCACTAAATGCATGAATAAGTTCTAAAGACTGATTTCTTGTTATTAATTTATTAGTGATAAAATTAGCAATGACTGTGTGGCATTTCCTTATAGGAATGTGAGTGTCCCATAAAAATGAGGGCACAAAAAAGTGATCATTGAATAATGTGAAAAAGAAAGCAAGCTACAAATAAAATAAACACCTAGAAAAGAATTAAAGAAGTGAAAGATCTCCACAGTGAAGAATATGGACACTGATGAAAGAAATTGAAGGGAACACACACACACAAGAAATGGAAAGAATTCATTCATTCCATGCTCACGGTTTGGAAGAATCAATATTGCTAATGTCCATGCTACCAAAAAAAAAAAAAATGTACAGATTCAATACAATCAGCATCAAAATACCAATGACACAATTCTCAGAAATAGAACAAAAGTTCTAAAACATCAGCAACTACAAAAGACCCAGAACAGCCAAAGCCAACCAAGCAAAAAGGACAAGACTGAAAGAATCTTACTACCTGACTTTGAATTGTACAACAGAGGACAGCAACCAATACAACATGGTACTGACCTAGGAAGAGACACGAATACCAAATAACAGACTTGCAAACCTAAAATAAATTCACACATCTATGGTGAATTCGTATTTGACAATTTTGTCAAGAACATAGATGGGAGAAATAACAGTCTCTTCAGTAAATAGTGTTAGGAAAATGAGATACCCATAAACAAAAGAATAAAATTAGACCATCATGTATAAAAAGCAAATCAAAATGGAGTAAATAATTAAATTTCAGACCTGAAACAGTGAAACCACTGAAAGAAAACATTGTAGGAAAAATGCTCCAGGTCATTGGTTTGAGCAATGATTTCTTGAGTGATATCTCCAAAGTACAGGCAACCAAAGCAAAATTGGACAAACGGGATTGAATCAAGCTGAAAAGCTGCTTGCTCAGCCAAGGAACCAACCAACAAAGTGCAGACAAAACCCGTGAAATGGGAAAAGACATGTGCAAACTACCCATCTGACGAGAGATCGAAAATAAGAATATATGAGGAGCTTCTACAACTCAACAAGAAGAAAGTTAAATAATCTGATTAAATAATGGGCAAAAGTTCTGAATAGACATTTCTCAAAAGACTTACAAATTACCTACAGGCATATGAAAAAAATGCCCAATGTTATCAGAGAAATGCAAATCAAATTTACAAGGAAATATGATCTCACCCCAGTTTTGATGGCTTCTATCCCAAAGATAGGCAATAGAAAATGCTAGCAAGAATATAAACAAAGGAGAATTCTCATACATTGTTTGCAAGAATATAAATTATTGAAACCACTGTGAAGAACGAACAGTATGGAGGTTTCTCAAAAACCAAGAGTAGAACTACTACCTGGGTTAGTTATCCCATTCCTATGTACATCTCCAAAAGAAATCAGTGTATCCAAGACGTGTTCCTCCAATATCTATTGTAGCACTATTCACAATTGCCAAAATATTGAATTAACCTAACACACAAAAAAAAGGATAAATACTTGAGATGATGGATACCCCAATTACCTTAACTGATTATTACACATTGTATGTCTGTGTTAAGACATTATGCACCCTAAAAATATATACAACTAATACGTATCCATATTAATTATAATTTTACTGAATGAAGACACAGAAAGCACCAATAAAATACGTATTTATATTCTCTGATATTTAATGAATTTTTCAACCTAGAGATCCAGGCATTAATTGTTTCTTGGATGATTAGTTCCAAATATTATTTCAACCCTACAGAGGAGAAACTTATTGTCTCTTCCTGTTGATTGTTTCCTTTGCTGCTCAGAAGCTTTTTAGTTTGATTTATTCCCATTGTCTATATTCGTATTTGTTGCCTGTGCTTTTCAAGTCTTAGATACAAAGTCCTCTCCTAGGTGAATGTCATGAAGTGTTTCTTTTATGTTTCCTTCTAGTAGTTTTATAGTTTGGGGTGTTACATTTAGTCTATAATTCATTTTCAGTTCCTTTCTGTATGTACAAAATTAAAACAACAGTTTGATTTGATTCTTCTCCATATGAATATCATATTTCCCCAGTATCATTTAATGAAAAAGAGGACTTTTTCCTAATCTGTATTCCTGACATCTGTAGAAAACCAATCGACTATAAATGCATGAATTTATGTGTGAATCCTATATTCTGTTTCATTGGTCCACATGTTGATTATTGTGCAAATACTATGGTTCTTGGGGTGGTAAGTTGTGTAGAAAAGAAGTAGAACCATCTCCTTTTCAGACAACATGACTTTCTTTTTCTAATTTGGATCCCTTTATTTCTCTATATTTATTACTCTAGCTAAGACTTGCAGTACTACGTTGAATAAAAGTGATGAAATGGGGATCCTTGTCTCAATTCTTAGAAAAAAACCTCAATTTTTTCATATTGTGGGTTTGTCATATATGGATTTAATAAATTTAAGGTATGATTTTTTCTTTTTTTTGCAGTGTTTGGCCAGGGTTGGGTTTGTTTTTTTTTTTTTTTTTTTTTTTT
>NW_003852404.1:15611246-15638626 GCF_000181295.1 Otolemur garnettii | reverse complement strand
TATAGCTTTCATATAAAAAGGTTTAAATTAATTTCATAATAGGTGTGTGTACATTGTATACTTTTTCTTCCATTCCTGTGATACTTTGCTAAGAAGAACATTTTCCAGCTCCATCCAGGGTCGGGTTTGAACCTGCCACCTCTG
Source organism: Otolemur garnettii (assembly GCF_000181295.1). Lineage (NCBI taxonomy): Eukaryota > Metazoa > Chordata > Mammalia > Primates > Galagidae > Otolemur > Otolemur garnettii. Next base: position 15,638,482 of record NW_003852404.1, on the reverse strand, counting down.
GTATATGGGGCCAGCACCCTACTCCTTTGAGCCACAGGCACTGCCCTGGTATGTTTTTTCTATACCTGATGTAATGAGAGTTTTTTATCACTAGAAGATGTTAAATATTATCAAATTCTTTTTTTCCGTCTATTGAGATAATCATATTGGTTTCCTCCTTAATTTTGTTTATGTGATTTATGACGTTTATTGAATGAGAGGAGGACCATTGCTGCATGCCTGAAATAGCTCACACTTGATCATGTTTTCTTTTTGACGAGCTGTTACATTGTTTGCTTGTGTTTGATGAAGCTTTTTACATCTAATTTCATTAGAAACATTGTCTCATAGTTTTCCTTTTATACTATATCTTTATCAGGTTTTGGCATGAAGGTAATGCTGGCCCAGTAGAAAGAATAAGAATATCTGCTTCTTCAATACTCTGGATTATCTTGACAAACAATTGTTGTTAATTATTCTTGAAAAGTTTGGTTGAATGTAGCACTAAAACCATCAGGTCTGGGAATTTTCTTGGGTAGGTGGGTTTTTGTTTTGTTTTGTTTCTGATTCTAGCCTCTATCTAAAAATTAGTGGTTTGTTCAGGTTTACTGTTTATTTTTGTTCAACCATGATAGGTGATGTGTCCAGGAATTTATCCATTTATCTTGGTTTATGAATTTCTTGGCCTATATTCCATCATAATAGTCTCTACTGAGTCTTTATGTTTCTGTGCTATCCCTTGTAAAGTCTCTTTTTTAGATTTTTCTTTTATTTATTGGTTTTGATCTTTTGCGTATGGATATCCTCTTCCTTCCTTGACAATTCATAGATTTCCTTTTCTCTGGAATGTTTTAATAGAGAATTATTTTGTTCCTTTGAATGTTTTCTGTTTCCTCACTTTTACCTGATTCTTTCCTCACTCCAATAGTGATATTTGAGCATCTGGTATGACAGGTGCTTCTCTCACTTTTATGGAGTATATTTTGTATGAAAAACCCTTTTAATACATCCCTTGAATGGGATGCTTTGGCTTTTATCCTGGCTGGGTACAGGAACGTATTTTCCTTATTATGTCTTCTGCTGTCTTTTGCTGTCAGTGGTGTCTGAAACCTTCCCAGTGGCCAAGCCTGTTCTTGCTTGTCAAGGCTATGGCATAGCCTTGGTGTGGACAAGGATGTTGGGCAGAGCAGTTTTCAGGCCCCTGGGTGGTGTGTGCAGGTTCTGGCAGGGGCAGTAGCAATCCCTTGTTAAGCTGGTCCTTGGACACATGAGTGGTAGATATGGGCTCTGGTAGTGGTCGTCATGATAGTGGCTAGTTACAGTTGTACTAGTATTTGTGGTTCTGAGTGGTGCGTGCTGACATGTGGTGGCCCTAACACTGGAGAGGGAAGTTTCATTATCAGTGGTGGCAGCATTGAGCAGGCAGCTCTCAGACTTTGGAAAATGATTATTTTGGCTCTCTGTGCCCTGTGGAGGAGCCACTCTAGACTGTAGAGTGCTGCAGAGATTCACGTGCCAGAGACACAGATGCACACCACTGGGCTCAACCTGTATCATGATGCTGCAACTGTCTTAATGGCTACTGGGACCAAAGGCAAGATGTGCTCTGGTGTGGGCTGTTCTCTGAAAATGGTGCTGTGCTGTAGCAACCCAGGTCCTGCAGGTTTGGGAGGCCCACAAACCCACTGGGAATTCTCTTGTGGAATATACTGGTGTATGACCTCCAGGTTCAGGGCCTTCCCTGGCTGGGGCTGACCTGCAGCTAGGACTGCAAGCATCTATTGGGATGATGAGGACAGCTGAGGATCTGTTGTGCTTTCTCCTGTGAGGAGGAGTTCCTCACAGGAGCACGCCAATCCCAGCGGTCTGTTTAGCTTCCCTGTCTGTGCTGCCATCTCAAGTTTTCATCTTTTAGAGAATTTTTCACACTTCTTTGCCGAAGGCCAGTGCTCCCTGTTAAATACTCCATTTGACACGTGGTTTTCTATTTGTTATTGCTGTTGTTGTTATGAAGAAGTAGAGTGCTGGGTGGATCTAGTCAGCTGTCTTGATGATATACCAGCTAAAATATATTATTAATAATTTTAAAAGACATCAATTCTTTCCTACAGTAGCGAATTTCAAAATTTAAAAATACATAAAATGCCTGCATTTAATTTTTCTGTTCTAAGAACTAAGTTATGATATATTTTAACTAATAATTAATGTTAAACGCAATTAAAATGAAACCCATGACTGAAGAATTTCTCATAAGTGACCTTAACATTGCTTGACTTACGAACATCAGCAAAATGTAAATTGAGCTATTTGTTTAACTCTATATATTAAGGAAATTAAACTGAAGACAAATGAGTCAGATGCCAATAACTAACTTACACCTAGATAACTAGTAACTTTCCACAGGATAAATCAGCTACGGCAGGTATGTAACTTTAGCAAATTATTTATTTTCTCTAATTTACTTCCATGATCATAAGTGTCGCTCCCACTTGTGATTTCTTAGCAGAGTCTCCAACCCTTTTCTCATTTGGAGCTGCTAGATTCATGAATCACTATTTGCTCAAATAAATTCTTTCATTTTCTTATGCCTCAGTTTACATTTAATGATGATATTTTTTACAGATAAATATTAGATAATTGATTTTTATTTGGCAATTCCAAATGACATGCTCATTATATACCAATTTAATTTTATTTTTTGATAACATCTAGAGCTTTATATTATCTTCCCACAAAATTTAATCCTATTATCATTTTAATATATTATTTTGTTATTATGACTTAGTGGAGGTTAATATCAGAGAGAGTATGAGAGTTTGTGACATTTAATTGACAATTTTTCTAGCAAAAGTCATAGAAAACTTATGGTCAATCATTCACCTAAATTAATTCTAAAATTATTTCTTAAAGCTGTGTAAATTTTATCTCATCTAACAATTGGAATTTGAATTTATCATATTTAATAATTATAATAAATTTGATTGTTTTAAATACTAACTTAAATACTGGATATATTTCTTTATCTATTCTGTACTGCCTTTTCATATATTTATGATTTTTCAAGTGCAGACTTTTTGGGTTCTATAAGCAGCGTAAATTTTAATTTAATTTTCTTTTGCTCTGTTGCTGTCTTAAAATTAATATATCCCTAACATATTAACAAATGCATGTGCTGAAATATGTAACAATACCATTAAGTTATACATGTTTGCAGTTTGTAACTGATCATATTTTCAAATAGTCATGTATTTTTGTAACTTTACTTGTCCTTTTCAGGAATTTTTTATCTTAATGCAAATACCTTTAATGTTCGCTTTCTTTTAAAAAACATAACAAACAGTAATACTTACATGATATCTTTGTGGAACTGTTTTAATAATGTGTAATGTTTACTTTTTGTTTAAGAAATTTTAACTGAATTAGATATTAATTTCAGAAAAATCATCTTTTACCATATATGTTAACTGTCAGATTATTTTCATTTGACCACTATTTATGTGGCATACTATTATTATGTTTTCTAATACCGAATATAATTTACCTGTCTAAACTTTACTTGTTTTGGTGAACTATTCTCGTACTATACTATTTGATTTGATTTAATTTAATAAATATATTTAGCTTCAAAAGTTCTTGTACAAATTCTTCTTTTTTACTTTCTTTGTAAATAATCTTTTACCCTGTGATATGGCTTTTTGAACATGAGGCCACTTAAGTAGGTGTAAACTTTGTTGCAGATTTTTCTTTTGCTTCTATAATATTGCAACATTGCTATAAAATAGTCTATGGATATAAAAAGCAGTGTCAGACCTGGTTAATCCTTGGATGGGAGAAAATGAAGCCTGGAAAATCCCTTTATTAATGTCTTTCAATAATATATACGTGTGTGTGTTTTAACTCCTAATCAATTACTACCATTTCAGAACCATCTCATAGTCACATAAAAGTGACATGTTTCCCCTACTGTTCATATTTCTAATTATTTAATAATTTTGTAGTATTCATTATGTTTTGAATTTTTTACATCATTCAGTTTTACTTATTTGATTATTCAGGGTTAATAATTTCTAAAGCAGCTATTCCAATGCATATTTGTCATATTACTTAAATATTTTTCAAAATATATTTATGCCATTTTTCTTTTGAATTAATTTTCATGCATGTTAAGTTAGTCATTTTTTGGATAACTTTGTTTTATTTGATAATATTTTTCCTAATTTTTACACTTATATATAAACATTTTGATTCCTAGTTGTATTGCTTCTACTCTAATTTAGTAGACTCTGAATCATTTCACTATTAAAATATTTGGTTCAGTTCTTTTAGTTTTTTATTCATATATTTCAGAAGATATAATATAGAGAGAAACATTTTTCTGTTTGGTGGTTGTGTTTTCATTTGTTTTTATTGTTTATTTGTAAGTTGACATGAAAATTCTATTTTCTGAAATAAAAGCTATAAACTGGTTAATATTTATGTTCAGAATTAACATACTGAGTCCTTTGTTAACTTGATACATTTTCCCTTTATTTCTTTTTATTGTTTCCTTGATTTACCATGCATGCTTTATAAACTGCCTTTTCTCTCCTTTTATTCTCTAGTATTGATTTTATGAAACAGATATATCATTAACTATTGGCTTTCTATTCTTGAGTTAAGTAATATTATCTATACTTTGAAATACTAATACACATGGTAATCAAAAAGTTTAAAAGCATCATATGTTACCAGGCATTTGAGAGGCGGTAAAAACAGGATTTTAAATGCCATATTATACCTACATCACAGAAAAGAAAGAATTCCACTTGTGTGTTGCACTAGCACTGAGAGTTCCCATACTGAGCCATAGAACAGTATTTGAGAGTTCAGGAGAAAATGGGCTGAGACGGGACGGGATGAGCTCATTCTAGTACAGTGTATCTGTGTGCTGAGGGTCTCTGTGTTAATTGGCATAATATTTTAAAAGACATCGTCAATAATTTTCATTTGATATAAGTGGCCATTTGGCAACATGATAGTGCTGTAAGAAGCTGAGTAATGGGATCAAAAGGACACACGCCTTAGCTGACTATTACTTCTTATTTAATATACATTAAATAGTCTATTAGTAGGAATCCTTATTAAGAGGCTAAGGTACCATATATAGTGATTGAAAATAGTTTTGCTGCATTGTGTTAGGAAAATTAAAATAAAGTATTATGCATAACAAAATGTACAAATGAAGGGCTGGAAGGATTTGGTCCTATTCTAAACAAGATTAGAGTCACCTGAAAATGATGAAGAACCTAGTCTTCTTGACTGTTAAGGTCAACTTAGCACATGGCCAGAGTTAGATTAAAAGCATAATGGTATTATTTTTACACATGTTTATCTTGTATTCAGATGAAAGTGATGGGAATAGAAATATAAGAATTATATCTATAAATATTATCTTGGATAAAAAAGTTGCATGCAAAAAATAGCCTTCATAGGTTCCAGAATATTCTTTGCTATACTACTTTATTTCCCTCCAACTCCCCAGAAGGGAGTGCTAGGAATTGAAAACGATAAATAATGAAGGTGGGTCATCCATCCAAAGAATATTTTGAAGATATTTTTAAATTGTTAAAAATTATTGTAAATAATTTCTGCAACTATGAATACATTAGTAAATCTACTACTTGGATGTGTAGTGATATTTTGGAGATGGAATGTACTCTAAATTTCTAAGAATATCAGTAAATGCTGGACCGTTAGATCTATTTGACAAAGATGTAATGTTGTATAAAAAAGATCAATTTAAACATAAATTCTCAGCCCCAAATAAATTAAGATAGAAGTCAAGTCGTGTAAAGAACATGTTTGTCACAGATAATCTTAGAGGGAAATGCTTGTGTTGCTTATGTTTGTCACATGTTACTAGATTTCATACTATGAGGATAGATTTCCTCTCATTATGTCAATTGGATTTTAATAAGATGGACAGATGGTGGCAGGTAAACAAATATAAATGAACACAATAATTTCAGAAAGAAATAATTGGTCTAAAAAAATAAAACACAATGATAGAAGATGACAAGGGCATCAGGCCCATTATATTGATCATTGATAAAATGTTGCATCTGATAATATGAGTAAAAAAAACATATATATTTGCTCCCCTGGGGGAAACTCATAATGACTGCTATTGTATTTATATTGTGTTTTAAGTCTATCATATGGGAAAAATTGAGAGAATGATTCCAACATCTAGAATAAAGCAGAGAGAAAGGATGAACTGATGAAGGCTACTAATTGTATCAAATACTCCATTGAAGTCCTCACAATCCTTGGAACTAGAGTTCTTCTAAAATCCCGAATATGGAACTATTTGAAGTATCATAATAAGTAGTAAGGACTGCTATGTACCAAGCCGTTTTGTGATTGCACGTGTTTGATAGTTTTAGCAAATAAACATACAATACCCGGCCAATCTTTTAAATTAGTAATTAATAATTCTGTTCTATAAATAGGTTCCAAATGCTGTGCTAAGAATATGTATACCAAAAATAATTTGTTGCTTATCTGAAATTAACGTCTGACTTGTCATCCTTTCTTTTATTGAATAGGCCTAGGATGGTAAGACATCCTATTATACGATAACAAATAGGTTTTTTAAAATACTGACCTCTGTAACTTAGAATTCACAATCAAAGATCTGAACGTATGTGGAACATTGTAGAAAAAGATTTATTTTTGGAGAAAATAAGACTCTGCAAAAAATATGAAGCTATTGGTGTGCGTTGATGACTTACGTTTGCTTCTCAATAGGGTACGAAAGGAGATATTGTCTATGTTGCTAAAAAGAGAAGCTTCAGTTTCAGCTTATCTGTCTGAAAGAAGTGAAACAGATACATACATAACAGTTCTGAGAAAAGACAGCCTTTCTGCTTCTTGCTAGAAATTCAACAAGGCTAAGGGTCTATAATTTAAAACTGCCCAAAGTGACTTCTTCCGCCCTCAGCTGAAGTTGTAGAAAGCCGAAAAGGGAAGGTTAGAAGTATCAGGGTTAACTTGGCACCTAACAGGAAATTAAAACAAAACAAAAAAGAGCAAGAGGCCTTATTCTTTATTACTTTCTAAAACACGCCAATGGATACTGCATTTGGCAAAGATAAGAGTATCCTCGCCTATGGGCACAATTTATGAGATGACCGACAGGGAACAGGGTGGATAGTTTTGCCTATTATTTCTCAGTGATTGGAGTCAAATACCAAGAAACAAGCCGTAAATTGAGCCCTACAAATCTATGACTAAAAGACAGAAAGTTTGAGTTGGCTCAACTTTTGGATTTGATGATTTAGTGGATTTCCACTATTGGAATTTAATAAAAGAACTGCTCCCCAATTAAAGCTTTGCTCAGCAGTCTAAGGTTTTAAGGCAATTAAAGCCCTAGCATCAAGCTGATGGGATGCGTGATTCTTCCTTCCACAGGCCTGTATAGTCACATCAACAGCGAATGGGTAAACTGCGGACTGGCGCCTTAGAAATGCATCAACAATGAAGTACTTTACTTTCCTGTCCAGTGGAATGTACTACAGGCCCCGTACCAGTGATCTTTGTGTACTCCTTCAACTTGTAGCCTTTTCCTAATTAGAATGTTCATTGTGGTTGCCTTGTTTTTCAATTTACTATCATATTTTTGTGTGGACTCCTGTTTAAATAATCAGATGTGTCAGTGATTGTAGGTTTTTTGAGAGAAAACAATATAGATATTTTAAATTTACATACACCTCATGTCCCTACTCTGGAATGCAATATGACAGTATCTATTAATTTAAATATAAATAAAGGTATAATAGCTAGATTATGCAATTGGTATACAGAATAGTTGCACTGGATTAGAAATTTTTGATAAGTGATGATGATTGTCTATATACAAAAATGTGTGAGTTCTTGTCTCTCTGTAGACAAATTGCAGCAGCCCTTGTTTATGAGATTTCACCATCTGATTTCATAATGTGATTCTACTAATAAGAGATAGGTACATTTTCACCAAGGACGGGGTTAGGAATAGCCACTAGATTACTGAGTTCCTCCCACAGTCACCAGGCCTTTCCTTGGAAGCTGGTGAAGAAGTATTATTATTATGTGACCCAAAGAGCTGAAACCTCATGACTGCAGAGTTCTCGGCAGGCATATTCCCTGCCATCTGAAAGGAGAGTTAAAAGGATATTGGGGAAAAGGAGGGAAAGAACACACAAGAAAGTGCCCTGAAAGCATTTAATAAATGTAAATGCCTGATAGACTATTGTTTTTAATCTGGATGTTACAAAATATTTGTTGGTTATAAACCTAATCAAAAATAAAGTAGGATAAGATAGTGTAAGAGGATAGAATGCTTAAAAGCATCAATATGCATCACATAGAATAAAAATATTGTTCTTATACTTTTACTATTTTTATTATTATTTATTTCAGATTAATATGAGGGTAAAATGATTAGGTTACATTGTTTTTGTTTCTCAAGTAAAGTTCAAGTTATAGTTGAGCCCTTCACCCCAGGGTTACATACTCTTCTTACATGTGCACCTTAGGTGAGAGCTTACCGATCCTGCTCCCTCCACCTCATGTCCCTTCCCTCCTCCCACTAACTCCCATTTGAATTCAGTTGCGTGTTTCTCTCCTGTGGGTGAGTAGTTGTTTATCTATTGGTTTCATCTCAGTATCAAGTACACTGGGTACTTGCCTTCCACTTTTATGATACTTTACTAAGAAGCATTGCTTCAACTCTATCCAGTTAAATACAAAATATGTAATCCTCTATCAGTTTTTAATGCTGAATAGTATTCCATGATGTATATATGGCACAGTATGTCAATCCATTTATGTGCTGATGGGTACTTGAGTTGATTCCACATCTTAATTTATACAGTATAATGTACATATATGGTTTTCCAGAATTGTGATGGAAAATATATTACTTTCCTTTTTTTTTTTTTTTTTTTTTGAGATAGAGTCTCATTTCATTGCCTTTGGTAGAGTGCTGTGGTGTCACAGCTCACAGCAACCTTCAACTCCTGGGCTTAGGCAATTCTCTTCTATCAGCCTTCCAATAGGGATGACAGGTACCACCACAACACCGAGCTAGAAAATATATTTTTAGAGTAATTGTTCAAAACATTTGAAATCCACTGAAGATATTTTAGTTCCTACCATTTATCATTTTAACTTTAAAATTACTCCAATATTTCTTCTACTCTTTAACTTCCTTCTTGATTTTGCTTAATTTAGTACTGTAAATTCTTTATATACGATGAGTTATTTAATTCTCCCAACATCTTTAGAATTACTGTTATTATGCCAAATAGAGCAATGAGAAAATAGAGGCACACACAGTTTAAATAATTTGTGTTAAGTTCACTCAGGTGGTAAAAGACAGTGTGAAGTTTATACTGACATCATACTGACATACAAAACAATATCTGTAAAAGAAGACAATATTACTGAACCAGCAAAACAAACTGTCTTATTAATTGTGGTACATTAGAGTAAAGGTCACATATTCATACTACTGAGATCCCTGGAGCTTTATTGAGCCAGTTTTAGGTCTCATGGGAAAGTGCTATTTTGTGATAATTTCTTATGAACGGTGAGAAATCCTCAAGTTTCTAAACATCTGGGATACATCTTTCAAGTGCTTACTATTTACAATAACCTTAGTAGCACTCTGTTCTTACATACAAAAAATATATTAATTAAAATTACTTCGTTCCAAAAATTATATTCATAATACCTATTCAAAGATCAAAATATCTTTTACAATTAAGACAAATGCTATTTATATCTAAAAATAAAATATTGAACTTAAAGTGGAATTACCTGTATGTGATAACATCTAATTAGTTCTTATTAATAATAGAGTCAGAGGATGAACCAGGTTTCCAAAGGAAAATGTAGGAAGCATAACTATTATCCAATTGCTTTGATCTGTACATGTAATTTAAGCAATTTATAAGTAATATTGCTACTGTGCTTTGCTTTAGAAGAAATAAAGGATAAGAATACTCATAGTAATCCTTGTACTTATGCAACACACCTTATCTATGGTAGGCATTTTATATACTTCACTTCAGAACAATAATAGATGGCCCAAGACCACACTGTACAGTAGCTAAATTAACTTGTATTATAATTCAGATATGCCTGAGTCAACTACAATATGCTACATTTTGGGATATAGTTGAAGATGTCTACACAAGGCAGAGACACAGAAAGTAGTACTTATTTTCAGAAAAAGTAAAAATAGAACTAAGGTAAAATAAGTAGGAAAACATTTATTTGTCTAGGTTAAGAATGTGACAGAGTGTTTAGCCATTAAGTGAACTCCTTTTCACACAAGAGTTTTGTGTGCATGCATCGCATTTTGTGTGTGTGCACCATATATGTTGAGAGAGAATAGGACTGACCTTGAGGGGGTCATAGGAGGTCAGGGAATAAAACCAGGATAACGTTCCAGACTACAGGCAATTTTAACCACACTTGATTGAGTTTCTTTCTGTGCCAATTTGGGAGGCCGTGATAAATCAACAGACTCCAAAGGATTTAGTACTAAAAATGTGGAAGTCTTTTACATGCCTAGATCACCTTATTAAGATCTAATAGCAAAGAGTGATATACAATTTTTGTGAAAGAATGAGTTTGTAAAAAATTTAAATTGCTTTTTACTAGCCTAGCATTTTATGTGGATAGGTGAAGAGAAATCCTTTGCAAGGAAGAAGTTAAGATTTGTCCTCAGGTGTACATATATATTCTCAAGATCATTATATCTGAGTCAAGAAATAAAATATCCCTATATTAGGAAATAATACCCAGAAAGAGCACAGTCCCACCAAAATGTGTTCATCTTTTCTGTGTAATATTTTTCTCTCTTTTTCTGTGATCTTAACTTTTATTCACTATTGATACACTATCTTTAATTCTCCTCTTTAAATATCCTAGATGCTCAGGGACATCAAATTCTAAGGACTCCATTGCAGCTTTAAGTATATTTTACTACTCTGTGACTTGCAGGACATAATTTAAAATTTAACTTTTTAAGTTTTTTTTGGTTCAATAAATTTATTATCCATATTAGAAGTAAAAGAATAATAGAGGAAATCATTTTCCAATGAATTAATAATGTAGAACCACTTTACCAAATTTTTCATCTCTAGGGCTCAACTGAGCAAGAAAGGCCAAGGAAAATTCAAGGGTACAATGGTTTTTCCAATGACGGTGAAAAACTTGGCATGAACTCCTTGTAGAAATGCTAATTGCCACCCTAATGGGATTATAAGATCAACTGAAAAATAGTAAAATTTTGTCTTTGTTATGCAAATGTATTTCTACAATTATGAGTTTGAGTTTAAATATTATATTCTAATAATGGTAGTATAAGTTTACATTCCTGACCAAAAACATAAATTTAGCTCAAGGACAAAAATTATGCACCAAATCATGCTCTCCCCATGCTGGAATGCAGGTCATTTTAAAATCAATCTGAAGACAGCAATTCTCTGTTAGAATATAAAGTAGGTTCAACAATACATGTAAAGATATTAAATGTAAGGGTCAAGAGCAGAGTATTCTGGAAACATTTGTAGTTAATGTTCAAGCTTATATGAATAGTTGCATATCACGATTAAATGTAAGGAGGAGAAGCTAGTGGTAACAAGTCACTAATGACAAAATAATTGACTTTTGTGGCTACATATTTCATGTTACAAAAAACCAAAAACAATAAACTGTAAACTAAGGGGGATATATTGTACATACAAACAAGGAAAAATTACCCAAAAGATTTATTGATTAAAATATGAATCTGTGAAGTTATTCAGTACAGGAAAGAGAATACTTTCTTAGAAATTGTATATTTTGTGATCTGATGTAAGATAACAGTATGCATTAAAATACATATGAATTCATGTAAACACACATTCATGACAGGGCATTTGAAAATCAATCAAATAAGTGAGAAAAAAGTCTTAAATCAGAAAAGAAAATGAGAGAGAAAATGGATTCACAGATGATATATATGTAGCAATCCCAAATCTTGCTTCTATCTTTTATAACTTGGAACATGGGCATAGAAGGCAAACATGTGGTGCTTTTTACTGGAAGTAAAATCATTCATTTTCCGAGAGTAGATAATGAGAATATTCTTCTTAGTTGTGAGTTTGAATAAAAAGAAGGATGAAAAGTTCTCCTTAAAGATATTTGATTTTTATGACTATCCTTAAATGGGTTTAGAAGTAGAATTTATACCCTCCTGGTCCCTAAAAATCCTGAGTAGTTCATTCAAAAAGACTTCAATTAGATACTGAGTCTATTTTCTGAGGAAAAACAAAGTAAGTGTTGTCTCAAACAAATCACAAAAAAATTCCTTAAAAAGTGTTCCTGAATCATAGAATCCGTTTATAAGTCACGTGGAGAAAGAAACTATCATTAGAGAGATAGAGACAATGTAAACAATCTCTTGATCCAGCAGCTTTTATACACATCAGAAATAGACCATAAAGTTTATTTCATATAATCAAGAAAAATTTTTAATTAAAAAAATTCTAGGATTTAAAATAATCCAATTTAAAATAGTGATATTTATGAACACTAAACCAAACAGGATAGGCAAAACTAAGTTCATAGGTGACAAACTAAACAAATTAGACCTTAATTCAAAAAAATTACTAAGTAATGGTAAAATATTTGGTTCAACAGAAAGATATAACCATCTTAATGGAGAATTGCCAGGGAAAATAGCTTGAAAGTAGATGTAACAAAAAAATGGCAGTGGAAGTAATTAACAATATCCAGATTTATATTGTGAAATTTTAGTGCACATCTCTTGAAAGATAAATCAGACAAAATAGACAGAAAATTACAGATTTAAACAACACAATTAAGAAACTCAACTAATAACCACATATAAGTAAATCACTAAACAGCTGGAGAATATACATTATCTTGTAGAATTCATACTAGATTAAAAAATGGACCTTATAATGGTGACTAAATAAAATGTTGATGACTAAAGAATTAATATTATACAGATTTTTTTTGATTAGAAAGTACTTTGGAAATCAATTAAAAACTGAAAAAACAAATCAGAAAATATAATAAGATTTATTGAAGCCAAACACAGTTAAAAGAATCAATCATAATGGAAAGTGTTACCTATTTTCATTAGATTGTCTGCAAATATATCATAGGTAAAAACTTGTGACAGCATTTCTAAACAATATAGTTTTATATTTATTTTTAGAAAAGAAGTAAATCTATGTCAAGTCATCAGCTTAAGAATTTAATAAGAGAATAGATGCAGTGCATAATGATTTTTTTTAAAACAAAATAGAAAATCAAATATATGTTCCTGGGATTCCAATATAATTAAATTGACCAGCTTCTGACAATATTGGTAAAGAGATATATTTAGGTAATAAAAACAAAAAACTAAAGAAACATTAAAAGTTAATGAGAATATGTGATATAAAATTATACTATCAAATAAGTAAATGTGCATTTAAATAGGAATTCAACTAGAAGAATTAAAATATTCATAAATAAGTCAAAATAAATAGATAATATTAGAAGTCACCTGCTATTAAAAAGGAAACTAATACTTAAACATTAACCAAAATTATCACCATGCCCAAATAATTTTAATGAGATGAATTCTATCAAATATTTGGGGAACCAAAAATTCCAGCCTTAAAAAACTTATTTGTTAAATAAGAAAAAAAACTCTTCAAGTTTATGAATCATACAGATTCCATACAAAAGTTGTAACAGAAAGAGAAATTACGAGCTTACATCCTCATTAACATAAATTAAAATTGAACAATATTATTATAATACTAATCCAATTGTGGGTTAAAATGTAATCCACCCCTCAAAGTAAAACTTGCTTGGATATTAGAAAATCTGTTATTATAATCCACTGGTTAGAAGATTCTAGAAAACCAGTCATATTTATTTCCATGGGTTTAAAAGAATTAGTAGATAACATCAATGTCAAGGCATGATTAAATTTAAAAGAATCTTATATAGAATGGCAAAAGCAATTTTCTTAGTCAATAGAAAAAAAATCATATTTAATAGTAATTTTTAAAGATTATTTCCTTCAAAATTAGGAGTAAGTAACATATTTCCACCATATCCCTTCAATTCAACATCTGCCAAATTAATAAGCAAACAATAGATAATAAGCCAAAAGGTAAAAGTCATCATGATTGTAAAAAATAAATAAGATAGATTTTGCAATATAAGGATACCTTTATATACACAGATAATGTGCATGAATGTACTAGAATATGATCTAGTAATTACAAAACAAACAACCAAATAAATAAACAAAAGTTCTGGTTTAATTCCTGCAACAAAATTTATTCTTGCACATACCACGTCTTATCTTAGCATGAGAAACCCTTAGCATGAGAAACCCTCCACAGTGTGTCTGCCATACATGTTGTGATTCAGTAATCTAAGCTAATGCCAATCTCATAATACTGCTAATTTCCACACCAGCTTTAGCATTCCCCAAAGCAGGTGAGGAAATTGTCTTAGTCTGTGCATCTAAACAATGACACAGACTGGGTAATTTATAAAAAAAACAGAAACTCATTTACTTCTAGTTCTGGAAACAGGAAATACAAGGTCAAGGTACGAGTATAGCCTTCGTGACCAGCAAGGCCTGATTCCATAGATAATATTCCCTCTGAAGGAGACCAAAATATAAAAAGGGGCAGGCTCTCACTGAAGCCTTTTATAAGGATTTTAATCCATATCCATTTTAATCCATATGAGGGTAGAGCCCGGATAACTTCATCACTTCCTATTACAATAGGGATTAAATTTCAAAATGGATTTTGAAGGGGATACATTCAATTTATGGCAGCAATTATGCTCACATATTATCAAACAGAGATTTATCTTCATGAAATATGATCCATTAATTTTATGTTCAAAGTTCCCAAATCTTAAAGTTAAAATAATTGTGAAGTAGTTTTTAAGTCTCCACTTATATGGCTGTGATATTTTACAAGCTGCAAACTATCTCAAAGCTAGTATTTTGATATTGATTAAATGACAATAAAATGTGTTGTGAGCTCATCTCAATTGCCCTGCTATATAGCATTTTATCCCATTTTTATCTCTCTTTATCTCATGAAGCTTTATAGCAATAAAATAGCATAATATACACAGGAATAATTTCTATGTTATGAAGATCTATACAGATGTAATACAAAGATATGCTAGAAACACCCCTTGGAAATCTCAGAAATGCATACACAACTATGAATGAATTCATGATTCCCAATATTAACAACACTTTAGTGTTCATAAAATACAAAAATGTGTAGGGTAAGATAGTTTATGATATATGCTTCCTATTTTGAGATTCCCCCTTCTAAACTGAGGTTCTAGTACCAAAGTGACTACTCACGATACCCTAACGGGAAGAAAGGGAGCTGGATGTCGGCATTAACAGTGTGCCTTTCATGAAATATTTCCCTTAGCCAGTGGAGAGCCAAGTGCCTAGAGATTCAATCTGCAAATGAAGGGTCCTCACACTAGTAATTTGTTTATGCTGGCAGACACTCTTGTGGCTCTTAGCCAGCCTGGGCCCACTTTATACCTACCTGACCATCCTTCTACTGCTGGAAAGCCACACCCTGGGTTCTCTCTGTGGAAAACCCAGCCTGGGGCAGTGCCTACTAACTCAGATGGAGAGTGAAAATTCAATCACCATCACAATAGGAAAACAGCTCAAAGACTTTTATTTACACATTTTAGGCAGGAAGGTTGCAATGAGTTAGGAAGACAGTTATCCATGCCCAGGTCACAGGAAGCAGGAATGAAGTCAGGTGAGGAGAGAAAGACAGACAGAGCCAGAGACATAGACAAAGTGGACAAAGTATATATAAGGGAATGGGGTGCAGGGTACTTTAAGTTCATGGGCAAGTGACTGAATGACCTATTCAAAGAAATGAGAGCCCAACTAGGGAAGTGGGAAAGATGCTGCTATGTTCTTATATCTGTCCACTCGCTTGAAGCACTGAGGTGTGGGGTAGAGCTGAACCGTGTGTCAAGGGTGGCTGAGCCCTGCCTGGTTCTGGTGTGAGACAGCTAAACCTACATTCATAATGGAAGCTGTGGCAACATTAAAATTGTAAGGATTTGCTATGATCACTTGCCACCACCACAGTAAAAGGAAAATCCTCAAAATGGAATGGACAAATCAACCAATAATTACTCCAAATATATAATCTAAGATTTAATGCAGATAGGGAATCAGAAGTAAGCCTGGCAGGACATATAACTTTTAAA
Organism: Otolemur garnettii; assembly: GCF_000181295.1. Lineage (NCBI taxonomy): Eukaryota > Metazoa > Chordata > Mammalia > Primates > Galagidae > Otolemur > Otolemur garnettii. The sequence continues at coordinate 15,622,180 of NW_003852404.1, read as the reverse complement.
CAGAAATAGACAAAAATGAGAACACATATATATTCCAGCCATAAAGAAAGAATGAAAATCAAGATGAAAATATCCCAAGGCTACAGTGATAATACTAATTAGTTCAGGGTGACTGAGAAATTAGATTCATAAAGGAAAGAATGGGATAAAGGCTTTGAGTGGTGGTTAGAGGACAGGTAGCAGTCAGGCCAAGGAGGTCTTCTGTTATGTTTGGTATAAAATGTCTAATCACAATTCTTTTCCAAATTTGGATGCAAAACATAACAGAGCAGGAACTAGGATGTTGGCCAAGAAAAAAAATATGTTTGGGAGAGATGTAATTTTCAATTTAATTGCCTGAACTTGGTCAGGGATGATCTATGTCTGGAAAAATAGTACTAAAGAGGACAAGAACACTATTTAAATGAGTGGTGATATGATATCAATGAGCAGAATAATATTGTTGATAATCTGAATATCTATCCTTTACTTATATTGAAACATTATAAAAAAATCTTCTTAATTTGCAGCACAAGCATACTAACTAGGAATCAACTAAACATACAGGACTTGACACAATACAGAAGTCAAAGTAATGAAAGCAGATTTAGAAACCATCCCCATAGTGGTGATTTTTAAAACCATAGACGTGATTGACTATTCTGAGATAAATATTCTATAGAAAAGTTAAACAATGAGCTTCAGGTTTTATTTTGAGGTAGTCTAGGGCTACCAAGATTGAAGAAAATGGTACCATATACTAAGTAGGACTGATTAACTACTGACAATCAAGTTGCAAACTCGCCACTGCATGATTACATTGGCAGCACTGTACAAACAACCAGGTAAGGTTTCATAACCTTGGCATATCACTGGCTCACAGGTCTGTCTGTGTTGACATGTGGCAGTGTCTTGCTGAGTGGCATTCTTTATTGGTGCTGCTCGCTTTTGTGTGCCATCACGGAATGTCAGAGTTTGAATTAAAGCGATGAGCACACATTCGTAAATTTCTTGTTAAGCTTGGCAAAAGGGGAAGTGAAATTGGTGACATGTTAGCCCAAGTTTCTGGAGGTAATGCTGGGAAGAAAATTACAGTGTATAATTGGATTGATTAAAGGTTTTTTTGAAGAAACAGAATCACTGACGAAGAGAGGTCAGGGAAGCCAGTAATAAGCCCATCTGACAAAAATATTGCAAAAATTTATCAAATTGGGCTTCAAAATAGTCAGCTGAATATGAGAAGCATAGCAGACCAAGTAAATATCAAAAGAGAAATAGTTAGGAAAGTCTTATTTATATATTTATTATTATTTTTATTTATTGTTTGGGATTCATTGAGGGTACAAAGAATAAGATTACACTTATTGTGGTTATTAGGTAAAGTTCCTCTTGTAATTGTGTCCTGCCCCCAAAAGATGTGCTATACACTGTGATCCCCCATCCCTCTCCCTACTCCTTGTATCCTTGTATTAGGTCATTCCCCTACCCTACCCCTTGTATTAGATCATCTACTGCCTTCATATTATACTTGAGTACATTGGATTCTTAATCCAGGTTAATAATACAAAAGATGTAATGCCTCCATCTTTTGTAGTAGCTGAATAGTATTTCATGGTATACATATACCACAGCTTATTAATCCATTTCTAGGTTGGTGGGCATTTAAATTGTTTACACATTTTGGCAATTGTAAATTGAGCTACAATAAACAGTGTAGTGCAAATGTCCTTACGATAAAAGGATTTTTTTTCTTCTGGGTAGATGCCTAGTAATGGGGTTGCAGAATAAAACGGGAGGTCTAGTTTGACTTCTTTGAGAATTCTCCATACTTACAAACAAAAAGGCTGTACTAGTTTGCAGTCTCACTAGCAGTGTAAAAGTTTTACCTTCTTTTCACATCACAGCATGTGCAGCTTTGAGACATTTTGATATGGGATATTCTCACTGGGGTTAGGTCATATCTCAGAGTGGTTTTGATTTGCATTTCTCTGATGATCAGGGATGATGAGCATTTTTTCAAATGTTTGTTAGCCATTCATCTGTCTTCATAAGAGAAGGTTCTGTTCATATCTCTTTCCCAGAGGTAGATAGGATTGTTTACTCTTTTTCTATTGATTAATTTGAGATCTCTGTAGATTCAGGTTATCAACCCTCTGTCAGATTAATACCCTGTAAATATCTTTTCCCATTCTGAAGGTGACCTTTTTGCTTTACTCATTGTGTCCTTAGCTGTGCAGAAGCTTTTCAGCTTAATTAAGTGCCATTTGTTAATTTTTGTTGTTGTTGCAATGGCCACTGAAGTCTGTCATAAAATCTTTCCCCAGTTCAACATCATCAAGAGTTTTCCCCACACTTTCTTCTAAGAGTTTTATCATTTCATGTGTTAGATTTAAGTCTGTTATTCACCTTGAGTCAATTTTCGTAAGGGGTGAAAGATAGGGGTTGAGTTTCAGTCTTTTACATGTGGTTATCCAGTTCTCCCAGCACCATCTGACGAATAGCGATTCTTTTTCCTCACGGTATACTTTTGTTTGTTTTATCAAAGATCAGATTGCAAATAGAGACTGGTTTCATCTCTTGGTCTTCTATTCTGTTCCATTGTCTATATCTCTATTTTTGTGCCAATACCATGCTGTTTTGATTACTGTAAAAATGTCTATTCTGCCCAAAGCAATCTATAAATTTGATGCAATCTTCACTAAAATACCAACATCATATTTGAAGAACTGGAAAAAAAATTAGTACTTTGTTTTGTATGGAACCAGAATAAAACCTGTATAGCTAAGGCTATTCTTAGTAATAAAAACAAAGTCGGAGGATCACCAGACTTCAGGCTATATTACAAGTCTACAGGAAAATCTTAATTAAAAATCTTGGCCAACAACTCATGGGTCTTGTATCATGACAATGCACTAGCACACACAGCACTGTCTGTGTGTGAGTTTGTAGCCAGTAAACAAATAGCTGTATTAAAGCATCCTCCCTACTCACTTGATCTGACCATAATGACTTTTATTCTTTACCTAAAGATAAAGGAAATATTGAAAGGAAGACATTTTGATGATGTTCAGGACATCAAGGATAATATGATGACAGGTTTGATGGCTATTCCAGGAAAAGAATTCTATAATCTATAATTGTTTTAAAGGATGGACTAAGCACTGGGACCAGTATACAGCTTCCTGGGGGGGAGAACTTCCAAGGTGACCATAATGCTATTCAGCAATAAGGTATGTAGCACTATTTTAGGATGGAGTTTGTGAACTTAATTGTCATACTTTGTATATAAAATACTGTGAATTCATTAAAGATATAGAGATTAAAATATAATTTATTCTCATGGAATACAATCTATAATTTACTGAGCCTTGAATTGTGTGTTATTTCAGGTGTTTTTCATAAATGATTTCTAGTCAAACAACAGCTTTTCAAATCGCATTATCTAAATTATTTGTATAAAGGGGTAGGGCATTTATTGAATTTAACAAAATTAAGTCCCAAATGTGAATTCACGTTCCTCTGTGAGCTGATTAACAGCCTATACTTTTTTTTTTTAACTTCATGAAAGAAGAGAGGTTAAGCAGGAGAGTGGTAAAGGAAATGTCTTTATGATTAAGAAGACATTAGAAACCTTTGAAGACCTGGTTGTATAAAATGTTAGTAGAGGTAGACATAATTCTCAGTGATGAATGATTAAGCCTGAGAAAGAGGAAGCCAGGAGTGACATAATATTCTGAGAAATATGACCTAGAAAACATAGCCAAGAATATGATCTCCAGAGAATTAGCAGTATCATTGGAAGATTTGTAAGGAATAAGTGCAACTAATATATTGGTGGGAAAAATGACATTAAAAAGTGAAAAATGATTTGAAGAAAAATTTTAATTACTATCATAAGATCCCAGAGTCATAAGAAAGGCATCATATCAAAGACTTAATGCAAGAGACACTTCAAATCAGGACAAGAATGAGAGAAAATATATAAACACTGATCACATAAATACAACACAATGATTAGTAGGCAGAAATGCTGGTGTGGTGAAATTCGAGCAACATAAAATAATAATGGCCCCTTTTAAAACAGCCTTAAAATACAGATTGTATGACTTGTGTTACATCATCTTTAAAAGTCAGAGAATCTTTCAAAAATCTGAGATTTTATTTTAAAGCTGACATTGTTACTGTCCTGACAGTACACTGTGATCGTGATATTGGTTTTGCACACTGCTACAGTGCCCATGTAAATATAACTATACAAATATAAATGAAATATATAAATAAATAATGAGATGCGTGTAACTTTGGTAAGTATATGTTACTTTCAGAAAAAGGGAAAGTTACATATTAAAACATGGGTGTTTAATAAACAAATAGATTGAATGAGAGTCTTTAGCAATACAGCAATAAATTTCATCAGTAACAGTAATTCTCACTCTTCCAGGAACATAACATCTAAGTTCAGATACAAGTATGTAGGATCCTTAACTTAGTCTGTATCCATTTTCTAAGTTTCTCTGGAAAGTGTACTCACTTTTCTAGAATACCTGCTTCATCTTGAAAGCCACCTACATCATCATAACTTCCTTTATATATATTTATATGTATATGGCTAAAGTATATAATATATAACATACATATATTTATAAGCGTATATAGATATACACTTATGTATACATATATGCACTTTATTCAGATTAAAGCTTAATTGACCCAACTTAAGTCAATTTTAATTTTCTTAGTTTATGTTAAAAGCTAAAATACAGTATTTTTGTTTTGTGTCTGTTCTCGTTCCTATTCTCTGTTCTAGCATCCGTAAGGAAGTGCTTATGCCTTCAATATACTATAGATTCAAAGGAAGTAGGATTCTACATTAGAAAGAAAATAAACTTCAATTCCTGACACAGTAAATTGACCCTGGAGCATAGCAGATTATTTTAGATGTCTGAGTTCAGTTTCTCATGTATAAAAAAAAAGTATGAACTTTATTTTATATATATATATATTTTTTTTTTATTTTTTTTTTAGTTTTTTTTTTTTTTAGTTTTTGGCCAGGGCTGGACTTGAATCCACCACCTCCAGTATATGGGGTCAGTGCCCCACTCCTTTGAGCCACAGGTGCTGCCCTGAACTTTTTTATCTTATAGCATAATACAATTGACCTTTGAATAGCATGAAGGTTAGAGACCCTGGTCCCCATGCATTTAAAAATTGGCATATAATATTTCAAACCCTTAACTGCTAATAGCCTATTGCAGACTGGGAGTCTAAATGGTAGTATGAATAATCAATTAAATATATTTTGAGTATTATATGTATTATACTTACTGTAAAGTAAGTTACAGAAAAGGTTATTAAGAAAATCATAAGGACAAGAAAAATTTCTGTTCCAAGTGGAAGTGGAACAATTATTTATCCTCATGGTCGCCACACTCATGGGTGGTGGAGAAGAGGAGCAGGGAGGTTGGTCTTCCTGTCTCAGCAGTGGCAGAGCTGGAAGAGGTGAAGGAGCTCGTAAGGGAGGCAGGAGAGGCAAGTACACTCAGCTCAACTTCTACTGAAAAAAGTCCATGTAAGGGTAAGTTTGTGCAGGTTAAAACCATGTTGTTCAGGGATCAACTGTACAATGCAGGAGAAGGAAAGGAACAAGAGAAAGGGGAGATGGAGAGAGAATTCTCAGAAATTCAACATTATTAATAAAATGTATGATCATTTTTTTTCACTGTTAGGGATCAAGGTTAGGGATCAGACCTTTTGATACTTTCTTATCAGAGTTAATAATTGAATCTACGTTGAACCTACGTTAACAAAATCAAGGCATACTGATATTTTCCAAGTCAATAATATCATAATATTTATATGTCAGAACTGTAAATAATTTTCTGTTCCGATACAGTGATCACTTTCCTATAAAAACAAATATAAAGTAATTGGTGTCAAAATGTAGTTGAAATTCAGTCTAAAATTAAATTTCAAATTTCCATGTTAGAGTTATTGCAACATAGGAACATATGTACAGGTGCCAAACTTGTTATATCAAATATATTTCAAAATGTGCAGACACATTTCTTCATCTGAGTTTGACATCACCACATAGGTATCACACCATATTTTCAATGCTCCGTAAATGTTATCGAGTATATCTCTAAAAAGAGTGAATCCAAATACTGAGGGTTAATATATATCCCATCTCAGGATCTATGACAATGATTAATACCAGCTTACCATATTCTTTTCTCTAAATTTCTAACTCTATAAAGTAACATTAATTCTCATCTGTGTCATCCTCTCACTTAATGTTTACCTGAGCTCTCCCTGAGTTTGTGTGCACTACTCACAACCCTCTACTCCAGGCTTCTACAGTAGAAAGAAATCTTAACTTAAATTAGCACCCTGTAAAATCAAATTCTTTTCAGATTCCCAACTCCTAGCAAGTGAGTTTAGCTCTACTTCCTCTGTTTTTGTTTTTGAAACTAAAACCATTTTTTTCTAATAGTAATTTTCATAGTTATTAGTATTAGTATTACTAATAGTAATAAAATCATAGTTATTTTTCCAGTGGTATTATAGAGTCAAAGAAAAAATTGGTTAGGGACATCAGACTTATCGAAAATATAGCTATCAACTCTGAGGTGTTACACAGATTTGGATTCAAAGCAAATCAATTTACAGGACATGTTTTGACACCCTACCATCAATATAGCCTTGGACAAGCAAGGCAAAATTTCTGAGCATCACATTTATCTTTAAGAAATAGTATTTAGTTTCATAAACTGAGCATTAAATGAAATGAGGAATATGAATAATCTAAAATATAACCTCATATGTAGTATTCCCTGAAGAAATATAAGCTCTTTAAGAGACATTTCCTTGAGATGTTAAAAATTGGGCAGCACCTGTGGCTCAGTGGGTACGGTGCCGGTCCCATATACCGAGGGTGATAGGTTCAAACCAGGCCCTGCCAAACTGCAACCAAAAACATCCGGACGTTGTGGCGGGCGCCTGTAGTCCCAGCTACTCGGGAGGCTGAGACAAGAGAATCACCTAAGCCCAGGAGTTGGGGGTTGCTGTGAGCAGTGTGACGCCATGGCACTCTACTGAGGGCCCTGTAGTGAGACTCTGTCTCTAAAAAAAAAAAAAGACTTTACAGAGATGTTAAAAATTTGGAATACTCTTAGAAGCGGGAGAAGAACTAACTCAAAGAAAACTTTATTTATTACTTTTTATTTATTTATTTTTGAGACAAGGTCTCACTATGTTGCATAGAATGCTATGGGGTTACAGCTCACAGGAACCTCTGACCCTTGGGCTTAAGCAATTCTCTTGCCTCAGCCTCCTGAGTAGACAGGACCACAGGTGCCCACCACAATGCCTGGCTATTTTTTGGTTGCAGTTATCATTGTTGTTTAGCAGTTCCACTGGGGCCTGAACCAGCCAGGCTTGGTGCATGTGGTTGGCACCCCACTCACTGAACCACAGGTGCTGAGCCTATTTATTACTTTTTGGTGTTAAACGTTATATGTTGCTTTTCACAACCAAATCCTTTTAGCCAGAATCTTACTATTTTTGTGAAAATGGAGGTAGGCATAGAGCTAATTGATAAGCAAGTAATCTTTAATGATCTCTCTTTTGAATGCTTGGAAACATATCTTAAGAAAATAGTGTCAATTAAAAGTAAAATCAGATCTCTTTATACAAAATTATTAGATTAACTCATAAGAAATTTTTATTTTTGAAGGCCAGAATGGTTAAATATCGCCAATTTCATAAATTTCATTTTTTATGAAAATTATCAACCTAATTACTTAGTTTTCATTCTCGAAAGCTAACTAATGAGTAAACGTGTCAGATAAGTCAAAACGTGAATGATGATTTTATCTATACTGCTTTTGTATAAAAAGTAAATGAAGTCATTCTTGAAAAGGTTGCTACCAAATAAAATCTTGTTATACAATAAGCAGAAGCCTATTTGAACTTATTCACAATAATATAATATATTGCCTATAAGGATTTCTTATTTTTTATTTTTTTATTAAATCATGACACATAGATCATGTATACATTAATGCATTTATGGGGTGTTTTTGCAATATGTTTTATTAATTTTTAAAAAGAATTTTTTTTATTTTTTTAGTTATTTATTAAATCATAACTATGTACATTAATGCACTTATGAGATACAATGGGCCGATTTGATATACAATGTGGAATGTGCAATGCTTACATTTGCCATGTTTCCCTGAAAATAAGACCTACCCCCAAAATAAGCCCTAGCAGGATTTCTATGCATTTGTTAAATATAAGCCCTACCCCGATAATAAGACCTAGTGATAGGTGTAGCTATGCAGTGTATCTACATATCCATGCCATGCATTTCGATGTGGAGAGGAAGACATCCCCTGAAAATAAGCCCTAGTGTGTCTTCTTGAGAAAAAATAAATATAAGACAGTGTCGTATTTTCAGAGAAAGATGGTAACTGATTAACAACTGTCCCCTAGCTCACTTATTTCTTGTTGTAAGACATTTTTAATAGTTTAGAAATGTATCATTGCATTATGCACATTATTTTACCTTTTTAGGAGTGCCAATAGTAAAATACATATTTACAAACAGAAAAGTAAGTATATTAAAGGACAAAAATGAAGAATTCTAATTTATGTTCTAATTCTATTTATGAGTATATGTTATCAACACATAAAAAAGAAGATTTTAAAAAATCTTCCCTCCTTTTTTTAAAGGAGGGGAGAGGGGAGACCAGGAGGAGGGGGGATATTTGGGGGAAAATATTTTTAGTATACTTGTGATTTTGGTTCCCCATTTATGGTATTTAATGTGTACATACTCATTAAATGTAATTTTTATGTTGGTAACATATACCTACATATATATATATTTTTTAATTCTATATATTTGCATATCTTAATGTTTATTTTTTATATCATATTTGATTGACTTTTATGGCATATAAAATCTATAGCTATTTTACTTTCTCTTATAATATTGCTCCATTGTTTTCTAGCACCTATGGACAAAAATCTGACACTGGTTTAATGAAAATTTCATATATTAAGTGTGTAATATACACACACATTCTGCTTTTTGTTCTAAAAATCTTTTTAAATGATTATTAATGCCTGATTGATTACTTATTTTCATTATTATAGATATCATTTGTGCCTGGTGAGCTCCAGCTATCATTTAAAAAATAACCATGGAGTAGGTAGTTTATAAACAATAGTAATACATTCCTCACAGTTCTGGTGGCTGGAAAAGGCTAAGATCAAGGCATCCACGTATCTACTGTCTGGTAAGGGCTGGCTTTCTGGTTCATAGATGGCCATCTTTTTGTGGCATTCTAATGTGGTCTAAAGGGAAAAGGAAATTCTCTATAACCCCTTTATAGGGACACTAAAACCATTTGTGAGCGTTCTGCCCTAATGACTTAATCACCTCCCTCTAACTTCTAGTACTCTCTCACTAGGAGCTGAATTCAATATGTGAATTTTATAAGGACCCGAACATTCAGTCTACAACATCATTCTTAGCTATGGCTGCACGTTAAAAATCATTCATCAAGAAAATGTTTAGCAGATGACAGAATTCTATGCCAGATGAACTACATTAGAATCTCTGAGGGAGGGGCCTCTCAATTGCATTCTAAGTATTCTCTAAATTTTAACAGCTTTACTGGGAATCTATAGTTTTGATAGTAGTTTCTTCTGAACTCTAGCTGGTTATGGGATGGTTTACATAAGAAGAAATGATGTTTGCAATAGCAAGACTCTTATTAGAACTGTGTTCACAATCTTAACTACTATAATCAACTTAAAATTAACAAAGTGCTGATGATGGGATTTATTTTGGTATGATTAAATACTTCTAAGAATTCCTGTCTTACCTAGGCAGATCATTTCATGTTTTTAGAGCTCTGCTCTAGGAGTCAATGTTGAAGTGCCAATGATTTCACGTAACGTGAGTGAAGATTTAAGGTAGGAAGGAATGACTGGCACGACCCTGCTAACGCCGGCCTCTGATATTCCCTCTAAGTCTCTCTCCTCCATATTCCCAGTTTGGGCTTCTGGGGACTGCTACAGGGGAGAACAGGGCCTCTGCAGCCTTTTCCTATGTGTATATGGAATCGTGAATCCTTTAGTTAACTTCAATGTAGTGCTAGGTTTCCATCTGTCTCTGATTTTCCAAACACGTTAAAGCCACTGTGCCACCAAGTATTTCCTTTATTTCTGTCTCTGTATTTTATTCTACTTTTTTTCCTAAGGAATCATCAGAGGGAAAGAAGAGAGATATGTTTGATATATAGATACAGATATTAACACCATTCACATCATGCCCCCTTTTAATGCCCTAAGAGGACAAGGCTATGGTAAATGCCATCAGGACAGAATAAATGAAAACCATACTTACATGTTACGTGTTGAAATATCTTTATGGGTTTGTTTATATACCTGCTTAAATTTAGAATTAGTATTTTTAATTAAGAATGTAAGAAGTTCAGATATTACAATCTATTTTCCTCCAGTGCACAACTTGAGTTTTCCTCTTCCACTTATTTTAATAAAACTGCATCATATAAGTGGATTCTATTCACTCTAATTGTCGCTACATCTTTACTGCTGAGGTATTTCTTCTCCTGTGATTTCATCTCCTATCTGTTCATGAATAATTTTCAAAAACTGAGCTCTCCTATTTAGACAGCTTTCTTGCCGCTCAACACCTCATCACCTGCCCTGCAGGGTGTCCTGGATGCCTGCCTTGCACATCAAGGTTGGGGATATCAAAGGCAGAGTTTTTACATGTTGTTCAGATGCTTTTGTATTTTGCAGACATGATCATTATGAAAATGGGCAAAGTTTTAATATCTTTGCTTTTATTAAATTAGGACAGCTCTTTTTTCCTAGTTTTTCTTTCTTCCTTCCTCCCTCCCTCCCTCCCTCCCTCC